>NC_137775.1:95009470-95507989 GCF_963455305.1 Plecotus auritus
CAGAGAACACTTACATGTCCAGAGTAGTACTGGTATGAATGAGCCTAGTTTGGACATCTTTATCAACCCAGATAATTCCATTGATCAACCAATAGGTATTTATTTAGTGCCCAGCACTGTAGCTATAGTCTCTTCATTGTGTTCTTTTCCTCTCTCTCTCTCTCTCTCTCTCTCTCTCTCTCTCTCTCTCTCTCTCTTCTGAAGAATATAAACAATATATAAAGTATTAGAGATAAATGTTGGCTACTCCTGATTCTTCATTATTTCATTCTCAACCCATACTGTTATAGTTTCCTTCTTAATGTGAGAAATATCCTAAAATTGATTTTAAGTGGTCCATAGAGGACAATGAATTTTGCACTGGAGTCGAGAATAGGCTGAGTTTTATAACAGAATCTGGGAGGTTCCTCTTCCCTTTACTTTTAGAGATAAATTGCAGTGCCTAGAACACAGATGTGACTATGACGCATACCTGATGAAATTACTTGAATTAGCTCACCTGTTCGATCTGTTTGTACCATATCATCAACACGTCCTCTAGCTGACGAACAGTTTCTGAATTGCTCGCTGCAATTGTCACTTCTTCAAAGGTTTGCAGTTTGGAAAAATCAAAGTTGTCTATACTCTTTAACTTAACTGTTCCCTCAATACTTATTCTAGCACCTAAAAGGAAAAAAATATTGAGAAGAGCTGTTTAATGTCAATGTGTTAAATATCACTGTGTGGTTTCAAGGTGTAATTACTAAAAAGTTAGAGACCTAATACTTCATAGAAATATAAATCTCATTGATCATTAGATTGTGAATTGATGGTTTGTTAATAAAATTGGGCTTTAACAACATGAAATAGTGTAATTATATATTTAAAAGAGAGTTTATAATAAAGTATATATTTTTAAATATAGTGAAATTTTTCACAAATAATATAGAAAGAGAATCATCCTGCTGTAATGGAAAACAAAAATGACAACTTATCTTACTCCTGCAAAATTCCTGGGAAAGAGAGATGCTAATGATTTGATACCTTACCTCTCTGATAATTACCTTAACATCTTCTTTTGAAATTGAATTTTTTTATCTCATGCTTATTTTTAATAACATATAGTTAATTTTCCCATTATTAGTAATGTGTTAGATAAGAAATGTTATACTTACCATCTAAAAATGAAAGGTATCTGTTGATTGTTTCAGTGAAAATGTGTTTTTCTGACTCTCCCTGCTTGGATTGGTTTAAAGCACCCCAATTATTTGTTGCAAGGATAGCTGGCAGAAATATCTTTGCCAGCATATTCCTGATCCCATTTAGGAGTCCTTTTGAGGCATCCAGAAGAGTAACCAGCACTTCCTGGAAGGGCAGTGTTCAAATGTTTTTACATGCTGATCCCAATAAAGAACTGAAAATCATAACCTATTTTACATTACAATAAGCATAGACAATACATTTTATAAACTATTAGGAAAGCTTAAGTGGTTGTGAATATTAGAGTTCTAAAACATCAAACTTATATTCTGCCCTCATTTTACCATTTATATGCTTGTTCAGCAAGTAAAATTTCCCCTGGTGCTTTAATTTCTACAGAGAGACGGAGATGTGGCCTGGAGCCTGTGCAATGTGAGGGAAATGAAACTGGGCCTCCTGCATAAACAGTTTTCAGTTGAAAGTTGCTGGGTCCCTGAAAAGGGAATCAGAAACACTGTCCAGGGAAAAAGCAACAAAACTAGCCCTCTGCTCAGAGTTTTGTATGGGAAAACATTGGTCAAAGGATACAAACTTTGTCATTAGTAAGTTTGGGAATCTACCATGGGGCATGGTAATTATAGTTAACAATACCGTATTATATACTTGAAAGCTGCTCAGAGGGTAGATCTTAAACATCATAACAAAAAAAAAATTGGTAATTATGTGAGGTGATGGAGATGTTGATAATGCTACCATGGTAATCATTTCTGAATATAAAATGCATTAGAGCCCTAGCCAGTTTGGCTTAGTGGATAGAGTTTCATCCTATGGACTGAAGGGTTCCAAGTTCGATTCTCAGTCAGGGCACATGTCCGGGTAGCAGGCTCAATCCCCAGTGTGGGGCATGCAGGAGGCAGCCAGTCAATGATGCTCTCTCATCATTGATGTTTCTATCCCTCTCCCTTCCTCTCTGAAATTATATATATATACTAGTAGCCCTGCACACGAATCCATACACCAGTAGCTCTCTGTGGGGCCTGGCAGCTCCACGCCCGCTGCCCAGAGGCTCTCTGCAGCCCAGAGGCCCATCTGCGGCCAGGCACGGAACACTTGCCTCGTCGTCGGGGCGACGATGCAAGCGTTCTGCCAGGCCGCTCATGCTGCCTGCTCTCAGCGGCCGCCCCCCGAGACTGGGGGACTCCGGCGGGGCTGGGAGGACTGGGTGCTGCCATCTTGTAGCTATGGGAACCGCCATCTTTGTGACAGAGTGATGGTTAATTTGCATATTACCCTTTTATTAGATAGGCTAGTTAAAAAGTGCACTAGATCAACTCATTCTACACCTTAAACTTACACAATCTTATATGTCAATTATATCTCAATAAAGCTGGAAAAATGTTTATCTATTTGAAAACAAAATGTAAACATACCTCATGAATATTTTTAAGATTTATGGCACTATCATTTTGACAGCGAACAAAAAATATACACTTTCCTTTTAGTTTCTCCGGGGCTGCATTGTCTATATACAATCTCATCATTTTTGACCCTTTGGTTACTCCAGCAATAATTCGACCACATTCTGAAAACAACAGTCAAGAATTTAGCATATGATCACATAACTGATCAAATGTGGGGAATTACTCTGCCCTTACACTGCCGCTTCTTGCTTCACTTTATTATAAGACGTTTTTGGTATGATTGTGGAATAAATTGTTTTTTGTCTACAAAAAGATGCCAATATTGGAATTTTTACATTGGGGCTTCCTCTGGTTCCTTTCCCCGAGTTCTGCACATCTGCTCCTTTTGGCCAGGCCTCGGGCAGGGCCTACACACAAACTGATCCTCTATCCAACCCCCCTCTTTTGCCTACCTCATTCCAATTTATCTTTCAAATCTCAGCTGAAACACCATGTCTCTGGGAAGCCTCACTGACTCCCCTGAGAAGATTTAGTCGCCTATTAAATATACTTATAGCACCCAATTTATATTAAATTCTTCCTTGAACTAATTTCAATGAAAACTAATCATTTACTTATAAATCTTTCTTTGAATTTAAAAAACTATTAACAATATAATTCTGTTAGATGGCTGGTTGTAATATTAATATGCAAAAATCAATAGTTTTTTCCATTTACAATAGCCAATTTAAAATATGAAAAATGAAAATTGTAATTCCCCATCACAAAACCACAAAAATGTTTTGTATGCCCTGCCTGTCTTCCTTTGGGTTCAGGGGATTCCTCCCATCCTGTCATTCCAGAGATACCAGTCTCAGAGCCCTGCAGTGGTGGGAACCTGAAAACTAGACTAATTAGACTCTCTGCAAGAATGTACCTCTTGAATGGAGACACACAAAGATAAAAGGGAATCTGAGAGATGTCAATCTGGTGATGAATCCAAAAATAACTGCCCTGAAATCCATGGAAATGCTCTATTCCTGCCCTTTCCAAGGCCTGGTGGTTCAATTAATTCTAAAATGTGTGAATTCCCAAACACCTTTTTTCTTATTTAAGTCAATTTCTGTTGCTTGTAGTCAAAGAACCCTGGTACAATATGAAAGCTTAAATGCTCATTCATAGAGGTTGGGATGAGAGCTACCTCTACCTTTGATAAAAGAACCTGACTTTGTCCCATTAAGCAATGTGTACATTCCCTGGAAAACAACTGCTTTCTCAGCCTCCCTAGGGTAGCCATGTGACACAGTTCTGGCCAAGAAGACAACCTGGGCTTTCCTGAAAAAGTGGAGGTGTGTGACTAGTGAGGCCCTTTCCCACAAGTGCCTTGAACCTGGATGTGATGCCCAGAGCTTCATGGGGCAAATAAGAACACAAAACCATTTACTTATAAATCTATTTATGGCAGAATAAAAAGAATCTGTGTTCTGGTGGCATTGCTGAGCATTTGAACCATTGCTAGTCACTGCCTCCCTTGTTACAAGAGAAAAATAGACCCACTATTAGGATTTCTGACTTACAGCTGAACATATTCCTGGGTGGCAGATCATAATAGGGGAATGGTTTCTAAAAATCACAATGCAACTGTACTATGGGATACCGTACAACATTGTTTTAACATAGAAAATGTCAACTGCAAAAAGCAAGTCAAAAATAAAACATATGATCACTTTTTTAAATGATATAAGCATTTATATGTTAGCACATGCATATAAGAAAGGCATGTAGAGAAATATTTACCAAGCTGAGAAATGTGCTACTTTGTAGATAGCAAAAATAATGACTAAAAATAGGTCTATCCTTCCTTCTGGCAATTCCCCTCCTGAGAATTCTTTCCAATACATTTTCCTAATCCACATTGAATTAGCGTCAATGATTTTCATTGAGGCATTGTTTAAAGGAGCAAAAAGTTATAAATAACCTAACTTCTAATAAAAGGAGATAAGTTTTGAAAATCATAGTTACATTAGCCAGAGAGAGAGAGAGAGAGAGAGAGAGAGAGAGAGAGAGAGAGAGAGAGAAGAAGAAGAAGGAGGAGGAGGAGGAGGAGGAGGAGGAGGAGGAGGAGGAGGAGGAGGAGGAGGGGTTAATCCACCAAGGAGTTAACAATGTTTATTTCAAGTGAGGGAGAATATGGGTGATTTTTATTCTAATGGTAGATATTTTCTTATCTTTCTATAGTTTTCAGCTACTATTATAATTTTTAATGAGTTGTGAAAACATGGGCCATGCAATAATGCACCAGGGTAAGAACTGTGAGAGACAGAAAATCCACAGAACAGACCTACTCAGTGTGTATGAGTTTACATGTTTTGTTGGGGAAGAAAGATACACATATATTCACCAGTTAGATGAAATTAGAAGAATATAATCAGGTGCTGTACAGGAGTCTGGAGAACAGGGTCGGGTATGGTTTGGAACATTCTGGAAGGCTCTATAGAAGAGCGTGCATCAGGTCACCTGGAGGAGGGTTAGGACTTGGCTGGGTGGAGAGAAGGAAGGCATTCTGAGAGTCAGGTGGAGAAAAGCTCACAGAAATGACTCTGGTATGAACAGAAAACAATGAAGGGACTGGCTTACAGAAAGCAGAAGACTCATGTATGGAAGAACAGGAAATCAGACCAAACAGGTCCTGTGTGTCCAGGTTACCGTGGGTCTTAGCGGATAACTGAGGGGTTGCACCCAATCCCATAACTAGCAGCACAAGGAAAGATTTACTTGGCAGGAGTAAGTAATGTGAACTTCAGAGGAGGAGTCTGGTAACAGAGATACTGGTTTTCAATCTAAAATACTAGGGCGGCATGAAGTATGGGCCAGCCATAAGGCAGCAGAGTTTAAAGCAAAAAGGGACCAATAGGAGGGACACACACTGAAGATAAAATCCACAGGGTTTGGAAGGTAAGGAGTCTAAGGCCAAAAGGTTGGCCTATGCACCTAGTTATTAAGACAAAGGTTTAACTACCTGGTAAACTGTTAATTATTTTAAGAATAACGAGAACAGTAGGGGAAGCCAGATATTCCAACTGACAGCTGCAGCAGACAGATGTGACCAGGACCACAGGGAGCAGCTGCTGAGCTCATGGGTGGTTTTGTGACTATTTATAGTCATCTGAAAACGTGTACAAAATGGCTCCACCTGTTTCAGGGAAAATCCAATTAAATTCTAGAAAAAATTTGTATTCCCCAGGAGAGGTCAGTGATTGCTATAAGAATGTTTTCTCCTTAAGTCATTATAGTAGCCCAGATGGAGTGGCTCAGTTGGTTGAGCATCACACCAAAAGGTTGTTGGTTCAATTCCCAGTCAGGACACACATCTGGGTTGTAGGCTCAATCTCTAGTTTGGGCACATACAGAAGGCAACCAATAGATGTTTCTCTCTCACATCGATGGTTCTCTTTCCCGCTCTCTCCCTTCCTTTCTAAAAATCAATAAATGTATTCTCTAGTGAAGATTAAATAAACAAACAAACAAGTAGAACAGAAACAGACTCAGATACAGAGAACATTTTGACAGTTGTTAAAAGTAAATAAATTTTTTAAAAATCATTATTAATACCTGAAACATATATATTTGGATTTAAAATGTATTGTTTTTAAGATATAAGCTTCTGATAAACTTTCTTTATAAATATAAGATTTCCCATGTATAAGAGAAAAGACATGCTGCACTTTAACATTTATGAACTTCTAGCCAGCACAGTACCCTGGGAAAACATCCTTACCCAAACCAGGTGCATCTCCTTCCTGGTACAAGAATTTCAATGTCTTACAACCATCTTTCATAAAAAAATAAGTAAGTGGTTCCAGCTGTTAAATAAAGGGGAAAAAATCAATAAAACGACTAGAGTACTACAATAAAATGAACCAAGCCCTATAGGCATTTTACATACTGTAATCTTCATCATTTTGTAGATTAAAAAGAAAAAAAGAGGCTCAAACAGTCTATTCATGATACACAGTGTCAGGCACATCAGAGGCAGGATTAGAATCTGAACTAATTTAACTCCAAAATTACTGTAGAATATAGGGAGAATTCTATTTCTGAACCTCACCAGACGATATCTTTTCCATTGTTTGTTTTTTGTTTGTTTGTTTTTTGTGGGTTTTTTTTTGGGGGGGGGTTGTTTGTTTTTTTAGAGAGAGAGCGAGTGTGGAAGGAAGGGGGATAGACAGAGAGAGAAACATCGATATGAGAGACACACATCTGATTGGTTGCCTCCCACAAGGGGGACTGAGCCTGCAACTGAGGTATGGGCTCTCGACTAGACTCAAACCCAAGACCCTTCAGTCCATGGGCTGATGCTCTAATCACTTAGCCAAACTGGCTAGGGCAACAGAAAACTTGGCAGATTAATTGTTTTGTTTGTCCAATTATTTAAGTAATTACGTTTTTAGCGATTGTAATTTGACCCATATTGTAGCCAAACTAATATAAAAACAAATTATTATAATGACAGTCTTCTATATTTATGAGCATGAAGTTCTTACTTAATTATGAGTCAGTGTAATATTTTAATAAGTAGAAAATTAAACAGATCGTGTAAACAAAACCTCTCACACATCATTTGGGAAAAACAGTTACTGAGCCCACTTCACTGATTTCATACATTAAGTGTCTCTCTTGAGCAGTGTGTTTCTCTTCACTTATTGACCACATGTGGGATGTATCCCAAGTCTGGCAAAGCCTCTCCCCCTAGGACAATGGTTCTCAAACGAAAGTGCGCATCAGAGCAGTACCTAGAGAGCTTTAACAAAGACAGAATGCTGGGCCTGAGGACTTGCATTTCTAAAAGGTTCCAGGTGGTGCCCATGCCACGGGTCCTGGGACAGGGTCTGGGAACCACCACTTAGGAGGTGAAAAGGAGCCACAGTTATGTGCAAGATTCTAGCCCTTAATTTTCTACTCTTCCACCTCACACATAAACTTGACTCTCTTGCACAATTATTTCAGGTTGTAACCTGAAAGATACAAAGGCTGTCAGCACAGCTATTCTTGCCCAGTTCCATAAATACTTTCTTGCTGCGTCTGACTTTTATGTCCCTTCAGCTTTGAAAGCATACAAATTCTCAGAAGTAGAGCACTTGACTGTGATAAAAAGAGATCACAATACCAAATGCACTCCGTTCTTTTTTAGACACATTGTTCTCCTGAGACCAACAGCGTGAACGTTGTCATGGGCCAAGATCATGACTGCGGATTTAAAATTCACTTATAATATGTAACGTTTTACAAATAGTTCATCTGCGCTGCACCACAACCTTGCACTAGGTAAGGCGGCATTATCATGCCCCTGGCCGAAGAGAAAAGTGGAGCTAAAAAGAATTTGCATGAACGATCAAAGACACAACCACAGTGCAGAGCCTGGAACTGACACAGACCAGCACCTCCAGATCCGTGCTCTTTCCACAGAGCCGTATTGTTGCCTCCTTGACTTTGGAAAACACTTGTCATATAAGTCAGGAAAGCGATGTATGGGACTACCTTGATCAGTGCTGAACGAAGGGAATAGTAAAAGCGGAAGTGGCAAAAGCGTGAATGCTAAGAGGGTAGAAATCTCTGGTTTGGTGAAGGTCCCGGCAAGAAAAAGAATCCCAACAAAAGAGCTTTCAATGCCCTAACCCCGTGGTCGGCAAACTGCGGCTCGCGAGCCACATGCGGCTCTTTGGCCCCTTGAGTGTGGCTCTTCCACAAAATACCACGGCCTGGGCGAGTCTATTTTGAAGAATGGCGTTAGAAGAAGTTTAAGTTTAAAAAATGTGGCTCTCAAGAGAAATTTCAATCGTTGTACTGTTGATATTTGGCTCTGTTGACTAATGAGTTTGCCGACCACTGCCCTAACCTGTTTGGTTCGGTGGATAAAGTGTCGGCCTGCGGACTCAAGGGTCCCAGGTTCGATTCTGGTCAAGGGCATGTACCTTGGTTTTGCGGGCACGTACCCAGTGTGCAGGAGGCAGCTGATCGATGTTTCTTTCTCATCGATGTTTCTAACTCTCTATCCCTCTCCCTTCCTCTCTGAAAAAAAATCAATAAAATATATATATTTTTTTTTAAAAAAAAAAAGAGCTTTCAAAGAAACTTCATAATAAAGAGGCTACTTCTAGAGGCCAGAGCAGAGTCAAGGGAAACTGTGGCACTAGCACCAATATAACAGGACTAGCAACAAAGGAAAACCAGTAGCACTCCAAGGCCTGAAATGGTAGGCATGGGGAGAATGGTGTAGCTGAAAGCAGGTTGAGAACTGGAGCTGTGGGAGAGGGACCGCTCGGGAGGAGCTGTAGTAATAGGAGGACATGACCATGGCCAGACAAAAGGCCAAGTGGAGAGGGTCAGACTTCTCTCCGCCTCTGCCCTCCAGTCTCCTGCTGGTGTCTCCCAGTGGCTGAGCCACTTGGAAGCCACAGAGCAAGGGAGCCCAGGTGATGGATTCCAGAGAGGTCATCCTTCCAGGCCATAGAGAAGGGTGAAGCAAAGTGGAAAATGGGTCTGAAGGCAAACTATACACCGTCTGTTGTCTACAGCTTTGTGGTGCTCTTAATAAGCTGCTTTCACACCAGCCTTCACATACAGTTTTCTCAACCACCACACCAACCCATGACACCCCTTATTCCTCGATCCATCTTCTTACTCACCTGTCCACCAAGTTTGATGCAAATTTACTGCATGTCCTTACCTTGTCCTTTTGGATGAAATAAGTGCTCTCATCTCTCCCAGATTTTGACATTGCTTTTCCTCCTGGCTATCCTTTCTTCCCTCCACTGTGGCTTTGCAATTCAGACATTTCTAAAGGCATCACCTTTCCTGTCTTGATTCTTCCCTTAAGCACTAGATTTCCCATTCTTTGCAGCCTAAGCAGGATCTGGCCTGGTCTGTGATGGCCTTAACAGAAGAGCCTAACCTCACAGACCCAAAGCCTGAGACACACTCCAGGAATGACAAGAGGAAGGGTTTGCAGACACATGGCACTCCCACTTCCTGACTAGCATGTTAGCCAGTGAGAAAGACTTCCTCCAGGCACAGAATGCCAGTCCAGAAAGCCAGGGAACAGATATTTAAAGGTGAGGTGGCCAGCTCTGCGGGCACTCATCTCCCTTAGTCCTGACAGCTGTCTTCCCCTGATGGCACTGGCCAAGCCCAATGTCCATGCCTATGCCCTTTGCAGAACTGCTGGGATTCCATTGTGGGGTCAGCCAAAATGTGTGGCCTAACCATTTTTAGGTGATTACCCATCTGGTTTCCTCCTTTACCAAGTGCAGGAATGGTCCTTGGGACAGGCCTGAAGCCTGGGCCTAATGAGAAACATGTTTTTAGAAATTGGCCTTTTCTTCATCTCATAGTCATCTGCTCAGGAAGGTATAGGGTTTGGGGGTTTTTTTGGGGGGGGTTGTGTTGTTGTTTTTGGGGGGGGGGGTGTTTTGTTTTGTGGGGGTTTTTTGCACCACTTTTTTGCATTAAAGAATGTGCAGACACATAGCGAGAATTGCCTAAGGAACCTAAATAACCAGTAGGGAAGGGAGGCCAGGAGTGTATTAAAACAAGCAAAAAGCAAAGCAAAGCAAAACACCAGAAACAACTTGAGAATAACACAGAGAAACCTCCTACCATACGAGTGGAATCATCCACAGCCAAAACAGCCTGCAGTATCTGTGGGGTCCAGGGTGAAATGTAAGTGCAGGACTGCTTATTTTAAAAATTAAGAATTTCAAGATGGCGACAGCAGGTCACTAAACCCACTGCAGGGCCCTTCAGCACAGGGGCCTGTTTAACTATCCAGCCTGCGTGCCCATGAAGCCAGCCTTGACCAGACCTGTACTTTCCCGCAGGGAACTTCGGTGGCCTGAGAAGCCATACCCTACTTCCAGGTATTTGCTATGGCACCTCTTGTTTTGTGTACCCGACTCCATGCATCTTTCTAACCTTGGCCATTAAAATAGCTCAAAAGTATTGATCTCTCTGCATCAATCACATTTCCCATCTCACGTAACACACTAAGGGAGCTGGAAAATAAGTAATCCCATTCATACTGTCAGGGAACTGCCATTGATAAAGTTTTATAAGGCCCTGGAAGAAATAAAGGGCAGACAACTTTCCAGAACTTGACAACACACGACATTGCATCAAGCAAGAGAGAGGCTTTTTTTTAGGAGCCATTCCACAGAATCGTGGCTCCTAGAGCAAGCTAACGAGTTTTGCCCACATTTGCTGGTCCCTGTGAAAGCAGGGTGCATAGATCCTGATGATGACAACCTCAGCACAATACCATCACCCACCCAACTCTCTCACCAGTGCATTCAGTGGGACAATCAGCTCACCACCAGCATGTATCTGCTCACCAGTCTTGCTGGGGCTCCAGCCCACTCTACTCCAATAGTCGATAAAATGCTCAGGCAGCTTTTTATTAGTAGCAGTTCATTATTAGTAGTAATTTTGTTGAGAAACAGTTTAGAACCAGAGCTATCAGACAGGACGCTATGATACTGCTTCTAAGAGCTGCTAGGACAGTCACAGCTTATCATCTATCAGTATAGTTAGGGTGGCCATAAAAACTCATCATCCAAAACTGGGACCCTTTTAGGAGTGAAAGGAGGGACTGTTAATAATTATGTCAGGAAAGTAGGCATAATCCCGGACTGGCCCTGGCACGCTGAAACGTCTGGCAATCGCCTCATTGTTTTCTACCAGACTCAGGCACTAGTCACTGTTCCCTGGCTAAGATTTCCACAGTTTTTCTATCCAAAATCCAAATGATCTACATATGTAGTTCCTATAACCTGTCCTTTTAAAATATTACTCTACCTATGCTAGCCTATTTCTCTAACTTCTAAAGTCATTTTGAATTAGAATTTTAGCCAAATTCTAGTTGCTAGCTCTTCTCTTTTCTTCCTTCTCAACAGTAGACCTAACTAGAAATATCACCCAACTGGCTATATTTCTATAAAATAAAGCTACTCTAGTCAGTGAAATTCCAACCGTCTCTTTCTAAATGTGTTGTTCATGACTCCAGTTTCTTAAATCAATCACTTCTCCAAAGAGCAATTTGAAAAAGAATGACAAGACAGACTTACAGATGGGCAATCCAAAAGTAATTCTTCTACGGCTACTACCTCCAGGCCAAGAACTTCTGACATAATTTCAAATAAGTATTTGTATGAAGGGTCAATTTGCAGTCTTCGGCTTTCCCTTGCATCTCTAAACCTTGCCTAAAGAATAAACACCACATGTAAACACTGTAATTATAAAGAAAAGCTAACAATGTATTTGTATTTGAAATAAAAGTGACATTTATGAATCGTAAGCAAAACCTGTCTCTCTTTCAATGTCTCCTGTAGGTTGGGAATGCCACTCATACTTCGGAGGTACTTGGATGACCTATGGGAAGACTGAGAAAGTACTTCAGAAAGCATTGATTGCACCGTTCTGGGCGCGGGCCTGGCTCGAACTCTCTGTGTTTCCTCCTCATCATCGTCTGGAAAAAGTATTCTTTCACTAGAAGGAATGAGATTCAGAATATCGCTTTCAACAGAGGAAGGTCTTATTTCAGAAAAAGAGGCCGCAGCTAATCCGGAGGAGGTCTCTTCCGGGGCCTCTGCCTGCGGAGCTTCTTCGCCGGCAGGAGGAGGAGCCGCGTCTTCCGGAGTGGGCGGGGCCGGGTCTCCGGGACCCGGAGGGGCGGGGTCTTCGAGACCGGGAGGGGAGGTGCCTCGCGGAGGGGGCGGGGCCTCTTCTTCCGGAGGGGGCGGGGCATCCTGCTCAGTGCTCATGTTCGCCCCTCTTTCCTCCTGCAGAGCACCTTATGCTTCAAAACCTGGATTGTAAATTATAAAAAGTTTTCTTTTAAAACTGTACAATAAATTGAGTGTTATGTGTCCATTGATTCCTCCCCTTGAAGCTAGACAAGTAGCAAAATCATCTGTTTCTCCCTTACTATGTTATCTACAGAAGCTAAATTTACAGGAAATTATTTACGTTATTTCATTTTTCAATTACAGTTTACATTCGATATTATTTTGTATTAGTTTCGGGTGTACAGAAAGATGATTTTTTTAAGAGTGCACACACACAGCCGAAACCGGTTTGGCTCAGTGGATAGAGCGTCGGCCTGCGGACTGAAAGGTCCCGGGTTCGATTCCGGTCAAGGGCATGTACCTTGGTTGCGGGCACATCTCCAGTGGGAGGTGTGCAGGAGGCAGCTGATCGATGTTTCTCTCTCATCGATGTTTCTAGCTCTCTATCCCTCTCCCTTCCTCTCTGTGAAATATCAATAAAATATATTTAAAAAAAAAAAAAAAGAGTGCACACACACACACACAGTAGGGGCCTTTCAACTATAAGAGCCCCTCCTGATTATGATACCACCCTAGGGGACTGCTGCTCCACACACACCCCATCCGTCATACTAACCACTTCTGTGTGTGTCTTCTTACCTCAGTTTCCTTGGAATTTATGTAAAGCTGTTTAAGGAAAAAAACAAAAACACAGCATTGAATTTCTGAAACTTACTAGAATATTCCTTCCAGAGTACATGTTCTAAGCAAAAAGTTCAATTTGTGCTCTAGTAATTGAGTGCTGGCATAGGGAAGAGATCAACCAATGAACTTATATGCATATATGCATAGCCCATGGGCAGACAATAGTGCAGGGAAGGCCTGGGGAGGAGGGTAATGGGGGGGGAGGGGGATATCTTTAATACTTTCAACAATAAAGATATTTTTAAAAAGAATCTTTATGGTTAGTAGTTTGCAAACACTGAATATAAGGAAACTGATAACTAGGTATTAATCACTATCACAACTGAGAAACAAATAAATTCTAAATAATTTCTATGGTTGAAAAGTTTTTATTTTTTTATTGTCTAAATAAATCATGTATATAAGACTCTCAAAAGCATGTACCTGAGATGTTCATTTAGTGGAGATTTTGCCTAGGGGAGCTGTAGAAATCTTTCTCTAACAATATAATTTGAGATGCAATTTCAATGTGTTGATTCATCATCTGTAAGTCTGTCTTGTCATATATAGAGAGGTCAGGGTTATTTTCAGGTTAGTTTTAAAAAGTCATTGAAGAGGGACCAGGACCGAGGCTGGTCTGACCGAGGACAGTCATGAAAGTGTAAACCATTTGCTCCTAAGCGTTCTTGGTTAGGGAAAATACAACCTTGTCACTCATTCATTAGCTGGCTGTAAATTGCTCAAATGGTTTGACCTTGTTTAATTTTTTGTCTCAGTTTTCTTTATTCCAGTTGCTAAGGAATTTCTCTCTCTTCTTACTATCCTGCCACATTACACTTCCAAACACTGATGCAACTATTTAAGTTAGAGAAGGAATACAGCTATGTTACTTTATATAGAAGAATTCCTTAAAACTATAGCAAAATTCTAAATATATTACATAGTTGAAATGGAAAAAATCTGAGTAAATATCAATTAGGCTACCACATCATATATGTTTGTATATATGTTGATTATTTACATCAACATGTTTGTAATAGCAAAAACAAGCAAGAAAACAAACACATTTCCTGGAAACAAACAAAATGTCCCTTCATAAAGGACCCATTAATTGTACTGTAATTAATACTTGTACTGTAATTGTTCTATAATATCCTCCCTGTTCAATAAAATTTTAATGCAGACATTAGCAATAAAAAGGATAAGAAAAAAACTATATATACAGATGTAGAAAGATCTTTTCTATATATTGTTACATAGAAAAGAACAAGGTACTGAACATTGCATAATAGCAATTGTATAAAGTTTTTAAAGTGTATTTATGCCACATATGGTATTTCATCTATTCTAAGAAGCACTTTTTTAAAAATTGATTTTAGAGAAAGAGAGGAAGGGAACAGAGAGAGAATGAGAGAGAGGGAGAAACATCAATTTGATTTTCCACTTACTCATGCATTCATTGGTTGATTCTTTATGTGCCCTGACCGGTGATGGAACCTGCAATCTTGCTATATTGGGACAATGCTCTAATTAATTGAGCTCTCAGGCCGGGGCCCTAGGATACACTTTAAAAAAGGTTTAATTGGCAATATTTTTTTCTTTCCTCACAGTTTTTCCTTTATGTAATTATGTATATGAAATTTGCATTTATGTAATTGCATAAAATTTATGTACTTTCATAGATCAGTAACAGTTTAGATTTGGTAAAATGCACTAAAAGATTTAAATTAAAAATTAAAAGCTTAAAATTAAAAATATAAAATGTATGTAATTATATAAAATCAGTAATAGTTTAGATTTGATGAAAAATATTTAAAACTTTCCAGGGGCCAAAACCGGTTTGGCTCAGTGGATAGAGCATCAGCCTGCGGACTGAAGGGTCCCGGGATCGATTCCGGTCAAGGGCATGTACCTTGGTTGCGGGCACATCTCCAGTGGGAGGTGTGCAGGAGGCAGCTGATTGATGTTTCTCTCTCATCGATGTTTCTAACTCTCTATCCCTCTTCCTTCCTCTCTGTAAAAAATCAATAAAATATATATTTTAAAAAAAAAAAGAAAAAAGAAAACTTTCCAGGGAAGATTCACAGTAAATTAACAATAACCACCCCGAGTGAGGAAGAATGGAGGAAGTAGAGGAAGAACCTCACTTTTCAACTTTATAACTTTCTGTATGGCTCTTTAAAAAATACAGTCATGCCCTGGCTGGCATGCTCAGTGGTAAGAGCAGCACGCTGTGGGTCACGGGGTTCGATTCCCAGTCAAGGGTATGTACCCGGTTTGCAGTACCAGGGTTGCGGGTTCATCCCCATCTCCAGTTGGGTCATGTGCAGGAGGCAACCCATCAATGTATCTCTTTCTCATTGATGTTTCTCTCTGTCTCTCTCCCTCTCCCTTCCTTCCACTCTCTAAAAAACAAAGGGGGAAAATGTCCTGGGGCAAAGATTAGCACAGAGTGAATGCAGGATAAACACTTGTTCATCTTCTCCCTCCTCTCCTCCCATCTCCTCCACTGATAAGTTACTGCCACATGCAACCATTTTAAATTCTCACCACCCCTTCTCCTTAAGTTCAATTTTGCAGATTCATTGGATATCCCCAGTCATCCCTAGGCATTTTCAGGAGCTTTGAGGTGCTGGACTTCTCTAGGCAAAGGAATGCTGAAATAAGCGAGTGCATACTTATGAGAGAAGGGGCCAGCCACTTCACCCACACCCCTTTCTCTTTGACCATTTCTATAAGCCCATCCCTTCTTCCTTCTTGATCATTGAGGGTCTTTGCATTCCTGGCCACTGGGGCTACCCGCAAAAACGGAGGAGCCGCACCAAAGCAAACGCACAAATGCGAAGACAGACTGGTAAACACGCAGGGTGGCCAACGTCAAGAAAAGGTGAATTAACGAAGGGCAGAGAGAGACTGGCAGTGAAAGAAACTTCTGGAAAACACGTGACAGAGAGGGGAGTGTTCTAGGCAGAAGGTGGGATTAATGGGGTGCAAAAAGCAGGAGAGGGCGTAGCTCACTTGGGAAAAGTGGTAAATGCAGTGGAGACTTTTCGGGTGTAGGGGACCGTGGAGGAGAGGAGCAGAAAATAAGGCTGGAGGGATAGGTATTTTGTCTGTTTTACTTTTGAATTCTAAAGAAGGGGAGGAGGGTGTGAAGTCGCTTAGCTGTCCCGCGAAGAGACTGGACTTTACCAGGGGCAGTGACTTCGCTGGGGTTTGTAGCTGGTTGTTACTTGGGAGGTGGGAGACTGAACGTTAGCACCGACTCCACTCCCCGCAAAAAGGGAGCAAACCTGCCAGGGCAGGGCTCCCCGGGCCGGAGCGCGCACTCTCTGCCGCTGCCCCAGCTCACCCGGGCCACCGAGCGGCCGCTTAGCTGGGGTTGCTGCTCTTGACCTTCTCCGCAGCCGAGGCTCGGCCGTTGGGAGTCCAACAGCGGTTCCCTCGGGGGCGCACCGCGCAGGCTCAGAAGGGCGCTGCTCCGGGAGGGTGCGAGGTGAGGGGCGCTGGCTGCAGGGACGCGGGCGCCCCCACCCTCGCCCCCGCGCGCTCTCTGGGGACGCGCGCCCTACGCAGCCGGGAGGTGAAACATCGTTTAGGGGCCGAGCCACTGAAGAGCGACTGCCTAGAGATGGAAATTTGGGGGGTGGGGCTGGGAAGGATTTCAGGGTATGCTTTGAAGGGACTGGCATGAAAGTGTAAATATATAAAAGAACTTTTTCTGTACATTTTCTGAAGTTAGTATTTCACTTGAGAACCTAAAATGTTTTCCTTTGAATTCCTTTACTCAGAAACCTATTACTGATGATACAGAGAATAGAAAGACTGAAGAAAACTGACTTAGAAGTCCACGCCTGCCTCTTTCCACTACACTTCTGCTTTTCCTGCGATTCCCTGACATTGTGTGACGGGTGCGGTTTAATTGGGTGTTAAAGTCAATCTTGGAATATAGAGCAGATCAATTTACAGTGAGGACTGAGAGATCTGCCAACTAGAAAAAACACAATGATTATTAACAAATCACAAGAAACGTTAAATAAACCAAGGTCCATCCATACTAAGAAGTAACACGCAATGATTATACAGTGAGGTTTCGGCTCCATAACGGCCCCTGCACATCTTGCTGAGTACACCAAACTGCAATGCCTCACTGGCCTGACACTGAGCAACCGTGGTGTGGCTAAGGAGCTCACCTTCCAAGCCAGAGGGACTAGCTTGCTTACTTTGTGCCACAAAAGATGCTGACCCCTTAGCCCTGGGACCCTCAGCTGCCTTCCCAATCCACTGCCTGCGTCAGGGCCTCTAGTGTGGCCCAGTGGGATCTGGGAGCAGAACTGGCCTCCCATGTGATACCCCTGCTGTTTGTTGGGCTGTGAGTAATAGAGTTTCTCTCTGGTCCATCTTTCGACTAGTCTACTTTGGGCACTTCAGTTGTGGCAGGTTTACTAGTAATCCTTGCCATCTTCTCATTCAGAGTTATCTATCTACAGTAATAAAAGGATAATATGCTAATTAGACCAGACATCTTCTGACGACCTTCCAGACGTCCTTCCTGACAAAGCTGGGCCCAGGTGAAGCTGCCCGTGGTCCCAGGCTCCTGCGGCTGCAGCCGGCCCAGGAGAAGCCGCCCGTGATCCCAGGTGCTCGTGGCCAGCCCAGGCAAAGCCGGCCCAGGTCCCAGGTGCCTGCAGCTGGCCAGAAGAAGGGAAGCCTGGGTCCCAGGTGCAGGGACCGAAGTAGAGGCAGTTAGGGGTGATCAGGCCAGCAGGGGAGCAGTTAGGGGCGATCAGGCAGTCAGGCAGAGGTGGTTAGGGGTGTTTAGGCAGGCAGAGGTGATTAGGGGTGATCAGGCAGGCAGGCAGAGGGGTTGGGGCGATCAGGCAGGCAGGCAGGAGAGTGGTTAGGAGCCAGCAGTTCTGGATTGTGAGAGGGATGTCCGACTGCCAGCTTAGGCCCGATCCCTGCAGGATGGGGCCTAAACTGGCAGTCAGACATCCCCCAAGGGGTCCCGGATTGGAGAGGGTGCAGGCCAGGCTGAGGGGACCCCCCCCCATGCACAAATTTCATGCACCAGGCCTCTAGTCCTATATAATAAAAGCATAATATGCTAATTAGACCGGATATCCTTCTGGACAAAGCTCAGGCAGAGGCCACTGCCATGGCAGGTGGAGGCTGAGGCAGAGGTGGCCACTGTGGTGGTGGGGGCCAAGGCAGCCGCTACAGTGGCAGGGGCTGAGCCCCTTGCGAGAATTTCATGAATTGGGCCTCTAGTATATATATAAAAGCCTAAGTGACCGTTAGGACTGGACTGAGCAGACAACTGGACAACTGGCTGGTAGCTATGACATGCACTGACCACCAGGAGACAGACACTCAATGCAGGAGCTGCCCCCTGGTGGTCAGTGTGCTCCCATAGCCAACCTCCTGCGATCCCTCCCCGATCCCTCCCCCCTCCTACCCAGCTGGCCCTGATTGGCCCTGTGACTGGGCGAGACAGCCCCGATTGGCTAGGAGGGACCCCACCCATGCAGAAATTCGTGCACCAGGCCTCTAGTATCTATATATTCTGAGGTAGTAGAAAACAAATTACAGACTATCATATCCTTTAAAGAGCTTTAAATATATCTATGTGCCCTTACCTACAAATTCCTCTTCTGACAATATATCCTAAAGAAATAATACTTAATATGGACAGAGCTTTTGTTCAAAAGATGTGCATTGCCGCATTTGGCTCGTGGCCTGTGATCTATGCAATAGTTTAATTGACTCTGGCAGAGAACTAGGTTCATGAAATACTGCCCATGATAGCACGCCTCGGGGTGCCGGAGATATGGGAAAAGTGCACCTTCCAGAGAGTTCTCTTGAGGCTTAATAGAAACAAAACACCATGCAGCATGTATAACACTTTAAGTGGTTAGACTGCCCAAAACCCTGAAAATTAAATGTCCCTAAAAATAAAATGAGAGAATATACATGAAAACACTTAGCACAGTAGTACATAGTAATGGCTCAATCAATGCTACTTGTTATATGCTACTTGTTAAGTATTAGTATCAGTGTATGGAGTACAGGGGAAAAATATTGAATTGGTAATCAGGGACCTGAATATACCCTAGGATTATGCTACCCAATAACTCAACTAATTTATTCTGAAATTCAGATTGTGAAACTGCTTTAGTCCTGAATCTCCTTATTTGTAAAATGAAATGCGGGAGATGAGTTGATCTCTAAGTTTCCTTCCTGTTTCAAAAACCTATAACTCCATGATGAGTTTGGTTTCAAGCCTCAGCAACTGAGAGAAAGATGATTTTATTGATAGAAATAAAAATGTCAAGACAACCAACTGGAAATGTCTAGATGCTGTAGGTAATATGCAGTTAAAGTGCAGAGATTATCAATATTTGTTACATTATAACTGTCCTAATATAGCCACTTGATCATATTATCAAATAATTTTAGTAGCCAACCATTCAAGTAGAAAATCTATGACTATAAAAGGCTAAGTGACTGACCGTCCACCCGTCCAACCATTTGACGAACCAACCTGCCACCATATATGCCGTGCACTGGCAATTTAAAAATAGATGTTGACTCACACATGTGCAATGCATGTAAAGCTCTTGCTGGTGCCAATCGCACATGTGTGTTTTGATCTGTCATTGTCCATCATGAATTTGGTTGAGACTTCTATTATAGAGAAAGGGCAAATAGTGTTATTAAAATATTTCTTCTAATTAATTTCCTTTCAACATTCAGGAATCCGTGCACCAGGCCACTAGCATATAAATATTGAATAACTATCCACAGTTCATTCTCTCTCAAGATTTCCTTCCAGGATTATTGGTTTATGGCTGAAACAGCATGTTAATACCCCTGTTTAGTTGTCCATTCCATTTAGTAAAAAATAAAATAAAATAGACTGCCAATGCAGAAATCTAAAACAACTCACAGTAGAAACCTGGGCAACTAATAATAAGATGTTCATTAAGAAAAATTAACAACCATGAAAGCATTTTAAACATACTCTGAGTAGATTTCTTAATCTTAATTTTACTAGCAAAAGAAGCCTCTTATAGTGGGTTGAATTGTGTTCCCTTAAAATGTGTCTAAGTCTCGCCCTAACTGGTTTAGCTCAGTGGATAGAGCGTCAGCCTGCGGACTCAAGGGTCCCAGGTTTGATTCTGGTCAAGGGCATGTACCTTGGTTGCGGGCACATACCCAGTGGGGAGTGTGCAGGAGGCAGCTGATTGATGTTTCTAACTCTCTCCCTCTCCCTTTCTATCTGTAAAAAAATCAATAAAATATATTTTTTTAAAAAATGTGTCTAAGTCTTGACTCCTGCTACCTGTGAATGTGATTTTTTTGGAAATAGGATCTTCATAGATGCAGTTGAGGATCTCAAGATGAGATTATCTTGGATCTACAGTAGGCCCTTAGTCCTATGACTGGTTTCCTTAGAAGAGAAAGAAGAGGGAGCTTTCTGACACAGGGAAGAAGGACGTGTGCAGACAGAGCAGAGATTGTAGTTACAAAGCAAGAAATATTAGGAGCCACCAAAAGCTAGGAGAGGCAAAAAAGGAGTGTAGCTCTGCAGACACCTTGATCTCACACTTCTAGCCTCCAGAACTGTGTGAATTTCTATAGTTTTAAGCCACCAAGTTTTGATAATGTGTTCCATCAGTTCTAGAAAACTAATATCCCTTCTATCAAAAAAGGAAACTCTTTTAAACTCTTTTTGAAATTTATCTTCACAAATAGTTACTATTCTAAACTACAGATGGTCCCTAACTAAATGATGGTTTGACTTATGATTTTTCAACTTTATGATGGTGCGACGAAAGCGAAACACATTCAATAGAATCTGGGTAGGCTAAGCTATGATGTTCAGTAGGTTAGGTGTATTGAGTTCATTTTCAATTTACAATCAACTTATAACTCCATTGCAAGTTGAGGAGCATCTGTACTCCTTCCCCACTATTGCTATCTTCCCTTTTGTTTCTATATGTGGTGCTTATTACTTTTATGTTTTAAAAAAGTATATGGTACCATATTGAAGTATACAGAGAGGTAGAAAGAATAATACATTTACCCATCATCCAGCTTAAGTTATGAAACAATGTCAAGACATTTATATTTCTCCCCTGTTGTTGCCTCCCCGGCCCGTTGAGGAAATTATGTTCCTAAATTTGGAGTTATTTATTCCTAGGCACTTCCTGATTTCATTACTAGGTGTGTATTTAGCCCTAAGCAATCTATACTAATAAAAGGGTAATATGCTAATTAGACCAGGTTGACCAGCCATCTTCTGGACGTCCGACTTCCTTCTGGTCAAAGCCATGGTGGTAGGGGCCGAGGCAGAGGCAGTTAGGGGCGATCAGGCTGGCAGGGGGTTAGGGGCGATCAGGCCAGCAGAGGAGGGCAGTTGGGGGCGACCAGGCCAGCAGGGGAGGGCAGTTGGGGGCGACCAGGCCAGCAGGAGAGAGCAGTTGGGGGCATTAGGCAGGCAGGCAGGTGAGTGGTTAGGAGCCAGTGGTCCTGGATTGCGAGAGGGATGTCTGACTGCCAGTTTAGGCAGGGATCGGGCCTAAACCAGCAATCAGACATCCCCCGAGGGGTCCCGGATTAGAGAGGGTGCAGGCCAGGCTGAGGGACACTCCTCACCCCACCCCCGTGCACGAATTTTGTGCACCGGGCCTCTAGTAGATTATATTGTGATACATTTTAAAACTTTGCAAAAATGGTACTGTGCCATATGGTTTTTTCCTGCAACCTTTAATTATTCATTTCCATTTGTGAGATTTATCTATGTTGAAATATGTTCCTATGACTCATTCGTTTTCACTTATGTATAGAATCCACTGTATGAAAATAGCACACCCTCTCTTCTTGCTGTTGAACATTTAGGTTTTATCACATTTTGTTTCTATTCAAACCACGTCTCTTATTCTTAGGATATAGGCACAATAATCCTCTAGGATGTATACTTAGTAGTGGATCTTAGGATGTACTATCTTTAACTTTTCTAGATACTGTTAAGTTATTCTTCAAAGTGTTTATAAAAACTTAGGTGCACCAGCAAATGTATATGTTTTTCAGTTGTTCCACATCCACACCAACATTTGATTCTGACAGACTTTCAATTTTTTAAGTTTTGTCCATCTGAAGGGCATGGAAGGAGCCTCCTTTTTAAATTAAATTGCATTTCCCTATTTACCAGGACCATTTACAAAATCTGTCTATTAGTTATTTGTGTTTCCTCTTTTGTAAACTGTTTTTCTCTTTTGTTATTTTTTCTGTTGAATTGTTTATCTTTTTCTCATTCATTTGTAAGAGTTTTTGCATAGTGTAGACACCGATCCTTTGTGGGCTATGTTCTTCCACTCTGGTTTATCTTTTGACTTTTTTTTTTTTTTAATATATTTTATTGATTTTTGAGAGGAAGGAAGAGTGATAGATAGTCAGAAACATCGATGAGAGAGAAACATCAATCAGCTGCCTCTTGCACACCTCCTACTGGGGATGTGCCCACAACCAAGTTACATGCCCTTGACCGGAATCGAACCTAGGACCCTTCAGTCCGCAGGCTGACGCTCTATCCACTGAGCCAAACCGGCTTTGGCTATCTTTTGACTTTTAAAAAAATTTTGTTTTTATTTATTTTTAGAGAGAGAGGAAGGGAGAGGGAGAGAGATAGAAACAGTGATGAGAGAGAAACATCAATTGGCTGCTTCCTGAACACCCCCCACTGGGGATAAGCCAGAAACCTGGGATGTGCCCTGACTGGGAATCGAACCCGAGGACTTCTTGGTGCATGGGACGATGTTCAACCACTGAGTCGTACCGGCTAGCCTATCTTTTCCCTTTTTTATAGTGTGTTTTAGTAAAGGTACATTTTTCTTTTTATATTTTGTGCTTTTACACCTCATTGATAAATTTCTACCACAAATTCATAAAGATATTCTCTAATTTTTATTCTTTATGTTTTTAAATTTTGTTTTTCTCATTTATATCTTTGATACACTAGAACTTTTGTTTGTCTTTATCATAAGAAATAGAGAAATCTATATTTCCCCCTATAAATATAAACTATGATGTCCTAGCACCATTCATTGAGAGCTTCATCCTTTCCCCCTGATCTATATCAAGTGTGTGTATGTGTGTGTGTGTGTGTGTGTGTGTGTGTGTGTGTGTGTGTGTGTGAGCTGTGTAATGTTGCTAAAAACAATTAGTAGCTAAAAACAGTAAGTATTTATATCTTATGGTTTCTGTGGGTTAGGAAGCTGGGAATGGTCTGGCTGGGTAGTTCTGGCTCAGGATTTATCATGAATTGAAAATTAAGGTGTCAACTGGGGCAGCAGTCATCTCAAAACACTACTGGGAGAGGACCCACTTCCAAGCTTACTCATGTGGCCACAGGCAGGCCTCAGGTTCTAGCTATTGAGAATAGACATCAGTTCCTTGCTATGTGAGTCTTACCATACTGTTGATTACAACATGACAGCTTGCTTACCTTCTGAGTGAGAGATTGGAGATAAAGCAAATGAGAGAGCTCCCGATATAAGAATCACAGTCATATAATCCAATCTCAGAAGTGACATCCCATAATTTCTGCAATAGCACAGAGTGTGAATGCCAGGAGGTGGGGATCATAGGGGCCATCTTATAGCCGCCTAACACAGTTCCCATTTATTGATCTACTAGAGGCCCGATGCACGAAATTTGTGCAAGAGTAGGCCTTCCTTGCCCCAGCTGCCGTCACTGGCTTACCTTTGGCATCCAGAACCCAGGCTGCCCTCGCAGCCCTGACTTTATCCTGAAGGTCATCCGGAAGGACATCTGGTCTAATTAGCATATTATGCTTTTATTATTATAGATACCAGTGCCATTATCACTGTGTTACTGTAGCTTTATATTATAAGTTGTTATCTGGAAGGTTAGGTCCCTACTTATTTATTCTCCAAATGTGTCTTACCTTTTGGGAGGCTCTAAAAATAGAATCTAGAATTAATTTATTCAGTTCATCAAAAGCCCGTAAGATTTTTATTAGGATTGCTTTACATTAATAAATTAATTTGTAAGCAAATCAGTATTTTAAGACACTGAGTCTTTCTATCCATTCACCTGGTTTATCTCTCACATATTCTAAGAAGTTCACTTGATGGATTTGAGGGGAAAATAAAAACACACACACAGTTTGGGTGTCTTTTCAATAAAATTTTCAAAGAAATTTCTTTTGTCAGGGCTTGCTATACAAAAATTAAGTGTTAACACACAATATATACAGAGTTTATGTATTGCCTCAATTTCTGGGTTTAGTAGCTTTAAGGTCTATCTCCATGTTAAAGTTCTGTAGTTCTAGTACATTGAGTTTTGATAATCTATCCCTCACTAAGTTAGTACTAGATATGCACAAAATTTGTTGAAATTCTTATCATGCCCACCTTTTTGAAGTGGACATCTATAGTTCAGTTTGAATCAACTCTCTCTTCTTTTGGGAACTGGTTCCCTCCCTACCCCTCCACTGCAACCAGGTGAGTTCTAATCCAAACTCCAAACTGCCAATGGCAGTGCCTTGACCACAGGAGTAAGCACAGGTCCTAGCCTCGGCCAATCATAGCTTCTCCCTGGATTTTATCAAATTGGAATTCAGAGAAGAGATTAACTCCTCTCTGGTGAGAGACTGAGTGGCTAAAAACTTCAAGTTACTAGACAACTGGAGCAAGTGTGCATCACAAAATGAAGCTGACATGAAGAAAGAAGTGAGATGAGAGATGGAGACATCTTGGTGGTGTCCAAGGGCTTAGTTCCAGATTCCTGATGCCTGATGCCAGAGGCATTCCTGCCCTGCTTCACTTTGATTAGGTGAGCAAATAGGTTCCCGTTTTGCCTAACCCCTTGCAAGCAACATTTCTGACATCCATCTATCTTCTTGCTAATTTAAAGAGACCCTCCTTTTCACTTAAAAACTCTCTTTCAGCTCTGGCTGGTGTGGCTCAGCTGATTCAGTGTCATCTCGTGCACCAAAAGGTCACTGGTTCAATTCCCAGTCAGGGCACATGCCCAGGTTGTGGGTTCGGTCCCCAGTCAGGCTGTGTGTGGGAGGCAACCAATGTTTCTCACATTGATGTTTCTCTTCTCTCTTCCTCTCTCTCTAAAAAGTCAATAAAACATATATTTTTTTAAAAACTCTCTTTCACTCATTCATTTATTAACAAAGTTCTTTTCTAAGTTATGTATTCACCAGTAATGATAGTTAGTCTTTTAACAACAGGAAATATTTATTGAGCATATATTTTGTTCTAGTCATCATAGAACAGTGTGGATCCTAAGAAAGAAGATACCTACTAAGAAGGGCTCTCAGTGGCTTAAATGGCTCAAATTGGAAAAAAACAGAGCCTAGCAGCCATTTCTACACAAGGAACCTCTCATGAAAACTGCATTTCAGGGAGAATCCTGCACTAAGCTATCTGCCTCCTCCAGCACTGAAATGCCCACCTGCATTGTGTTTCTGTCATTTAAGCAAGCCCTTACAAAGGAATTTCTCAAGCAGTAGGATTGAGGCTTTCCCCATCCAATTGGAACTGTACATCTATATTCCATAAGCATCTTCACTGACCAATCAGGACAGTGTTTTTTTGGACCAATCAAAACTTGAGGATTTGGAGTCCTCATTTGCATAAAAACGGACCAATCAGGGAAAAGGGGCAGAGACTTTTATCTTTATAAGTCAGCTTCCCTTTGGCTCAGACTACACTTTCCCTTTCTACAGAAGACTGAAGATGAGTGAAAGCTGCAGACTGCGTTTCCACGGCTGGCGCTGAAACACTTTGATCAGACCAGTGCAGGAGCAGAAATAAGCACAGTGGAGCAGGCCTGAATGGAGCAGAATAGAGCTATCTAACCTGGTCCCAGAGCAGCCTTCGTCAGTGCTGTTCCACAGCCATCAGCCTTGCTGTATCACAATTGAGTTGTTTGCACTAAATAGTTTCCTTCTTCACCACACCCCAAGTTGGGGATTCCTGTTGGCATTGAATTGGCACCAACAACCATCAGTTGACAACAGTGATGACTGAGAGGTGTGCGACGCAGGAGACAAAACACAGAGAGTCCAGGCGATTTAAAAGGGGGAGGTTTTAATCTTGCGCTCTTAGGCGAAATTCGCTGGTCCGAGGGTGGGCCAGGGAAGTTCGCATGAATCGGCTCTGGACTTCCCCCCTGCCTCGACCTAACAATGACTAAGTCTTCAAATGAAGACAAACAATGTGTCTCAGCGAAATTAACTTAAAAGAGTGAAAGTTCTGGACCTTTGACTCAAGTGTGAAACAATGACAAATCTCATTTGATCCTCAACCAAATCCTGCAAAGAAGCTCAGAGGGGCCAGTTATGCCAAGCTAATAAATAGTGGAACCAAAAACTTGAACCTAGGTTTTTTACTAAGTCAGAATTGTTTTAATTATCCTGTTCTGTTTAAACTTAGACTTGGGGATTTCTATACTTTAAAAATAATAACTTCCAATTCTCTTTCCATCAGATTCCAATTTCCTATCAAGTTGCAGTCCTGAGGTATGAGTGGTTACTGAACTTTAACAAAATTAGGTCATCAAGCAACGAAGAAAAGCCACTCTTGCCAGCCAACAGTATTGTTTGTTTTTCTCGCCCCTTAAGCGGTCCTCCATTAGGCGCAAGGCACCTTGGGAGTTGTAGTCTCGGGGCACAGACCTCTGTGGCTGGAGGCGCTGACTCACTGGCACTCAGTCAGCACAGAACCAATTTGCTCTCCGCACAGCTATTGGCTGGAAGGCAGCGGGTGCCCGCCCCGCGGCGCGACACCGTGGCTGGAGAAGGCAACCCTGGGCGGGGCGTAGTGTGGAGCTCGCCGTGTTCCCGGGTACTTTCGTCCGTGATACAGCAGTGCAGCCATGGCAGAACCGCAGCCTGCGTCTGGCGGCCTTACCGACCAGGCTGCCCTCGGTTGTTGCTCGGACCCGGACCCCAGCACCAAGGTGGGCGCAGAACCTATTTCTCCTGAGTCGGGGCCCAGCGTGGCGCATTTGGGGTCCAAAGATAGAGCAGATTCCCCGGGCTCAGCAAGGCCTGGCTCGGACTGGATTCGAACCCCATTCGACCGCCTGTGCAACTCTGTCCGCCTTGGACGGGCCGAAGTGGGCTGGGGAGAGGACTAATGGTGTGCAGTGGGGGTTCCGTGAGAGGATCCATTTCTTCCGATTGTTTCAAAGCCTGCAACCCAACTTGCATTAACTTTTTAATTTGGGGATGTTAACTGGAAGCCACGACTAACTCAGAGTCAGATTCGTTGTCTGTGGGTGTGCGTGTTCCCAAAGTCAGTAACCGTGGCGAATAAGAAGAGCAATTTCAGAACACCCAACCCAGGTTCTAAGGTCTCTGGCCATGCTGGCCTCTCCCAGCCTGCATCATTTTTCCGTCACTGCCCTGGCTCCAGGCTCAACTCCTAGAAGCTAATTTGATCACTTCGGGTTTAACCCCGCCCAGAATTTCGCTTTTCCTTCGCTTCTACGTATGTATACTCACAGACACCCTTCTGCCCTGCCTGTGCGAGGTAGCCCTAGGAGAGATCACAGAATCATGGAGCTTAGATCCGAAAGGAATCGTAGAAATTTCTTCACCGATCTACTCAGTGGAGGAATGACCTGTTGCACATGAAGGCTTTCATCCCTCCAGCTTGCTTAACATGTCTGTACTAAGAGTCAGTGTAACTAACTCACTGAGGTGTGGTACTTAACGTGCGTTGTCAAGATTAGACACAGCAGTCACTGGGGGGTTTATTCTAGTACTCATCAGTGTCAGTAAACGCCTTCGTGTATTTATTCAATGGGCTGGGGAATTTCTAAATTCCTTGAAGATTAAATGTGCTTTGTGCAGCCCTCTAAGAGGGGTGCATGACTTTGGTCCCTGCTTGCTCTTTGCCTTCAGGGCAAAGAGTCATACACCTGTAATTGCTAAAGCCTCTGACTAACATCTGGTACTTAGGCAAAAATATATACAATCTCTCATAACCATCTCACTTGTATACCTTCTCATAATTATACTTAGTTATTTCACATAGAGTCGTTTGGTATATATTAATTTCCCAGGTAACTGGGGATTTTATGTATTGGGCTAGTAAAAAAAAATTTTCAGGGAGATCTTTGTGAAATTTGTTCAGTACACTTCCTTGCATTCTTAATTTACACTCCTCATAATCTAAATTTCTCTTGGTGATTTGGAGTAGTTCTTTTTTGAGATCAGAATTTTTTGACCTTTGAGGTACTACCATGTGAGGTACATAAAATGGAATCTGTACTAGCAGCTTATATATATTGAGTGTGTCAGGCCCTGGGTTGCTGTCTTAAGTACATTACTTAATTTAATCCTCACAACAATCCTGTGAAGCAGGCATTATCTCCATTTTACAAATGAGACTCTGGCACATAGGTATTGGGTAACTTGCTCAGGGAGGAGCCCACACTCCCAGCCTCCACTCTATTTGGCTTCTGGAGTACTGTTTTCAGTACTAATTTTGGAACTTGAGATGAAATAAATTTAAAAACCTAAATGAATTAAATTCAGCCTGATTACTGATTACCTGCTATATATAAAGAATGTTTGGGGATACTGGGATAAACAAGATGAGGTCCCTTCACCAAACATACACCAACTCTAACAGAAAATGGAACTGGGAGTAACGTGCTATTAAAATTAGAAAGCACCCTGGGAGCACAGGAGGTAGAAATTCTTGACGATAGCATCTGTGATATGGTGTGGGCACGGGGTACTTGGAGTCTGAAGACCTACATTTGAATCCCCAGTTCTATCATTAGCTGCAGTGACTTTAGCAGGGCACTGGGGCTGAGTTTGTAAAAGGAGCATAAAAAGGGCTACTATGATGATAAAGTGCATTGGTGTTCTCAACACTATGAGAAGTTATACAGTTTAAGGTTGCATTTCAATTGTGGGGATCTGGGTCTGCTCAAGCAGAAGGCAGGGGTGGGCCCATTCCTTGAAAGATGGATGGGGTTCCAATGCCACATGGGAGACAGAATTACATAGAAGGGCATTTTAGATGGAAGATACCTACCTCTGAGCAGAAATGTGCTGAGATATCAGAAAGGTGCAGTGCAGTGCAGGTTCTGCAGAGGGAGGTTATGTGTTTTTGGTTGAAGTCTGGGTCATCAGTGAAGCAGTGGTAGAGAAAGCTAGAATGATAGGTTGAATCCAGATCATGGAGAAAGCTTTCAATGTCACATCTAAGGAAGCTGGATTTATATGAGTAGTGAGGAACCATTCAGGGTTCTGTTGAATAGGTTGGAGGGATCCAAGCCTGAGGTGATGAGGACGCCTAAAAGGCTCTTCCAGAAAGTGAGGTAAGTGATGAGGGTTGCTTTGAAAAGGAGAGAGCAGCAGTGGTGGAAAATCCACTCACTTGTTGATCATTTGCATCTCTGACATAAAGGTAGACAAAAGAGTGTACAGCTGACCATATCTTGGGCTATATTATTTGGCTAACTTTCTTCAAAAGGCCAAATACTTCTTTTCCCAAGTAGTAATCTGAAAGTCAGTCTTTCTACTGTTCTCATCAATGTCCTCTGTTACAGTAATTTGGAGTGGTAGGTGATAGAGTTGGGGAAAACTTTCAGGGATGGTGACATTTAAGCTGAGTTTTACCAAATACAAAGGAGGTAGCCAGGTAGAGTTGGGTGCAGAGGTAACAGGAAGAAAGAATGGAAAGGAGGAAGAAAGGACAATAGCCAGAGAGAATCATCCTATATAATAAAAGCCTAATATGCTAAGTGTCTGGTCGTCTGGTCACTGTGCAATCAAAGCATAATATGCTAATGATATGCTAAGGCCACTCAATCGCTCACTATGACGTGCACTGACCACCAGGGGGCAGTCAACTGGTTGACCAGTCACTATGCTGTGCACTCACCACCAGGGGGCAGAAGCTCTGACCAGTAGGTTACCTTGCTGCTGGAATCTGGTGGCTCAGGATTGAGCGAGACAGGCCGGACATGCCCTGGAGCCCTCCCGCGGTCCCTCCCCAGCTGGCCAACCTCCCGTGTCCCTCCCTGCCCCGATCATGCACCAGTGGGGTCCCTCAGCCTGGCCTGAGTCCTCTCGCAATCTGGGACCCCTCGGGGGTCAGAGAGCCAGTTTTGGCCTGATCCCGCAGGCCAGGCAAAGTGACCCCACTGGTGCACGAATTCGTGCACCGGGCCTCTAGTAGTATATATAAAAGCATAATGACATCAGAAAACTGATGCAGGGACCTACAGGTAATGATACTGAAGTTATAAGCAGTGCAAGTTGAGGGGAAGGTACACAAAGCAGTAATTGGGATGCTCAAAGAAATTATGATCACTCATTATGTTCACTTGTTTTTCTCACCTTGTAAAGATTTGTATTTGGTAAATATGTTTCATAATATATGTGTTTTATTAGTATATTTGTGCATAATTAAAGTAAATATACATTTATTGAGGGTTCATGCTTCTTGTGAACTCATAAGGGTATGAAATAAAACACATTTGAGATTACCAGTTAGGGAATTAGTGAAAAAAAAAATGAAGTTAGAGAAATATGCATCAACCATATGTACTTGCTCTTGATACTTTATATTTTAAAGAATTTTTTTTATTGATTTTAGAGAGGGAGGGAGGGAGGGAGAGAGAGAGAGAGAGAGAGAAACATCAGTGAGAGAGACATGGATTGGCTGCCTCCTGCACATCCCCTACTGGGGATCGAGCCCGAAACCCGAGCATGTGCCCTGACGGGGAATAGAACTGGTGACCTCTTGGTGCATGGGATGATGCTCAGTCTACTGAACTACACCAGCTGGGCAATACTTTATTTTAAAAGCTGTGATGCACCGCTGAAGGATTAATTTTTAATCCAGAAATGGCACAATTGGGTTTTCATTATACAAAGATCAATCTGGTAGCATTTTAGGAAGATCACTTTGGATTTCGTTGTAAGCCTGCAAGAAGCAGAGAGACCAGGGAGGCTATTGTAATCACCCAGGCAGGTGAACATTAGAAAGGCAAGGAGAAAGATTCCAGAGGGATTTAAGCAGTCAGGTTGATGGGATGCTTGGATTGCATTATGGAGGAGTAGAGAGGGAGAAATCTAGGAAGAAATCCAGGTATCTGACTTGGGCTAGCAAGGGCTTCTAGAGGTGTTCCTTGATGGGAATATAGGAAGGAGCATTTATTTTGGCTGTGATGAATTTAATATTTTGACCCAGGTGGAATTGACGAGTGGGCTGATAGAGACATCACTCCAGAGCATGGCCTGGGGAATGCAATTTGGGATCAAAAGCAATAGTTGGTAGTGGAATTCTGGGTGTGTTTCATATATATAACAGAAAGAATAATAAGCAAAATAGCTTACTCCGGGCCAGGCACTATGCTAAGCACTTTCATGCATTATCCCACTTACTTTTCAACTGAAAACAACAGGCTGAGAACTATAATTATCCCCATTCTAAAGACATGAAAACTGAGGTTTAAGAAAAGTAATGATTTACTCAAAGTAACGGTGATATAGTCAGCATTTGAATCATATTGCCTCTGAAGAATTATTTCTCTCACACTGCATGAGACTGGAAAAACCTCATGATACTGAGGGTTTCTAGGATTTTCCTGTTTCTCTTACCTGTTGTAAGAGTGATATTGTGTTTACCAATATCACAGGTAATTTTTAAATTTAAGAAACTTACCTTTGTGTCTCCTAGCTATTTCTGTCTCTCTTATTTATAGGGAAAGTATGCTTGAAATATGTTGTCTGTTGATTTATAGAGTGGGAAGGAAAGGACCAAATGAAACCAATTTAGATAAGATAGAATGAAAGTGAAGGAGTGGCTGAATCATTTTCTGGAACATTTGTTAAATTCCGACACAGGTTGAGTCAGGGAAGTAACACTAGAAGGAGGAAGGTAGTAAAGAAAAAAATAAGTTGTACCATATTGTGCATCAACCATGAGCCCCAGCTGTTACGTAGTAAAACAGTGTTGTTCCCCTCAGATATACTTTCCAAAAGGATCTTTCACTGAAGGCAATCGTGATTTTAAAAAGTCAGGAAAAAACAAAACTATCACTTTTTGTTTTATAGGAGATATGACAGTGGGGTAAAGAGTTAAGCCCTTGCCCCTTTCATGTGATTCTGATCTTTGGTTAACTCTAGCTTTTTCCCAAGAAACAATTAAAAATGGTGTTTGTTCCTTGGGAATACTGTTTATGGTAAAAATAACTTAATTGGTAAATTGCATCTGGAGAGGGAGAATTATAATTACCTAATAGGAAGCCATAGCTTTGGGCTTCCCTGAATGCAGTGACTTTTGTGGAGATTCTGGAAGCCATGCCTAAGGAGTTGCTACTAGAGGTACTGGCTCTGCGGTGCACCAGGTGGTTCCCATGCCTCCCCAGTGTGGATCTTCTCCCTGCAGCTGGGCTGTCTCTTGCTGGAGAGGAACACCTGACGCTGCTCTGGTGTCCAGCTTTTTTCCTGACTGATACCCTTTCAGCCTATGGTTGTTTGTTTAGTTGAGCGGTAAGACTTCAACTGCTCACGGTGATGCAACACCTTTGAAAATTACTTGGGAGAGAGTGTTAATAGGCTCCAAAGGGCATTGGCATCACTGTTACTAAGGCCAACACACACTTTAGGCCAGAGAAATTTCAATTTTTCTGAAAATTTGGCTAGTGCTAAATTTAAGTGTGAAGTTTCTCTTTTCTGAAGACTGAAGGGGATAGAGGCAATAGAGATCTTGATTTTGAATAAGATGTACTATCTTACAAAGCCCCTTAGTAACAGTTCTAGAGAAATGAGTGTCTTCATCTCTAGAAAGAGAATCTGAGAGGTAGAAAACACAAAGTCAAGCAACTTTTTTTGCCATTATTCTGGCTTCTTGACAAGTTTTAATATATCCTGAAAACAGACATATAGTGACCAAACATTGTTGGGGGCAGTTGCATAAAATCCATTTGTAGCCTTCTTCTGGGAATGGAGTGTACATACTTTTTCCTATTCCTCATGGTAAGTACATTATATATAAAACAAACATAAGAGACTGAAAGGGGAGGAAAAGAAGGCAGACTGGCTAGGGACCTCAAGACCCTAAGAACACCATGGGAGTGAGTTTCCTCGGTTTTCTTTTTGCCTCGTATAGCCCAGACTTGGAGCTAACAAAGCTAGCAATCTGGAAATGCCAATGGGTGCAGACCAAAAAAAGCCCAAGCAAAGCCTCTCTCTCTAGCCACAGGACCAGGAAATGGGCAATATTTCCTGATAAGACGGAAACTTTTAGACAGTAACTGCTCTGCTACAACCAAGCACCACAGAAAAAAACTATGGCTGCAACCCCACCTATACCAGCAAAGGCTGAACAGGGAGTCTGGTCTACCCAAGGGGCGAGGTGCCTAACCTACCCCTGCCAGGGTGGTGTCAGAGAAGGCTGAGTAGGGAGCCAGAACTTGCATCTCGCCAGGAAGTAACAAGCTTTCCCCCTGTGCTATGTCAGTGGAGAAACGTGGGAAACCTGAAATTCTACCCCAACCCAGCAGTAGAAATATTTTAAGAAAATCATAAATGAGAGAGTAAAGAGAGGTAAGGTTTCTATACTTGATTCAAACCGATAAATAATGACACCAAGTGACGGTGATAAGTTACTTATATACAAGGGTGGGCAAAAGTAGGTTAATTATAATAATAAATAATACAATAATTAAATAAATAATAATACAAGAATAAACTCTGTTTCACATACAACTGTAAACCTACTTCTGCCAACTCTGTGTATAACGAAACACCAGAGCAACTACTAAAAAAGCTATACAAAGAAATACATGTAAAAATACCCTAGAGAAATCAAAATGGAATTATAAAAAAATGTTCCAGTGATCTGTAGAAGGGCAAAGGAAAAGAAAGGAAACAGTACTAGCCAGTTGCTCAGTGGTTAGAGCGTCAGCCCATAGACTGAAAGGTCTCAGGTTCGATTTTGTCAAGGGCATGTGCCTGGGTTGCATGCTGGATCCCCGGCCCAGTAGGGGTGAATGCAGAAGGTAACCAATAGATGTGTCTGTCTCACATTGCTGTTTCGCTCTCTCTGTCTTTTCCCCTTTCTCTAAAAATCAATGGAAAAAATATCCTCAGGTGAGGATTAACAAAAAAGAAAAAAAGAAAGAAAAAAAAACAAAAATAAATAAAATGGCCAACTTAAGCCCTAATGTTTCAACAATTCCATTTGCTGTAAACATACCAATTAAGACAGAGTAGATTGAAAAACATGCCCTTGCTTATCCATATATGATGGAATTTATTGTGCTGATCATTATGCAACATATGTAAGTTAAGTCATTATGCTGTATACTTAAACTTACATGGTACTATATGTCAATTATATCTCAAGCTGAAAGAAAAATTAAAATATGCCCCAACTACATGCTATCTACATGAAACTCCCTTCAAATATGATAGAGGCAAGTTAAAGTAAAAGGATGAAAAAATATATATTATGCAGACAGTAATCAAAAGAAAGCAGGAGTGCCTATATAAATATCAAACAAAGTAGATTCCAGAGCAAAGAAAATGATCATGGAGAAGTACATGATATAATGATGAAAGGGTCAATTGACCTAGAAGACAGCAATCCTGAATGTGTTTGCACCAGACTGCAGAACTGCAAAACTATGTGATGCAAAAACTGATCTAATGGAAAGAAGAAATAGACAGATCTACCGTTATAATTGGAGAATTCAATACTCCTCTTTCAACAATTAGTAGAAAATTAGCAAGTAGATAGATTTAACAACACCTTCAGCAAATAAGATCTAATCAGCAAGAACATGTAATCAACATTTCTAGAACACTCCACCCAATAACAGAATACACTTTTTTTTAGGTGCCCACAGAAAATATTCCAAGGTAGATCATGTCAACAGGCCCTAAAACCAACTTGAACAAATTTAAAATAATTGAAATAAAGAGTGTGTACTTCGACTAATAGAATCAAGCTAGAAATCAATAGCAGAAACATAACAGGAAAATCTTCAAACAATTGGAAACTAATACTTTTTTGAATAATCCATGGGTCAAGAGAATTCTCAAGGGAAACATTTTAAAAATAGATTGGAGAGTTTGGCTGGTGATGCAGGCTGTGAAAGAATTCACAACTAAGACAAGAAATTCGGTGAGGAAACTTATTTTCCTTTCCAAGGGAGGAAAGGGCCCAGTATTGCTAGTAAATACAGGGCAGGGACCAAACAGTGGCTTTTGTTTTTAAAGAGCAAGCAATTGCAGTTGCTAAGTGACAAGGAAGGGAGGGGGATTGTGTTGAAGTTGAGCAGATACCAGGGGTTATCTTGAAAAGTTAGTTTATTTGCTTTCCAAGAGATAGTCCAGCAGATGTCCTATTTCTTCCAAGCCTGTAAAACACTAGAACAAAGTTATGAAGAGTTTAAAAGAGGCTTGACGAGGAGGGGAGAAGGGAACTTTCTACTAACTAGAAACTCCTTGGTGCGAATTATCCCTGAGTTGTGAAAACAGCCAGGACAAGGGGCATGAAAGATTGCAACCTTGAGAGTAGCTTATCTTGCCCTGAGTTTGAACAGAGGAACTGTTTGAATCAGAGGAGCCAACAGTCTTGGGGTTTAATTACCAGATGCTGTGGAAGGCCACAGCAAAGAAAAGGAGAGGCCTTTTTCTGTCTTTACAAAAATGAACGCAGAATATCAGCTAACAGTGCTAAGGGGGAGAATTTATAGCACTAAATGCATACATTAGAAAAGAGGAAAAGTCTCAAATCAGTCATTTAAGTTTCCTCCTCAAGAACCTAGAAAAAGAAAAGCAAAATAATCCAAAGGAAGCAGAAGGAGGGGAATAATAGAGTAGAAATCAATGAAATTGAAAACAGAAAATAGAAAAAAAAACACAATTAAACATAGCTGATTCTTAGGAAAAAGCAACAGAATTGACAAACTGTAGCAAGACTGCCAAAAAAAAGATGACACAAATTACCAACATCAGGAATGAAATAGGGAATACCACTACAGACTACGGATGTCAGAAAGACAGTAAGGCATCAATGTTCAACTCTGTATACATTAATTAGACAATTTACATGAAGTGGGACAATTCCTTGAAAAACACAAAACTCATAACTTACTCAATGTGAAATAAATAATTTGAATAGCTCTATAACATAAGGAAATCAAATTTATAATTAATAATCTTCCAAAAAGCCTATCTCTAGGCCTAGATGATTTCACTGAAAAATTTTTTCTAAACATTGAAGAGGAATTGACATCAATTATACACAGTCCCTTCAAGAAAATTGAAGAGAAGGGTACACTTCCCAGTTCATTTTATAAAGCTAGTATTACCAATGTACTAAAACCAGATGAAGACAGTACAAAAAGAAAAAACTGCAAATCAATATCCCTCACAACTATAGACATAAAAATATTTGACAAATTAGCCGAAACCGGTTTGGCTCAGTGGATAGAGCGTCGGCCTGCGGACTGAAGGGTCCCAGGTTCGATTCCGGTCAAGGGCACGTACCTTGGTTGCGGGCACATCTCCAGTGGGAGGTGTGCAGGAGGCAGCTGATCGATGTTTCTCTCTCATCGATGTTTCTAACTCTCTATCCCTCTCCCTTCCTCTCTGTAAAAAATCAATAAAATATAATTTAAAAAAAATATTTGACAAATTATTAGCAAATAGAATTCAGCAATATATAAAAAGAATTACACACCATGACTAAGCAGAGTTTATTCCAGGTATGGAAGGCTATTTCTATATTCAAAAATCACTCAAAGTAATTCACCACATTAGGAAGCTAAAGAAGAAAAATATGATCTTATCAATTGATGTAGAAAAAGCATTTGACAAAATTCAATACCATTCATGATTCCTCCCCTGCCCCTCCCCCCCCATAAAATAATAGGAATGGGAACGTCTTCAACTTGATAAAGAACATCTATAAAAACCTTACAGCTTAACATTGTGCATAATGGTCATGCTTTCTTCCTAATTTGGGGGAATAAGGTCAGGATGTCTGCTCTCACCACTCTTATTCAACATCAGGCTGGAAGTTCCAGCCAGTGTAATAAGGCAATAAAAGGAAATAACAGTCATACAGATTAGAAGGAAGAAATAAAACTGTATCACATTGTACATTTTTAAGGCAGAGAAGTAGATAGCTTGGGTTTTCTATATACAGTAGTAACATTTCAAATCATTTTTAAAAACTTGTGTAATATGTCAAACCCTCCCTCAACAAATTATGGACTTACATTGAGATGTGTTAGTTTGCCATTACTGGTACATGACTTAAAACAACACAGATTTACTATCTCAGTTCTATAGGTTAGAAGTCCGACAAGGTCTCACTGGACTGAAATCAAGATATTGACAGGGCTACATCTCTTACTGGAGGCTCTGGAGGGAAGTCCTTCCAGACTCTTTCAGGTTATTGGCTGAATTCAATTCCTTTCGATTGTAGGACTGAGGTCCCAGTTCTTTGCTGGCTCTCAGCTGGGGGCCATCCATAACTCCTTGCACACATGCCCCTACATCTCCGAGGCAGCAGTGGCACATTGAAACTTTCTCACCCTTGGAATCTGACTTCCTCTCCTGCCACACCTCTCTGTTTCTATGTTCTTTGCCATCTCTCATTCTTTTCTCTGTTCCTATACAAGTTTTTAATATCTCATTAGATTACATTGAACCCAGCTGGATAATCCAGGCTAATCTTCCTATTTTAAGGTCAGCTGATTAGTAACCTTAATTCCATCTGCAAAGTTCCTCACAGCAGCAATTATTAGGTGTACCGGTTAATAATGCAGATTTTGTAATCAAAGAAAACACGATAATTTCAAGAGAAACATGAAAAGTGCTTTATTCAAAGTAATGTCCATCGCTAGCTACACATTTCCCCAACTTTCAGGTAATTTGTGGATACCATCCCAATAGAACTTTTCTTGTTTTGAGGCAAACCATTCAGAGACCCAATTTTCCACTTCATACGTTTTGAAGTGCTCAGAAAGTGCATGTGCCATCGATCGTAGCAAGTGGTAATCTGAAGGAGCAAGGTCTGGTGAATAAGGTGGGTGGGTTCATACTTCCCAGGCAAGATCTTTTAACGTGTCTTTAACTGGTTTTGAAGTGTGTGATGGTACAGCATCATGAAGCAAAATTACTTTGCCGTGTCTTCTGGCACATTCTGGTTGTTTCACAATCAAAGCGTGGTTCAAATTGATTATTTGTTGTTGGTAGTGATCAATATTAACGGTTTCACCTGGTTTTAGAAGCTCATAATACACCACACCTTCCTGATCCCACCAAACGCAGAGCATTGTCTTCTTTCCGAAGCAATTTGGCCTTGCAGTTGATGTTGATGGTTGACCTGGATCAACCCATGATTTTGTGCGTTTGGGATTCTCAAAATCCACTTTTCATGGGCAGTCACAATTTGATGCAAAAAAGACTTTCTTTCATGCCGTTGAAGCAACATTTTACTGATGACTTTTTGGTTTTCCATTTGTCTTTCGTTCAGTTGATGTGGCACCCATTTTCCTTCCTTTAAAATCTTTCCCATTGCTTGCAAACGATTGGAAATTGTTTGCTGAGCAACGTTTAATCTTTCTGCAAGTTGTTTTTTAGTTTGACATGCCTCTTCAATAATGCTTGTAATTGTTGGTCTTCAAACTTTTTTCGGTTGACCTGGACATTCTTTGTCTTTCACATCGAAATCATCACTTTTAAAGCATTTAAACCAGCGTTCACAAGTATCTTGAGATGGAGCATGTTCACCATAAGCTTCCCAAAGAATCCGATAACTTTCAGCAGCACTTTTCTTCAAAATAAAGTAATGAATTAAAACTTCCCACAAATGCTCTTTTTTGGGCACGAAATTCGACATTTTTAAGCGTAAAAATATCTATGATGGTAACACCTTTAGCAAATTTGTCATATGAAGTTTTGAAGCTTGCTGTCAATACAACAAAATAATATACATATCAAATCGCATATAAATCAACATATGTGTAACTCCATCTATTGAAAAAAAATCCGCAGTATTAACCGGTACACCTGGTAGTGTTTCATAGAACAACCAAGAACATCTTTAGAATTTAGTTATTGCCTGCAACTCCCTCCAGAGACTACAGTGTATTGGCTGTGCACCATGAGTGGTGTGAGGAAGGCAACTGTCCCCCATGAGGCCTGCCAGAGACAGCCTTTGTAATTGCCTTGGTTGGACTTACATTGTGGCCTGGAGCCAGCCTCAAGCAAATACTGTAACTGATAGAGAAGCAGCAGTCACTCACATTAGCTGAGAAGAATATTTGCTATTTTTGTAGGGTTCACAGTGCCTGTTTTAATCTCTGCTGAAACAAGAGTAGGAAGTGGAATTGGTTCTGTGGCTTTTATTTTGGTATCACTCTATTGCAGTCGCTGAGCAACTTTGGAGGGGTATTTGCAGTTGTGTTCAACGGGAGAAATCAAAGCCTAATTGTGAGTGCCATGGATGTCAGTAGCTGCTTTTTTCTTTTTCAGCTGTTTGCCGAAACAGACTTTTAGGAATGTGACACCTGACTGAGAAAAACTGTCCAGATATTCTAGAAATGTAACTTCAGAGCCAACTGCCTTCTATGCGATTATAAACTGTGAATGAAGAATTAAATTATTACATTCATTAAGATCAGGGTATTATAATAGTTTTTAATCTAGTTTTGTTTTAAATGAGAATTTTAATGCTTGCAATAAAAGTATAATTTTGTTATTTAAAAATTTAGCAAAATAGCCCTAGCCAGTTTGGCTCAGTGGATAGAGTGTTGGCCTGCAGATTGAAGGGTCCCAGGTTTGATTCTGGTCAAGAGCATGTACCTTGGTTGCAGGCTCCTCCCCAACCCAGACCCTAGTCAGGGTGCGAGCAGGAGGCAACTGATTGATATGTTTCTCTGACATCGATACTTCTCTCTTATCTTTCCCTCTTTCTTCCACTTTCTCTAAAAATCAATGGGAAAATATCTTTGGGTGAGGATTAAAAATAAATTTTTAGTAAAATATAAAAATATAATTTCCTAATGATGCTGAATGAATCACATGTATTTGTATTGTATACTAGAGGCCTGGTGCATGGAATTTGTGTACAGGTAGGGTCCCTAGGCCTGGCCGGCGATCAGGTCGATCGGGGCCTTCCTTTCCACGGCTGCCGGCTGCTGGCCAGGGCCTTCCTTCCTTCCACACCGCTCTCTGGTAGTCAGCATACGTCATAGTGAGTAGTCAAACTCTCAGTCGGTCAAACTCCTGAGGGGACAATTTGCATATTAGCCTTTTATTTTATAGGATGATGTGAGTTACAGGGGAGGATGTGTCTGTGTGGCTGTGAAGGGAGAGGTCAGAGTTTTCAGGCCTATATTGTGAAGTCCTTGGTTATGACAAGAATAAAAATGTGTTAGGAAGCACAAACATAGTTAAGAGACTCATGGTCTGAAAGATACCTGTGGTAGAAGAAGACCTGAGCTTAGCATCAGAAAGTTGGGGGCAATTCATTTAATCATTCTGAGTATGTTTCTCATCTATTAAATGTGGATATTAATACTTACAGGCAATAATACCGCTTATAGTATGTACCTAATGAAAGTAAACTCCCTAGTGATGTCAGACCCCACGGCAAATTATTAATGCTAATAATAATCTTAACTCCATGAGTTATTATACTCTCTATACCCTTTTATCAGTCAAATCAAATCTCTTGTTTCCTGATTTTTAAATTGGACAGTTTCACAATGGTGTTAGAGACAGTAATTTTTACACTTTTAGTTATTTAGGAGTTTAGGATCTTGTAACTCCTGGCTATGATTACCAATAAATAGTTCTGTAAGGGCACTTGTGTGTTCATTCAACAAATTTTACAGTGATTGGATTCTTTATAATGTCGCTGTTTAGTTTGGGACACCCAAAAGCAGACTGGAGATAGGGGTTTAGTTCTCAGTAGTTTATTTGGGAAGTAGTCAAAGAAATCTCTAGAGTGGGGAACAGAGGTGATAAAAAGTGTGTAACAGTGGCCCTAACCGGTTTGGCTCAGTGGATAGAGCATCAGCCTGCGGACTCAAAGGTCCCAGGTTCGATTCCGGTCAAGGGCATGTACCTTGGTTGCGGGCACATCCCTAGTTGGAGGTGTGCAGGAGGCAGCTGATTGATGTTTCTCTCTCATCAATGTTTCTAACTTTCTCTTCCTATCCCTTCCTCTCTGTAAAAAAAAAAATCAATAAAATATATTTTTAAAAAAGTGTGTAAGAGTGAGGGCAGCCAAAACCGGTTTGGCTCAGTGGAAGAGTGTCAGCCTGCAGACTGAAAGGTCCCAGGTTCGATTCCGGTCAAGGGCATGTATGTTGGTTGCGGGCACATCCTCAGTGGGAGGTGTGCAAGAGGCAGCTGATCGATGTTTCTCTCTCATCGATGTTTCTGACTACCTATCACTCTTCTTCCTCTCTGTAAAAAATCAATAAAATATATTTAAAAAAAATTTTTTTTAAAGAGTGAGGGCATTTGGGCTTGGTCTTGCTGGGAAGCCTCTGAGAAACTGGAACCTGCCTCAGAATTGTCCCACTAAGGCAGCCGTGGGCAAACTACGGCCCGCGGGCCGGATCCGGCTGTTCTATCCGGTTCTCTTGCTCTCCCCTCCGCTCCTTTACTTTGAATTTATATTAGTTCACACAAACACTCCATCCATGCTTTTGTTCCGGCCCTCCGGTCCAATTTAAGAACCCATTGTGGCCCTCGAGTCAAAAAGTTTGCCCACCCCTGCACTAAGGGGATAATTGGTTGAGTGTCATTTCTGGGCTGTAAACTCCCTGGCACATGGGACCTGCCTACCCTTGTGACCAGAAAATACCCTTGGGCAGAGAGCCCAAGTAGGTATGGAAACTTTCCAGATGATTTCCATGGTAGACAGAGGGGACAAAAAGTTGTTTTCTTCCTAAACATTGTTACAATGGTGGACTGTTTGCATCTTGTTACAGTTAATGTTGGTACAAGTGGTAAAACTGGAAGGTGTTTAATATGTACTGTTCTCCTTAGGATTTTCTGTTGCAGCAGACCATGCTGCGAATTAAGGATCCTAAGAAGTCTTTGGATTTTTATACTAGAGTTCTTGGAATGACGTAAGTAAACTATATATTGGCGCCTGTAATGTTTAAATATATAGCTTTGCAAATATAGGGAATGCTTTCAAATATATTTTTAAAAATGGGTTCAAGTTTGCTTCATAAATCACAAAAGTCCTTCTGGTCAGCGGTCAGGGACTGCTGTCAGGGCTTCTGTCAAGTTCCTCTGTCCCAGCCAGGCTCAGTGGGCAGCGAGACACCAATACTTGTATTTTCTCTAACTCCCTTCTCTCTGAGAGCTGCCAGTTAAATCCTTAGTATGCCCAGACCCTTTTGACGTTAGAGCCACTTTTAGCCTCTTGTTTACTTCAGAAAAGGTATAGATATAAAGACCTATTACGTAGGAAATGAATGAGTTTACCTAAAACTGGCCATCTGTGTTTGATTCTTTACTATAAACAGATAGAGTAAATCTTATTTGTGGTAAGTCAGTGCATAGATTTTATTGGCCAGGGCATGTTATATAGCAGTGATAATCAAAAGATTTCAACAGAACTCTAGGAAATTTTCATTTGTTATGCTTCAGTCATTCCCTCTTATTATGAACTAGAGGCCTGCTGCATGAAATTTGTGCATGGGGCGGGGGAGGGGGTGTCCCTCAGCCTGGCCTGCACCCTCTCGCAATCCGGGACCCCTCGGGGGATGTCCGACTGCCGATTTAGGCCTGATCCTGCCGATCCCACAGGGATCAGGCCTAAATTGGCAGTCGGACCTCCCTCTTGCAATCTGGGACTGCTGGCTCCTAACCGCTCGCCTGCCTGCCTGCCCCTATCCACTCTGCCTGCCTGCCTGATCACCCCTAACTACTTGCCTGCCTGCCTGATGCTCCTAACCACTCTGCCTGCCTGCCTGATCGCCCCTGACTGCTCGCCTGTCTGCCTGATCGCCCCTAACTACTATGCCTGCCTGCCTGATGCCCCCTAACTGCTCGCCTGTCTGCCTGATCGCCCCTGACTACTATGCCTGCCTGCCTGATCACCCCTAACTGCTCGCCTGCCTGCCTGAACGTCCCTAACTGCTTCTGCCTCGGCCCCCACCACTGCGGCTTCGTCCAGAAGGTCGTTTGGCTGTCTGGTTTAATTAGCATATTATGCTTTTATTATTATAGATGAGGTCATCTTGGAGCATTTAATCCTAATCTAAAGAAAATTATATGCATCCTCATACTACCCTATTCCTTGCAAAATAATCTTATACTCTGAATTCACTTTATAGGCCATAACTTCACTGATCTTTTTTAAAACCTCAGGATTAATAATTTGTCTACTCTTTCTCTCATATCAGTCTCTCCTTTTCCACTGGCTTTTTTCCCCTCAACCTCACAGAAAAGCTTAAGTCGTCTCTATTCTAGGATAATTCTTGCCCTCTGCTCTTTGGCCCTCCTGCCCATCATCTCCCACCATCTATGAAGGTAGACCACGCTGCTATTTGACTTGCTCCCCTCCCTTTCTCTCCCAGTGCAGGCAGTCCAGCTTCTGCTGCCCCATGCTGCGGAAACTGCCTCACGGGACCTTTCCTTATCTGGTGACCTGTTCCCAGTCTCAGGCCTGTTCGACCTTTCTGCAGTATTTGATACTGTTAACCACTTAATTGTTGACAGTCACCTCTTCTGTGTCCTTCCTTCTTTCTTACCACAGATACTCAATTTTTTCCCTAGGAGTTTTGGTTTAGTAAGAACTCAGTACATTTATTTATTTATTTATTTATTTATTTATTTATTTATTTATTTAAAAAGTATTTTTAATTTAAGTTTTATTTTTCAATTATAGTTTACATTTAATACTGTTTTTTTTTTTTTGTTTTTTTTTTACTGATTTCAAAGAGGAAAGAAGAGGAAGAGAGAGATAGAATCATCAATGATGAGAATCATTGAACAGCTGCCTCCTGCATGCCTCCTACCAGGGATCAAGCCCACAACCCGGGCATGTGCCCTGACCAGGAAACGAACTCTGACCCCCTGGTTCATAGGTCAATGTTCAATCACTGAGCCACATGGGTTGGGCTATTTTGATTCAGTTTCAGATGTCCGGGTTAGTGATTAGACAATCATACTTTCAATGCATTTATTTTCTTTAACTGAATGTCTTATACCTGAAAGGACAGTAAAGTAACACATTATATCTTTTAATAAAAGTAAAATTTTATTTTGAAGATATCTTTTTCCATTTATAAACAAGTACCATAATTCTGGCTAAGTTTCATTATATTTAAAGAATTTATATTTGAAGAAGTGATGAATTACAAAAGTTTGCTTTCTAAATTTTTATTTCACTGATATTTACATATGAATAGATGTTGTTTTTTAAATTCTCACCTGAGGATACTTTTTAAAAAAATTATTATTGATTTGAGAGAGAGAGAGAGAGAGGGAGGGAGGGAGAAACATCAATGTGAGAGAGAAACATTAATTGGCTACCCAACAACCAGCAATCGAACCTGAAACTTGGGTGTACGCCCTGACAGAGAATTGACCTGCAATCCTTCGGGGTACAGGTCATGCTCCAACCAACTGAGCCACAGTGTTGAATAGATTTTTTAAAATGAAATATTTTTGGAGAAACCAAGATGGCGGCATAGGTAAACACCTAAACTGCTGCCTCGCACAACAATTTCAAAACTACAACTAAAAGACAGAACGGACACCATCCAGAACCACAGGAAAGCTGGCTGAGTGAAAATTCTACAACTAGAAGGAAAGAGAAAAGCTCACAGAGAATTGGTGGTACACAAAGGGTCTTTGTGCGTGCAGAGAGGAAGGGCGGCTGAGAGCCTGGCTGACTTTCTCTGGCGGAAGGGGGAAGGAAGCCCCCGACCGCACTGAACCCCAGTTCTGACTGCACTGAACCCCAGTTCGGGGCGAGCCCCTGGGGACCCATGCTCTTACAGGGGGAGTCTGGACTCTCGGGCGGAGACTCGGGAGCCGGGGAAGGCGGAGGACTGAAAGTGCACGCGCGCCAGTGCGCACAAAGGCTGCGGAGGTTGCCACAGGCTTTCCCTAGTGGAAGGGAGTCAGAGGCTCCTGAATGCACTGAGCCCCAGTTCTGACCGCAGTGAACCCCAGTTCCAGGCGAGCCCCTGGGGACCCACGCTCTTGTGGGGGGAGTCTGGACTCTCGGGTGGAGACTGGGAGCCGGGGAAGGCGGAGGACTGAAAGTGCGCGCGCGCCAGTGTGCACAAAGGCTGCGGAGGTTGCCACAGGCTTTCCCTAGTGGAAGGGAGTCAGAGGCTCCTGAATGCACTGAGCCCCAGTTCTGACTGCAGTGAACCCCAGTTCCAGGCGAGCCCCTGGGGACCCACGCTCTTGTGGGGGGAGTCTGGACTCTCGGGCAGAGACTCGGGAGCCGGTAAGGCAGAGGTCTGAAGGCACGCACGTGCGTGCAAGGGCAAGGCTGACGGGAAGCCAAGACTGAGGCTCCACCCCATCCAAGCTGAGCACAGAGGCTATTGCAATTTGGCAAGTCTAATCCTATAAGGCTGTCTCCAGCACCGAACTTCTCCCAGCATAGACACAGCTGATCCTTACAGCCAACTGGCCCGGAGGTCAATTCTTCCCAGTGATACCAACAACAATCAAGACTTAATTACAACAAGGCTGTACACACAGTCCACAAAGGGGTGCACCAAGAGTGTCCACCTCAGGTTAACTGGGGAGGCCGACCCACTGGGCCATATTGGAAACCTAGCACACAAATCTACCTTACCAACTCGGGGAAGCAGTGAAAATGCGGCGTCAAAGAATCAGATCACAAACGAAAGAAATGGAGGAAAACAAACGACTGGATATAGAATTCAAAACCACGGTTATAAGACTTTTTAAGAATATCCTAGAAAAGGCCAATAAATATAACGAGACCCTCGAAGATATGAAAAAGGACCAACTAGAAATTAAACATACACTGACTGAAATAAAAAATATTATACAGAGACCCAAAAACAGACAAGAGGAACACAAAAATCAAGTCAAAGAACTGAATTACAAAGAAGCAAAAAACACTCAACCGAAAAAGCAAAAAGCAAAAAAAAAATCCAAAAAGTTGAAGATAATGTAAGAAGACTCTGGGACAACTTCAAGCATACCAACATCAGAATTATGGGGGTGCCAGAAGAAGAGAGAGAGCAAGATACTGAAAACCTATTTGAAGAAATAATGACCGAAAACTTCCCCCAGCTGGTGAAAGAAATAGACTTACAAGTCCAGGAAGCCCACGAACCTCAAACAAAAGGAATCCAAAGAGGACCACACCAAGACACATCATAATTAAAATGCCAAGAGCAAAAGACAAAGAGAGAATATTAAAAGCAGCAAGAGAAAAACAGTTAGTTACCTACAAGGGAGCACACATACGACTGTCAGCTGACTTTTCAACAGAAACTATGCAGGCCAGACGGGAGTGGCAAGAAATTTTCAATGTGATGAATAGCAAGAACCTACAACCAAGATTACTCTACCCAGCAAAGCTATCATTCAGAATTGAAGGGCAGATAAAGAGTTTCACAGACAAGAAAAAGCTAAAGGAGTTCATCACCACCAAACCAGTATTATATGAAATGCTGAAAGGTATTCTTAAAGAAGAGGAAGAAGAAAAAAGTAAAGATAAAAATTATGAACAACAAATACATATCTATCAACAAGTGAACCTAAAAATCAAGTGAATTAAAAACCTGAGGGACAGAATAATCTGGTGAATATAATAGAATCAGGGGCATAGAAAGGGAGTGGACTGATAATTCTCAGGGGGAAAGGGGTATGGGGGGTTCATGAAGAGACTGGACAAAAATCATACACCTATGGATGAGGACAGTGGGGGGGAGGTAAGGGCAGAAGGTGGGGTGGGAAATGGGTGGAGGGGAGCTATGGGGGGAAAAAGGAGAAATAATTGTAATAATCTGAATAAAGATTTATTTAAAAAATAAATAAATAAATAAATAAATAAATAAATAAAATGAAATATTTTTCATTGGCTTACCTTGCTTTTCCTATTAAAATGGCCTTATTACAGAGTTATTCATAGTAGAACTTGAAAATTGTTATGTTGATTTTAGCATGAATCAACCTTTCCTGTTGTTAATTGTTTCAGGATTGTTGTTTAATTTCAGGCTACTCCAAAAATTAGATTTTCCCACCATGAAATTTTCACTCTATTTCTTGGCTTATGAGGATAAAAATGACATCCCAAAAGATAAAGATGAAAAGGTAGCATGGGTATTCTCCAGAAAAGCTACACTTGAACTGACACAGTGAGTATTTTTTATCTTTTTATATATTCTATATTTTTTAAAGGCTTGTTTTTGTACACTGTTTTCCCTTACCAGCCTAATTCAAACCTGGTCTACCTAACCACTTTGCATTTGTAACAGGATGTTTGAGTGTTTTTTCATGGATCTTTTGGTCTTTGTGTTGGTCTTGTGGCATAGGCAGGACAAGTGAGATCATTTGCTTTTTAGGTAGAGAATCTAAGACTGAAATGGCAAGATATTTGCCAAACTATAGCTAACAAATGTTTAAGTACTACAACTAAGTTTTCATACAATGTTGAAATAAGTATTCCTCTTTTTATTCTTTGTTTTTGTGCACTGTTTTTTGTTGTTGTTAATCCTCACCCGAGGACATTTTTTTCCATTGATTTTTAGAGAGAGTGGAAGGAAGGGAGGGTGGGTGGGTAGGAGAGAGAGAGAGAAAAAGAGAGAGTGAAACATTGATGTGAAAGAGACACATCTATTGGTTACCTCTTGAACACTCCCCAACTGACCGACTGGGGCTGGGATCAAACCTGCATGCAACCCAGGTACGTACCCTTGACCAGGAATCAAACCTGCAACCCTCTGATCCTTGGACCAACACTCCAACCATAGAGCCACCCTAGCCAGGGCTCTGTGCACTCTTTAGTAACCAAAAACAGCATTTGTTTCAGGATATGTGATTTAATGTATCCCCTGATTCAAAACAGCTCTGGAATCAACAGACCTAGACATGAGTCTTGACTCTGACAATAGCTCTGTGACCCTGAACAAGTTATATCACCTCCATAAGTGACAATCTCATTTCTAAAATCCAGATACTCTAATATAGCCCATGGAGCTGTTATGAGGATTTTACTGAGCACTGTGAGTGATAGTTGCTTTTGTTATTGCTATCCAGATGCCTGGTTTAGTCTCCTTAGTCTAGTTAAAATCATACTTTGCCCATTTGCCCTTTCTGTAGTTGAAAACTTAATAACAGCAGAGATTAGACCAAGTATATCTAATAATATATATGGTAAGATTTCAGAGACAGATTGTTGCAACTTTTTTTTCAGAATATCTGTTCTACATGTCCCTTGTAATTGTGTTTTCCCTCCTTTCATAGCAATTGGGGCACTGAGGAGGATGAGACCCAGAGTTACCACAGCGGCAACTCAGACCCTCGAGGGTTTGGTATGTTTCCCTATTTGTATATAGTATATATGGGTTTGTGTACTGTTTGCACTGCATTCCTTTTTATGATTGTAAACGATCTAAAGCATTAAGTATAAGTAATTTATTAGGAGTAGGGTTATTGTTATTTTTATTTTCACAAATAATTTTATATAGGAGTCGTTTAATCTCATAGTCTCAGCCTGAACATTACATCTACTCTCTCACAGTGATTTTACTTTTCAGTCTCTGTGTTATATTTCCAGTAGGTTTTTAATGTAAAAACCAAAAGCTGTGATGAATAATAATCTTGATTTTTGCTTAGCATATACTTCTGCCTTGAACTAAAACCTTTCATCAAGATAATGGAATTGCAGGCTTAAATTGGCTGTTATATAGTCGGTGTCAACCACAAACCTATTAAGTATGAGTAAATGATTATTCTTTTGTAGGTTATTCTTAATAGATTGAATAACCTATTCTTAATAGTTTATTTGTAATATATGAGTCAATTTTGGCCTTATTTTCAATAATTTATATAATTCAGAGCAACTAATTAATTTATTATACCCAGCCAGTTAGACTTGGGTTTTTATTCTTTAATACAGGGCAGGACAAAAGTAGGTTTACAGTTATGAGTACATGAAACAGAGTTTATTTTTATATTATTACTTACTAATTAAGTATTATTTTCCATATCAACAACTATAATTCTACTTTTGCTTCACCCTGTATATTATAGTTTTCTAACCTACTTGATTCAGTCTGTCTTTGGATGCCTTTTGTTTTGAAATATACTAGTTTTGGAAGCCACTTGTGGCACTTGGCCACCCTGTTGTAATGATTTCTTCCTTCTCTTTGCCTTGTTTTGGGGGTGGTCACCTAAGGTCACATTGGAATTGCAGTTCCTGATGTACATGGTGCTTGCAAAAGATTTGAAGAACTGGGAGTCAAATTTGTGAAGAAGCCTGACGATGGTGAGTTATAGAACATTCACTGAGTGCCCATGGGAGGGCACTGTTGTAGTAAAACCCTTTTGGTTGCAAGTAACTTTGAAAAAGTCTGCTTCAACCGGCTTAATGAAAGAAGGGAGTTTGGAAGAATACCTGCTGGAGGACCTGAAAGACAGCGACTAGGGTGCTTCACAAGGGACTAGACAGGATATGGGGAGCCATCAAAGACCTAGGCTCCTCACCTAGCCTCGGATCCCACCTTATTCTCTATCCCAGGTGTTATCTAGCCACCCCAAAATAACTTCCTTAAAATCTACTTTATCTGATACTAATATGACTATACCAAATCTCTTCAGTTAATAATGGCCTGGTATTTCTTTTTCATCTTTTACAACCTTTGTATGTCCTTAAGTTTTATATATGTTTCTTGATATAGTATATGTCTAGATTTTGTTGGATTTACGTGTAGTATAATTTACCTTACTTAGATTTGTTTCTGCCATAATTTATTATTTCAGTTTTCATTTGAAACTCTTCACTGTTTTCATTGTTTCATTTTAATTCTTTTTATTTCAATGAAAAGATTTGATATCCAGATATCTTCCCCAACAGGAAAAGAACTTGTTCCCTTTTAATCCCATCATGTTACTGTTGCCCAGACTTGGATATGATTCATTTTTTAAAGATAATAAATACGATTTCAAAGTATTTGATCACCTTTTCTCCATACGTCTCTTACAGCATTTTTTAGATTTTTCTGTCCCTTTATTAAGTACCTCAACCCAAACTGTTTTCAAAGGATTTATGAGATAAACTTTTGAAGCTTCGTATGCCTGAGAACCATGCCTTCAGACACAAATGGCAGTTTTGTTGAATATAAAATTTTAGGATTATTTTTTTTCAATCTTGAACATAGAACTCCATTGTCTTAATTTTCCAATGTTGCTGTTGAAAATCTGCTGTCTGATTTGTATTCTTTCGATTTTTTTTAAATTTATTGATTTTTAGAGAGAGGAAGGGGGAGAGAGAAACATCAATTTGTTGTTTCACTTATTTATGCATTCATTAGTTGCTTCTTGTATGTGCCCTGACCGGGGAATGAACCCACGACCTTGGCGTATCAGGACAACACTCTAACCAACTGAGCTACCAGCTAGGGTTGATTTGTGTTCTTTTGTATATTATCTTCTGTATTGTTCTGGAAGGTTTTAAAATTTGTTATTTCTTTTTCCTTGCCTTCTTTCTAGGAGATTTCCTCAAACTGGCATACCAGTTAGCTAATTTTTTCTCAAATGAATCTGTTCTGATAGTCATCTTTTGTGTTCTCATCTAATGTGTTATTTCAGCTATTATAATTTTGATTCCTAAGTTTTGCTTGATTGCTTTAACTTTTCTTTCTTTTTTAAATATATTTTTATTGATTCAGAGAGAGGAAGGGAGAGGGAGAGAGAGACAGAAACATCAATGATGAGAGAGAATTATTGATTGGCTGCTTCCTGCATGCCCTACACTGGGGATCGAGCCCGAAACCTGGGAATGTGCGCTGAATGGGAATGGAACCATGACCTCCTGGTTCATAGGTCAATACTCAACCACTGAGCTGGGCCCTTTATTTTTTTTTTATTTATTTTTGTTGTTGTTGTTGCAAACCATGTTTATTTTATTTTTTTTAAATAAATCTTTATTCAGATTATTACAATTGTTTCTCCTTTTTCCCCCCCATAGCTCCCCTCTACCCGGTTCCCACCCCACCCTCTGCCATTACCTCCCCCCCACTGTCCTCATCCATAGGTGTATGATTTTTGTCCAGTCTCTTCCTGAACCCCCCCCATACCCCTTTCCCCCTGAGAATTATCAGTCCACTCCCTTTCTATGCACCTGATTCTATTATATTCACCAGATTATTCTGTTTTTGTTTTTTTTTAAATAAATCTTTATTCAGATTATTACAATTATTTCTCCTTTTTCCCCCCATAGCTCCCCTCCACCCATTTCCCACCCCACCTTCTGCCCTTACCTCCCCCCCACTGTCCTCATCCATAGGTGTATGATTTTTGTCCATTCTCTTCATGAACCCCCCATACCCCTTTCCCCCTGAGAATTATCAGTCCACTCCCTTTCTATGCCCCTGATTCTATTATATTTACCAGGTTATTCTGTTCCTCAGGTTTTTAATTCACTTGATTTTTAGGTTCGCTTGTTGATAGATATGTATTTGTTGTTCATAATTTTTATCTTTACTTTTTTCTTCTTCCTCTTCTTTAAGAATACCTTTCAGCATTTCATATAATACTGGTTTGGTGGTGATGAACTCCTTCAGTTTTTTCTTATCTGTGAAGCTCTTTATCTGCCCTTCAATTCTGAATGATAGCTTTGCTGGGTAGAGTAATCTTGGTTGTAGGTTCTTGCTATTCATCACATTGAAAATTTCTTGCCACTCCCGTCTGGCCTGCATAGTTTCTATTGAGAAGTCAGCTGACAGTCGTATGGGTGCTCCCTTGTAGGTAATTAACTGTTTTTCTCTTGCTGCTTTTAATATTCTCTCTTTGTCTTTTGCTCTTGGCATTTTAATTATGATGTGTCTTGGTGTGGTCCTCTTTGGATTCCTTTTGTTTGGGGTTCTGTGGGCTTCCTGGACTTGTAAGTCTATTTCTTTCACCAGGTGGGGGAAGTTTTTGGTCATTATTTCTTCCAATAGGTTTTCAGTATCTTGCTCTCTCTCTTCTTCTGGCACCCCCATAATTCTGATGTTGGTACGCTTGAAGTTGTCCCAGAGTCTTCTTACATTATCTTCAACTTTTTGGATTTTTTTTTTTTTTGCTTTTTGCTTTTTCGATTGAGTGTTTTTTGCTTCTTTGTATTTCAATTCTTTGACTTGATTCTTGTGTTCCTCTAGTCTGTTGTTGGGTCTCTGTATAATATTTTTTATTTCAGTCAGTGTATGTTTAATTTCTAGTTGGTCCTTTTTCATATCTTCGAGGGTCTCGTTATATTTATCGGCCTTTTCTAGGATATTCTTAAAAAGTCTTATCACCGTGGTTTTGAATTCTATATCCAGTCGTTTGTTTTCCTCCATTTCTTTCATTTGTGATCTGATTCTTTGACCCCGCATTTTCACTGCTTCCCCGAGTTGGTAAGGTAGATATTTGTGCTAGGTTTCCAATATGGCCCAGTGGGTCGGCCTCCCCAGTTAACCTGAGGTGGACACTCTTGGTGCACCCCTTTGTGGACTGTGTGTACAGCCTTGTTGTAATTAAGTCTTGATTGTTGTTGGTATCACTGGGAAGAATTGACCTCCGGGCCAGTTGGCTGTAAGGATCAGCTGTGTCTATGCTGGGAGAAGTTCGGTGCTGGAGACAGCCTTATAGGATTAGACTTGCCAAATTGCAATAGCCTCTGTGCTCAGCTTGGATGGGGTGGAGTCTCAGTCTTGGCTTCCCGTCAGCCTTGCCCTTGCGCGCATGTGCGCTTTCAGTCCTCCGCCTTCCCCAGCTCGAGTCTCCGCCTGAGAGTCCAGACTCCCCCCACAAGAGCGTGGGTCCCCAGGGGCTCGCCTGGAACTGGGGTTCACTGCAGTCAGAACTGGGGCTCAGTGCCGTCAGGAGCCTCTGACTCCCTTCCACTAGGGAAAGCCTGTGGCAACCTCCGCAGCCTTTGTGCGCACTGGCACGCCCGCGCGTGCGCACTTTCAGTCCTCCGCCTTCCCCGGCTCCCGAGTCTCTGCCCGAGAGTCCAGACTCCCCCACAAGAGCGTGGGTCCCCAGGGGCTCGCCTGGAACTGGGGTTCACTGCAGTCAGAACTGGGGCTCAGTGCAGTCAGAATCCTCTGACTCCCTTCCACTAGGGCAAGCCTGTGGCAACCTCCGCAGTCTTTGTGCGCACTGGCACGCGCGCGCGTGCGCACTTTCAGTCCTCCGCCTTCTCCGGCTCCCGAGTCTCCGCCCGAGAGTCCAGACTCCCCCCACAAGAGCGTGGGTCCCCAGGGGCTCGCCTGGAACTGGGGTTCACTGCGGTCAGAACTGGGGCTCAGTGCAGTCAGGATCCTCTGACTCCCTTCCACTAGGGAAAGCCTGTGGCAACCTCCGCAGCCTTTGTGCGCACTGGCCCGCGTGCGCCTTCAGACTTCTGCCTTTCCCAGCTCGAGTCTCCGCCCGAGAGTCCAGACTCCCCCCGTAAGAGTGTGGGTCCCCAGGGGTTCGCCCGGAACTGGGGTTCAGTGCAGTCAGAACTGGGGTTCAGTGTGGTCGGAGGCTTCCTTCCCCCTTCCGCCAGAGAAAGTCAGCCAGGCTCTCAGCCGCCCTTCCTCTCTGCGCGCACAAAGCCCCTTTGCCGTACCTGCAATTCTCTGTGAGCTTTTCTCTTTCCTTCTAGTTGTAGAATTTTCACTCAGCCAGCTTTCCTGTGGTTCTGGATGGTGTCCGTTCTATCTTTTAGTTGTAGTTTTGAAATTGTTGTGCGAGGCAGCAGTTTAGGTGTTTACCTATGCCGCCATCTTGGTTTCTCCCAGATTATTCTGTTCCTCAGGTTTTTAATTCACTTGATTTTTAGGTTCGCTTGTTGATAGATATGTATTTGTTGTTCATAATTTTTATCTTTACTTTTTTCTTCTTCCTCTTCTTTAAGAATACCTTTCAGCATTTCATATAATACTGGTTTGGTGGTGAAGAACTCCTTTAGCTTTTTCTTATCTGTGAAGCTCTTTATCTGACCTTCAATTCTGAATGATAGCTTTGCTGGGTAGAGTAATCTTGGTTGTAGGTTCTTGCTATTCATCACTTTGAAAATTTCTTGCCACTCCCTTCTGGCCTGCATAGTTTCTGTTGAGAAATCAGCTGACAATCGTATGGGTGCTCCCTTGTTGGTAATTAACTGTTTTTCTCTTGCTGCTTTTAATATTCTCTCTTTGTCTTTTGCTCTTGGCATTTTAATTATGATGTGTCTTGGTGTGGTCCTCTTTGGATTCCTTTTGTTTGGGGTACTGTGCGCTTCCTGGACTTATAAGTCTATTTCTTTCACCAGGTAGGGGAAGTTTTCGGTCATTATTTCTTCAAATAGGTTTTTAGTATCTTGCTCTCTCTCTTCTTCTGGCACCCCCATAATTCTGATGTTGGTACGCTTGAAGTTGTCCCAGAGGCTTCTTACACTATCTTCAACTTCTTGGATTTTTTTTTCTTTTTGCTTTTCCGGTTGAGTGTTTTTTGCTTCTTTGTATTTCAATTCTTTAACTTGATTTTTGTGTTCCTCTAGTCTGTTGTTGGGTCTCTGTATAATATTTTTTATTTCAGTCAGTGTATGTTTAATTTCTAGTTGGTCCTTTTTCATATCTTCAAGGGTCTTGTTATATTTATCGGCCTTTTCTAGGATATTCTTGAAAAGTCTTATAACCGTGGTTTTGAATTCTATATCCAGTCGTTTGTTTTCCTCCATTTCTTTCGTTTGTGATCTGATTCTTTGACGCCGCATTTTCACTGCTTCCCTGAGTTTGTAGGGTAGATTTGTGTGCTATGTTTCCTATGTGGCCCAGTGGGTCGGCCTTCCCAGTTAACCTGAGGTGGACACTCTTGGTGCACCTCTTTGTGGACTGTGTGTATAGCCTTGTTGTAGTTAAGTCTTGATTGTTGTTGGTATCACTGGGAGGAATTGACCTCCAGGCCAGTTGGCTGTAAGGATCAGCTGTGTCTACGCTGGGAGAAGTTCGGTGTTGGAGACAGCCTTATAGGATTAGACTTGCCAAGTTGCAATAGCCTCTGTGCTCAGTTTGGATGGGGTGGAGTCTCAGGGTGGAGCAAACAACCTTTGCTTCCAGTCAGCCTTGCCCTTGTGCGCGCGCGCGCCTTTAGACCTCTGCCTTCCCCGGCTCCCGAGTCTCCGCCCAAGAGTCCAGATTCCCCCCACAAGAGCGTGGGTCCCCAGGGGCTCGCCTGGAACTGGGGTTCAGTGCAGTCAGAACTGGGGCTCAGTGCAGTCAGGAGCCTCTGACTCCCTTCCACTAGGGAAAGCCTGTGGCAACCTCCGCAGCCTTTGTGCACACTGGTGCGCGCGTCTCCAGACCCCTGCCTGCTGGGGCTCCCCCGGGTCTCCGAGTCTCCGGGTGCCTTTCTCTCTACCTGACAGTCCAGACGCCCCCTGTATGAGCCTGGGTCCACGGGGTTTCACCCAGGACTGGGGTTTAGTGCGGTCGGGGGCTTCCTTCCTTCTTCCGCCAGAGAAAGTCAGCCAGGCTCTCAGCCACCCTTCCTCTCTGCGCGCACAAAGACCCTTTGCTGTACCTCCAATTCTCTGTGAGCTTTTCTCTTTCCTTCTAGTTGTAGAATTTTCACTCAGCCAGCTTTCCTGTGGTTCTGGATGGTGTCCATTCTGTCTTTTAGTTGTAGTTTTGAAATTGTTGTGCGTGGCAGCAGTTTAGGTGCTTACCTATGCCGCCATCTTGGTTTCTCCGAGCTGGGCCCTTTAACTTTTCTTGTTCTTGTTTCATATTGCTTATATTTCATATTCCTTATCACTTTTACATGTTTTAATTGTTCTTGGTCCATTGGTCTAATATTTGTTCTTCTTTTTGAACCTATAATCCATTGTTTATTTTATGATTATGTTCCTCAAATTCTTATTATTTCGGTCTCAGACGGAATATTTTTTATTGCAAATATTAGCTATCCCAGCCCACCAGGCAATGTGAATGAGGGGAAAGCCAGATTCAGTCTTTACAACCCAGTGACAGGAAGCTGGGCTGGGCAGAAATCCCTAGGCACTGAAAATGACAGTTAAACACCTCACATTCCACAGAACAAGTCTCTTGGTTAGATCTTCCTGCTTTGTCCCTCCAGGACTAATATTAGCTGTATTACTAGGAGACATTCCTGAGATTGTCACCCCCTAAGCCTGGTTGTGTGGAAAGTGAAGGCTGGAGGGGATCAGTCTGTTCCCACGTGTTTTTCTCAGGCTTCTGTGTGCGGTGCCATTATTTACTCCTGAGGACATCTGAACCAGTACCATAAACCCTCACCCTCTTCCCTCCCCCTAGTGGGGGGGTGGTGCTGATGCCCCAGCCACTGGGAGGAGCAAGAATCAAATTAACAAAACTCTTTCTGTTTATTCTTCCACAGGTGTGATGGGCTACCATCATAGTCCAGGCCAAAAGTACCCCCTTCCACATAGACCAGTTAAAACAGTCACCCTACCTCATTCCAGTTCCTCTCCACAACCATCACCCAAGGGGTTCTTACTTTTTTCCCCTACTTGCTATGTTCCTCTGGGGTGATGTTGGGGAAAGGAACTAGAGATAGGAGTCAACTAATTCAGCATCTTACTCCCATAAATTTCCGAGGTCACATTGTTCCATTTAAGCCAACAGCTCTACTTGCTAGACCTACTAGCCTTTCAATCCCAGTTATGAATTCCTGTGAGAAAGAACCGGATCAGCAGACCTTGGGTTACCCAGAATAGTCTTCACAGGGTTGTATGATTCAAGCATCTGGGTCTTTTGGCTGTGGGTGAGCCATGCCCCCTGCTCCCTTGAGATCCTCCTTATTTTCTTCTTTCTCTAAAATAAGACCATTTCTGCCCTAGCCAGTTTGGCAGAGTGTCAGCCTCTGAACTAAAGGGTCCCAGGTTCTACTCCGGCCAAGGGCACATTCCCGGGTTGCAGGTTCGATCCTCCCCCTCCCCCAGTAGGGGGCGTGCAGGAGTCAGCCTATCAATGATTCTCTCATCATTGATGTTTCTATCTCTCTCCCTTCCTCTCTGAAATCAATATGTATCTATTAAAATAAGACAATTTCTGTAATAACTCAACTGGTAGCATGAAGTGATATTGTAAAGAGGTGGGACTCACCTGTTACCTAAAAGATGTATCCAGTCCCACAGTTTATTTCATTACAGTATGTTCCCAGCTATGTGTAGAAGATAGAATATTAGTCATTCCAAAAAACATGAATTTGGGCAACAATGACAACAGAATTTTTGAAAATTAATACTATAAAGAATGCAAATTAAATTTGAAGTAACAAAAATCTTTTAAAAGTTTTTCAGTCTTTTTTAAGTCTTTTTAATAATGAAAATAATTTCATTTTACAGGTAAAATGAAAGGCCTGGCATTTATTCAAGATCCTGATGGCTACTGGATTGAAATTTTGAATCCTAACAAAATGATAACTATTATTTAGGTCTGTGAGAATACCGCTTTGAGATTTCCATAAAGATACTGTGGGAATTAAAAAAGAGAGACAGGGAACTTGGATATATTCAGATAACAGAAGCATCGAGGACTGATGGTGCATTGTCTCAATTCAAATTATTCTTAAGTGCATTTCCCTCCCTATTTTAGCTGTGCTTTACACCGACCTGATCAGTCCCTCTAGTTTTAAACAGTGCTTTGCCTTGTGTCCTTGAATGGGGTTGTATAACATTAGTTTTCTAGGTAATGATTAGAACAGTTCCCTTCAGAGGCTGCATTTGCCTTCTCCCTCCTAATATGACCTCTCTACAAGTCCGCCTTTGAATCATCATTTTAAAAAAACACATTTAGCCGAAACCAGTTTGGCTCAGTGGATAGAGCATCGGCCTGCGGACTGGGGGGTCCCGCGTTTGATTCCGGTCAAGGGCATGTACCTTGGTTGCGGGCACATCCCCAGTGGGAGGTGTGCAGGAGGCAGCTGATCGATGTTTCTCTCTCATCGATGTTTCTAGCTCTCTATCCCTCTCCCTCTCTGTAAAAAATCAATAAAATATATTTAAAAAAACCCAAAACACATTTAACATGTTTCCTTCTGGGGTTTCAGTCCTCAGAAATAACGTTTCACAGTGGAAAGTAAAGAGCACTGAACAAAAACAGCTTTATGTGCACTTGAAATAGTATAAAGTGTTTATTTTACAAGAGGGAAGGCACTCTTGGGAGAAATTCAGAATCATGATGATGAGGATGCTGACAGAAAGACTAATTTCTTCTTATGTGTAAAGTGCTTTCGAAATTCAAGGACTAACCTTTTTATTTTGGGGGTGGGGAGAAGGGTGGGAATATTTTTCCTGGGTTTGCAAACACCAGATTAGGCGGTCAACATGCTTTATCTTGTTTAATCCTCCCAACTATCCTGTGAGAAAGAACACAGGCTAGACATGTAAAATAACTAACTAATGGAAGGCAATACAAATAGGCATTAGTACTCAAAATTTCATCATTATTTTTAGCATTGAGATATACCTCATAAATGAGCAACTCACAGGACGTCCCCCACTAGCCTCCTGTTGTAAAACCTTCAGTGTCTTATCATTATCCTCTCTTGGCCTGAGAACCGTGGTGAGGGGGAGGGAGCAGTGGAGGAAGTCTGTAGCTCTCAACTGCTCTGGGGATGCCCCGTTGTTCTTATGTGAGTGGTGCTTGTGTTACTTGTGAAGAGCCCTACACTAAGGTCTTTCAGATGCCGGTAGTCATTTAGGATAAGTTATGACCAGTGATAACTTAGGTATTAGAAATCAGCTCAGTGGTCTTCTCTGCCATGATTGACATTTGATGGATTTTAAAAAATCAAACTGATTTTTAAAAAATCTCTTCAGGCCCAGAGAATAAGAGCATCCAATTTGTTGAACTACATTTAGGTTTTCTGTAGACTGTGGTGGAAGATCTTTGGGTAGGCCATGCCAACTGTGCTTACACTGCTAGAAGCATTTGACATTTCCTCTTTGGATGGAATGGATTTATGTGAGCAACTCAAACAAATGGCAATACTTATAGACAAATAAAATAAGCATTTAAATAAGACTGTGTTTAATTTGTAAACTCTCCAGCATGTTCTTTCTTAAAAGAAGAAAAAGGCTGCCCTCAGGGAGTAGTGCAAGGATGTGAAGGGGCTTGCAGGCTTGTTCTGAACTGGGAATAGATGTAATTCTGTATATCCTGCAAAGCAGATAGTTCCTATGGATAATGAGGCCTGGGAAAGGTGGGAAGAGGGAAGTAAGGAAGGAATAAAGGGTTGAAGGAGAAAAAAGTATAAAGAAGAATGGCCACATATCAAAAGGTGAGTTGTGGGAACCAATGAAGACTAGTTTCACATGTTGGGTATAACATCAAATGGGCGCGTTATTATTCATAAATTTAGTCGTTTAAACCTTATTTTCACAGAAAAGCCTTCTGTACTTGCTAAGAAAAACTTGTCAAAAGATAGCCCTTGCTTATTCCTTAAACTCATCCTTATATGCATTGAAAAAATATCTATTGTATTACCAGGCTTTGCTAGCAATTAGGACAGTTCACTTCCAAATTAACCTATCTGAGAAGTGGTGATATGAAAGGGAGAGGTTGACCTCAAGAAGTTTTCCTTATGGCCATGTAGTATTCCATTGTGTCTAAGAACTATATGGTTTAACTCATATGTGGAATATAAAACGGAAACTTATGTACACAAACAGCCATGTGGTGATTGCCAGAGTGAGGGGGAAGGAAGGGGTCCTAATATGGGGTGACAGGAGAAGATTTGACTTTGGGTGGTGGGCACATGGTCCTATATACAGATTTTGTAAATTAGTAACCCACACATGTAACCTATATGTTCATGTAGACTAATGTCACCCCAATAAAATTTAAAATAATGGAAGATGTTTTCCACAGGTGTTTTGAATTAGGAGCTGATGGCTGAGAGGGTCCCTTACGGCTTCCCTCCATAGCATTCTGACCAGGATTTCACACAGTGTACATAAATATTTCTTAGTAGCACAGCTGCTTGTGAAGAGGGTCATATCAATAAGGATGCATGTTGCCCTAGCCGGTTTGGCTCAGTGGATAGAGCGTCGGCCTGTGGACTGAAGTGTCCCAGGTTCGATTCCGGTCAAGGGCATGTACCTTGGTTGCGGGCACATCCCCGGTGGGGAGTGTACAGGAGGCAGCTGATAGATGTTTCTCTCTCATCGATGTTTCTAACTATCTCTCTCCCTTCCTCCCTGTAAAAAATCAATAAAATATATTTTAAAAAAATAAATAAATAAGGATGCATGTTGCTTGCAAAGAGACCCAACTTTACCAAATGTAACAAGCACTTCTGCAGTTCTAGAATGGGTTTATAGAGGGTTCAGAGATACCAAGAACCTCCATTTCTTTCCATCTTTCCCAGACTTTCAGTGGTTTCTTTTTGGGCTAAAAATACTTGTGACCAAAGATGCCTACCATGGCCCTAGCCGGTTTGGCTCAGTGAATAGAGTGTTGGCCTGTGGACTGAAAGGTCCTGGGCTTATTCCAGTCAAGGGCATGTACCTTGGTTGTAGGCTCAGTCCCTGGCCCTGGTCGGAGATCATGTGGGAGGCAACCAATCAATGTGTCATTGATACTTCTCCCTCTCTGTCTCTCCCTCTCACTCCACTCGATCTAAGAATCAATGGAAAAATATCCTGGGTGAGGACTTAAAAAAAATACCTACCGTGATTGCAGGTGTCATGTATAAAGCAACAGTGAAAATAACCTTTTGTTCCTCCACAGAATTCCTCAGATCTCATCAGAACTGGGTCATTTGCCTGGCTCTAATCACTGGCAGTGAATGAACCACTGACTGAAATGGATTATGTTTACCTAAGTTTCCTGTATGAGGGCAGACACTGGGTTAAAATTGAGATGGCCAGAATGGAGGAGCAAATAATGGCTTCTGAGTAGGCATACAAAGAAACTGCAATGGTGAAATTAAATATTGAGGACCTAGTTGGTACAGAGCACAGTAAGAAATAATAAGATACTTCCTGCCTTAAAAGAGCTTAGTCCACAATCGTGGTTCTCAGACTTAGCAGACCCTTTTTGTTATAACATTGGAACATTTACAACATCCATCACACCCACTATCCTAAAATGAAATTTATATGTAACTTCCCTATATACACAGTTTTAAAAAGGGTCAATCCAATGCCTTTATTATAAAGGATAAATGGAATCAATTTCTAATGAAATGTTTCAATAAGTAAACAATCAGATACTAATATACTAGAAAACAGTGAGTTAATCAGGTGCTTATACTCAAGTATGGAAGAAGTAAAACTATTTAATAGAGTACTGTAACACTGATATTTTCAGATAAAGACTGAATTCATGATTCAAGAAGAGCTATAATGTTACAACTTTAAATGTATATTGATAACAGCTGTGTTTTACTGGTTAAAAACCATGAATAATACTACTGTTGGAAACGTTTTCCAAAATGGTGATCAATTCTTGCTGAAATTTTGAATAAAAGAATAATATTCCTTTTTATAGGATAGTTTTGTCCCTGGTGAATATTAATGCTTTATATGTACAAATAAGTAAAATAGAAGTTACAGGCTCAGATAATAAAAGTCAGGCTTTACAGTTTCTTAAAATTGAAATATAATTAACATACATTATCATGTAAGTTTAAGGTATGCAATGTGTTGATTTGATACACCTATAGATTGCAAAATGATGACCACCATAGCATTAGCTATCATCTCTATCACGTCACGTAATTGTCATTTCTTTCCTGTGATGGAATAGTGAGGAGCTAGTGTCTACAAGTTTGAAGTTCATAACAGTGTTGTTGACGATTCACTATGCTGTGCATTAGATCTCTAGGACTTGTCTGCTAGTTGCAAATTTGTATTTTACAATTTTTAAAAAATATGTAGAATAGTTTTAGATTTGTAGAAATGTTGCAGAAATAGTACAGAGGTGATCCCATATACCCCATACCCAGATTTCCTTATTTTTAAGAGATTAGTATGGTACATTTGTCACCACTAATGAACCGGTACTGATATGTTATTATTAACTGACTAGAGGCCCATTGCACGTATTCGTGCAAGAATAGGCCTTCCTTCCCCTGGCTTCACTCCCAGCTGCCCGGGAACCAGCAAGTCCCCGCTCCTGGGCTGCCCTGGAGCCACAAGTCCTCGCTTCTGTCTGAAGTACCACTACAGTAGCTCCCTCCACTGCCCCCCTTCCCCTCATAGCAGGCTTCACTGCACTCCATGCCTGCATATGCAAATTAACCTCCATCTTCGTTGGGTTAATTTGCATACTCACTCTGATTGGCTGTGGGTGTAGCGGAGTGATGGTTAATTTGCATGTTTCTTTTATTAGGTAAGAAGTCTATACTTTATTCAGATTTTTCGTTTTTACCTACTTTTTCTGTTACAGGATCCTACATTACATTAGTCTTCATGTCTGCTTAGGCTCCTTTAGAATGTGATTTTTTTTTCAGACTTACCTTGTTTTTGGTAACTGATAGTTCTGAGTCCTAGTCAGATACTTCATAGAGTGTTTCTCAGTTGGAATTTTCTGAAAATTTTCTCATGATCAAACGAGCTATGGGTTTCCAGGAGGAAGACAAGAGGTAAAGGGCCCTTCTCATCCCCTCAAAGGCACACACTGTCAACATGATGTGTCACTGGCATTAACCCTGATCACCTGGCTGCAGTGCTGTTGTCAGGCTTGTGTCCACGGTAACGTTATTCTCCACCCACCCACCCACCCCACTTCCATACTGTGCTCTTTGGAAGGAAATGGTATGTGAAGCCCACACTTAAGGTGTGGGAAGTTCTGCTCCTCCTTGGGGGAAATGGCTTTATACCTAAATGAATACTCACTGCGACTTCACAAAGTTTTTCGGATCGTTACAGGAAACCTCACATCTCTGCCCCTCGTCCACTAAAGACCAGTATTGAAACCTAACCAAAAATGCCCCCACAAGTTTCTGAAACAACCTCTAGGGGTCAGTACTGCCCTGTTGAGAATCACTGGTCTGGTCTAAGATGCCCAATTCTAGTTTCTATAGAGTGTGAAATTAAAGCATTTACAAAGGAATCTGAGTTCAGAATCCACAGTTTTATGCTTTCCTTCTTACATATTTTTGTTTGCCACTAGTTCAGCAGTCTTTATTTTAGCTATTTGCAATCCTCTAGAATGTTCAATTTGCCTTTTACATAAACTTATTTTATTTCATTAAATTATGTACTTATAATTATGAGGATAACTGGCTTGAACATGTTGGTAATGGAAACAACTGACTTGATAAGCACACAGCTCATTAGGGAAGTGGAAATGCACAGGTGTCCTGGAGAGTGGACAGCTAGGTACAGTTAGCCTGCCGGGACATCGGCTCTTTACCGAGAAATGATGAGCCAGGTTCATCCAATCATTAGTGAAGTGGAAACTGGTTAAAATAATTTTTACTGAAAATGCATCAATTTGAGCCCTAACCGGTTTGGCTCAGTGGATAGAGCGTCGGACTGCGGACTCAAGGGTCCCAGATTCGATTCCAGTCAAGGGCATGTACCTCGGTTGCGGGCACATCCCCAGTAGGGGTGTGCAGGAGGCAGCTGATTGATGTTTCTCTCTCATCGATGTTTCTAACTCTCTCCCTCTCCCTTCCTCTCTATAAAAAATCAATAAAATATTTTTTTAAAAAGAAAATGCATCAATTTGAGTCCTATCAATATTAGCAAAGATTATAGGATATTTTTAATGCATCAATTTGAGTCATTGATATTAGAATGATTAGAGAAGATTTTTCAAATGTCAGTATCTATGACTGCTGTACAAGTAATGAAATAGGCACTTTTATAAACATTATCCTAACTATTGATACACTGATTTTACAATATGTTTCAAAAGTCATTACAGATTTTAAAATATTCATCCTTTTATCTGGTACTATTGTTATTTTCTGAGAATTCTATTTCCTAGGAAATAATCAGATTTTAGTTTTAAAATTATATCCAATTTGTTGTGTCCATCATTATTCAGAATATAAAAAAATTAGAAACAAATGTATAAAAATGGGGAAATTAACTATTCTAACACCCACATATGGTAGAATATTATCTATTTTTACACCAGGAAATTGTATTCTCAAAGAATATTTAAAGATGTGGAGGCCTGGCCAGTGTGGCTCAGTTCGTTGGAGTGTCATCCCATATACCAAAAGGCCTCTCTCAAGTTCGATTTCAGGTCAGGTCACATACCTGGATTGTGGGTTCAGTCCCCAGTTGGGGCACATATGAGAGGAAACCTGTTGATGTTTCTTTCTTGAATCCATGTTTCTCTCTTCTCCCCTGCCCCTTCCTTTCTCACTCTGAAATAAATAAAAACATTCTTTGGTGGGATTTAAAAATAAGATGTGGATAAATAAATGCTCTTAAAAATTTTTTTTTAAATCTTTATTGTTCAGATTATTATAGTTGTTCCTCTTTTTTCCCCCTATAGTTCCCCTCCACTTGGTTCCCACCCCACCCCCTGACCTAACCCCCCCTCCACTGTCCTTGTCCATAAGTGTACGATTTTTGTCCAGACTCTTCCCGCACCCCCCACACTCCCCACACCTCCTTCCCCCCGAGAATTGTCAGTCCACTCCCTTTCTATGTCCCTGATTCTATTATTTTCACCAGTTTATTCTGTTCAGATTTTTTATTCACTTGATTTTTAGATTCATTTTTTGATAGATATGTATTTGTTACTTTGTTGTTCATAATTTTTATCTTTACCTTTTTCTTCTTCCTCTTCTTAAAGAATACCCTTCAGCATTTCATATAATACTGGTTTGGTGGTGATGAGCTCCTTTAACTTTTTCTTATCTGTGAAGCTCTTTATCTGACCTTCCATTCTGAATAACAGCTTTGCTGGGTAGAGTAATCTTGGTTGTAGGTTCTTGCTATTCATCACTTTGAATATTTCTTGCCACTCCCTTCTGGCTTGCATAGTTTCTGTTGAGAAATCAGCAGTCATATGGGTACTCCCTTGTAGGTAACTAACTGTTTTTCTCTTGCTGCTTTTAATATTCTCTCTTTGTCTTCTGCCCTTGGCATTTTAATTATGATGTGTCTTGGTGTGGTCCTCTTTGGATTATTCTTGTTTGGGGTTCTCTGTGCTTCCTGGACTTGTAAGTCTATTTCTTTCACCAGGTAGGGGAAGTTTTCTGTCATTATTTCTTCAAATAGGTTTTCAATATCTTGCTCTCTCTCTTCTTCTGGCACCCCCATAATTCTGATGTTGGTACGCTTGAAGTTGTCCCAGAGGCTCCTTACACTATCTTCACATTTTTGGATTCTTTTTTCTTTTTGCTTTTCCGGTTGGGTATTTTTTGCTTCTTCATATTTCAAATCTTTGACTTGATTCTTGGGATCCTCTCATCTGCTGTTGGATCTCTGTATATTATTCTTTATTTCAGTCAGTGTATGCTTAATTTCTAATTGGTCCTTTTTCATATCCTTCAGGGTCTCACTATATTTCTCGGAGGTTTCTAGAAGATTCTTGAGTAACCTTATAACTGTGGTTTTGAACTCTATATCTAGTAGTTTGCTTTCCTCCATTCTTTTATTTGTGACCTGTTTCTTTATCTCTGCATTTTGGCTGCTTCCCTGTGTTGATAGAGTGGCTTTGTGTGCTAGGTGTCCTATAGGGCCCAGTGGCTCAGCCTCCCCAATTACCTGAGGTGGACACTCTTGGTGCACCCCTTTGTGGGCTGTGTGCACAGTCTTATTATAGTTAAGCCTTGATTGCTGTTGGTATCACTGGGAGGAATTGACCTCCAGGCCAATTGGCTATGAGGATCAGTTGTGTCTACAATGGTAGGACTGCTGTGCTGGAGACACCCTTATGGGGCAGGACTTGCTTCAGTGGGGCTTTGGCGCTCACTGAGTCTGCCCCCTGAGTATGTTTCTTATGGATGTGAAGAGTTGTAATCTGGATGGTCTCACTCTGACCACTGGGTACACTGGCTCTTGGATCTCCAAGGAGGTGCAAATTTAGCCTCTGCCTGAGGCCACCCAGCAAGAGCTACAGAGAGATCTGCAAATTCCTCCTCTTTGTTTGGGTTTTGGAGGTGCCCAGATGAGGCCCAGCTGTGAAGCAATGCAAACTGCTGTCAAGCCTTGGGCCTTCTTTTGGAGGCTCTGGGGCTCTCTGACCCAGCTGCAGTTTGTTAGGTTTTAGATTGCAAAAGGCCAGACCATTCATATGCAAAAGCCTTTGTGCACAGCTTAGGTGGGGTTGTAAATTGGGTGGGGTGGGGTCTCAGGGAATCACCAGGGCAGAGCAAACAGCAATGGCTGCCCATCATCCCTGCCCCTAAGAGGCCCCCATGTCTTAGTGTCCTATGGCACCGTGCAGGAACAATGATCGCTGCAAGCACCTCAGAGAAAGCCGCCCTCGCGTTCCGGCCTGATGCCAGACAGTCCAGTTTCTCCCCATATGTGTCTGGGTCCCCCAGAGTCTCACCCGGAACTGCAGTTTAGAGCAGTCGAGAGCTTGTATCTCCCTCCCAATTGAAAAAGACAACAGCGTACCCAGTTGCCAGCCCCTTTGGCACGCGCCTCCATACCTCCACACCTCCACTCCTCTTACCGGACTCAATGCGCTTTTCTCTTTCCTTCTAGTTGTAGAATTACTATTCAGCCAGCCTTCCCGTGGTTCTGGATGATATTCATTTTGTCTTTTAGTTGTAGTTTTGATGTGGTTGTGCGCAGCAGCAAGTTCAGGTGTTTACCTACGCCACCATCTTGGTTGTGTTGCTCATGAGATATTAATTGAAAAAAGCAGTATACAGCCAATAAGGAGGGAATATGCTAATTTACTGTCATGCCCTAAAAGATGGCAGTGCCCACAGCCACAAGATGGCAGCGCCCAGTCCCCTCAGCCACCCAGCCGCCCAAGGCCGGCCCGAAGTGCAGGCAAGCCTCGGATGGTGGCTACCCAGCCGCCCAGGGCCAGTCCAAGGCTCAGGGCCAGCCGAGGCTTGTGCTTCCGTCAGTGGCAGCAGCAGAGGTGACCCTGATCACCAGGTCGCCTCCTGCCCCTGAGAGCTCCCGGACTGTGAGAGGGGACAGGCCAGCCTGAGGGACACCGCCCCTCCCCCCCACGAGTGCATGAATTTTCATGCACTGGGCCTCTAGTTGTAGCACAGTCACGTACCAGTATTTGAAACAGCCTTGCTATTCCCAGGATGGTCTCTGTACTAGCAGCATCACATCACCTGATGCTAGTTAAAAGTTAAGACTTACAGGCTTCACTGCAGACATACTGAATCAGAATCTTTACTTTCAAAGGATCCCCAGGGGATCGGTGTGAATAAAAAAGCACTGTTGTACAGGCTCCTTTTTAGAGCCACTAATATCAGAGAAGTGTATTCAAAAATAGGAATTATTTTCACCCTCCATTATAAAAATAGTAAGACACTCATTTGTGGTAATGAACATAAAGGATATGTATCTAACCCACAAACTCAGGGTGTAAGAAGTGGAATTTCTAATTGCACATAATTAAAGCCCCCATTTCCTGAGGGGGTAGGTGGAAACAATCTCAGTAAATTCAGGATCTTTCCTGAGGCATTTCTCTGAGGTAAAGTCTTAAGTTCCTAGAGACTCTAGAACAGCCGTGGCAAACTACGGCCCATGGGCCGGATCCGGCCCGTTCGGCTGTTCTATCCGGCACGCGGAGCCAAAAGAGTGGAGGGTTCTCTTGCTCTCCCCTCCGCTCCTTCACCAGCAGCAGTGTTAACATGGCAACGTCGGGAAACAGGGCCGCAGCTCCTGAAGTTGATGTTTTAAAGACCAAAAACCTTTCAACCCATTCTACATTACCATCTACATCTACGTCCCGGGCATAATTTGGAAGTTGCACTAAAGAAAATGTTTAATTTACTGTTTACACATTTTGTTCTTTTCTATTTGTTTTAGTTTTAAATTATTTTATTATATTTAAGTTTAATTTGAAAGGCTTTTGTACCTTTCCTTTGTTAGGCAATTTTATTTTGCCTTTGCCATCTTCAATATAAGGTATGTTATTGTGCTATGATTCCTCCATTTTTTGAAGTTTCAAATTATAATAATTAGTGTTTACATTCTTCTTGTTAAAATGTTTGAAATGAATAAAACTATTGAAATAAAAAAAAAGACCGTACCCTTTTATGTAATGATGTTTACTTTGAATTTATATTAGTTCACACAAACACTCCATCCATGCTTTTGTTCCGGTCCTCCGGTCCAGTTTAAAAACCCATTGTGGCCCTCGAGTCAAAAAGTTTGCCCACCCATGCCCTAACCGGTTTGGCTCAGTGGATAAAGCGTCGGCCTTCGGACTGAAGGGTCCCGGGTTCGATTCTGGTCAAGGGCATGTACCTTGGTTGCGGGCACATCCCCAGTAGGGAGCGTGCAGAAGGCAGCTGATCGATGCTTCTCTCCCATCGATGTTTCTAACTCTCTATCTTTCTCCCTTTCTCTCTGTAAAAGATCAATAAAATATATTTAAAAAAAAAAAAAGAGCACTGAATTTGAAGTTGTAATATCAGGTGCTCATGTTGGCTCTAATTTGCTGCTAGAGCTCAACAGGTCATTATAAAAAAAAAAAAAAAAAAAAAAAAAAAAGTTTGCCCACCCCTGCTCTAGAAGGTTGGAGGAAGATGGGCATTTGATCTTCCACAGGTGAACCATCCTATTGGCATTTGCTAAAATGTCAAGTACCCTAAATAGTCCTCTGTTGTAAATCTGTGTAGCTTAGACCATCATTCATTCTCACTGTTGAGGCTACTTCAGGTTTGGCACCTCCCTTGCTGCTTCATTCATCTATTTCCATGCTATGTTAGCCTGCAGGGAAATCTTTGGGGCTAAGACTTCTGCACCACACTTACCTAGGGAGCACTGGATCATTCTGCTGCTCTGGCATCACGTGAGACCATGGGAAGCTAACCCTGAGGTTTGTATATGGTCCTATCTAGTAGACTTCTCTCACAGCCAGTTCTTCCCAGGGATCTTGCCGACTTCCAGGGGTCCCACCCGGGAAGAGACCCGGGAAGCCAAATACAGGGACCCTTGCCTTCTAGAGCTCCAGACTCCCATATTTCAGAACTGTGATTTCCCTTTATTTAACCCACAGGTGCAGAGGAAGGTAGAGCATCTGATCTTCCACAGATGAACCATCCTATTGGCATTTGCTTCACAGGGACTCACCAGGTGGTGGAGCTCGCCCTCCTGACTCCCTCAACACAAAGCATGAAGGTTTCCATTTTTAAAAGTCAAAGGCCTTTTTTCTTTTTAACATCCCTAAGCCTATGTTGCAGCTGCCTGAATGGGGAAAGGCCATGGGTTACAGAAATGCAGGAAGAAAATTAATATTTCAAAATATGCCACATGAACAATGGGAAAAAGGATATATATCCCATTATTATGATAGAGGAGTGTGCTGAGCATGACTAGGAGCACACAATCATATTAAGTGTTCTCATAGAACAAGAGGCTGGGAGTGTGAGACAGATCCTGTAGGAGAACATTAGAGTCCAAAGAGGCAAATTGCACAAAACAACTGGAGCACAGGGTAAAGCAAAATGTCGGCAAGAGTAAAATCGGTATAGACGCAATACTAATTACCCCATTCTGGGCTACTAGTGGCAATTACAGCATCTGAACTAGTTTGAAGAGTCCACTCCAAAATTGGTGGTTTTCATAATTTGGCACGTATCAGAATCACATGGAAGGCTTGTCACCCCCAGAATTCTGATTCAGTTGGCCTGACGTAGGCTCTGGAATCTGCCTTTCTAACAAGTTCCCAGATGCTGCTGATGCCGCTGGTCAGGGACCACACTCAGTGCCCTAAGTGTCAGCACTCTCCATGGATTTGCACGTTTAATTCTACAAAACCACTGTGACATCTATCTGTTCTGCAGCCCTTCCGACATCCCTTAACCTTTCACTTACAGCCCCACCACCACCATTACCACATGTCTCTTGGCTAGTCCCAACCTTCTTTCCAAGTGACATAAATGACTTGTCTGTTTCTGATAGTCCCTCCTCTTCACATTTCTTCAGAGCTCTGAAACACTCCTGGCCATTTTCCTCTACACTTGTTTGTTCCTCCTGGTGTACTACATGCAAACCCGGTTCCATTGAGGACATGTTCCCCCAGGTCCCCAGCATTTTGTTTTCACCTGCTTTCCTTGTTCAGTAAGATCTGCAGGAATATGACTTGTAAATGGACTGGAGACCAGAGAGTGAGGATTTAATAAAGAAATCTGAATTTAGCAAGATAGCTGGATAGAAACTCAATATACAAAAATCAATATACATACATTTTTAAATGACTTTATTTAAAATAGCATCTAAAACATCAAGTACCTAGGAATAAACCTAATAAGATTTGTAAGACCTCTATAAACTAGAACAATAAAATTTTAATGACAAATTTAAAAACAAATAAATGAAGGGATATACCATGTTTACAAATTAGAAGAATCAATAACCAGAAATAAATTATCTCTAAATTGACCTTTATATTCAATGAAATCCCAGCCAAACTCACAGAAGGATTTTTATGGAATTTGGCAAGCTGATTCTAAAATGTATATAAAAATGCAAAGGACCAAGCAGACATGCATAAAGTGATAAAGCAAACTTGGATAGCTTTTTCTACCAGATGTCAAGACTTACTATAATGCTACAATAACTAAGACAGTGAGGTATTGATATAATGATAGACATATAGATCAAAGGGAAAGAATAGCAAGTCCAGAAACAGATCCTCAGGTAATGGATACTAGATTTATGAGAAAGTTAGCACTGCAAAGCCATAGGTAGAGGCTAATGTTGTAGGTAGGTGCTCAGGGAACAGGCTCAGAAAGAGAGGCTGACGTACAGGTGGTTTAATTGGAATTGCTTTTGAAAGGGCGGGGAGAGACGGACTCCATGTTCCTTTTGTTCCATGTCCTCCACCTCGTGGAGTCAGGTTCCCGCCCTAGAACCTCTCCAAGAGCCCAACCCACACTTTTGAATTAGCCAATAGAAATGCAAGAGGAAAGTAAGCTGTGCCCTGCCCCCATGTGCAACCTGACCCTGACCAATCAGCGGAGGCCACACTACCTCACCCCTCCTACCTCTCCCAGGCTCCCTATAAATCAGCGCATTTGGGGACTGGGGCACGCTCTCTCTCTCTCCACCTCGCCGCTGCACCGGTGTGTGTGTGTGGGACTGAGCTCGAGCTAGCTCGATTAAAGGCTCTTTGCTTTTGCATCGGACTCGGCTCCCTGGTGGTCTTTGGGGATCACGAAATCTGGGCATAACATTTGGGGGCTCGTCCTGGATCCCCAAAGAACCTCAAGGGACCCCCGGTCCGGAGAGTCTGACTGGCCACGGTAGGTGTCTGTCTGTTCCTTGTCTCTTTTGTGTGAGCTCATTTCTGAATCTCTGGCAGTGCCCGAAGCGGTCTAGGTGGATGCACCGGAGGACCACGGGCGGGAGGAATCGGGAGACGTCCCGATCCTCCTTCAGGAGGGACGTGTATTCCCCTCAAACCTCTGGAATGAGGTGGGTCGCTCCCACTGATCGGCGTGAGGCCGTCGTCCGCACTTTCGGTTTTGTCAGTTTTGTTCCAACGGACTCGCATTGGAAAGCTTATCTCAAGGGCCCTTTGTCTGTGTCTGTGTTTTTCTGTTTTGTTTTGTGGACTCTCTTGACGGACATCATGGGACAGACTCAAACCACTCCATTAAGCATTATGGTTGATCATTTCAAAGAGGTTAAGGGAAGAGCTAGCAAACTCAGTGTAGAGGTCCGGAAGGGCCAGTGGCAAACTTTTTGTTCTAGGGAGTGGCCGACTTTTAGTGTCGGGTGGCCGCCGGAGGGGACCTTCGACCTCCCCACCATCCACCAGGTGAGGGACATCGTCTCTCAGCCCAAGAAGGGACATCCTGATCAACTCCCTTACATTATTACTTGGCAGGACCTCATGGAAGATCCACCCTCCTGGCTTAAGCCCTTTCTGTCCCCGCGCCCCCTGGAGCTAAAACCCATACTTGCTTTGCAGGAAATGGAGAAGGTGAAGAAGAAGAAGGCCCTCACCCCGCCATCAGCTCCCCTCTACCCTGTCTTTCAGGGGGGAACTGAAGAGGAACTAATCTTTCCTCCCTCATATCAGCCCCCTAGGAGTCCACAGGGGGGCGATACTCCCACGCAAAGGGAAGTGGACGCCACGGGGAGCGGAGTTCCTGGAGCGTCTGGGGGCGGAGTTCCGGGAACGGCTGCGGTTCCGGTGGGAAGCCCGCCTCTTACTAGACAAAGGGCTCAGAGGGAACTGTCTGTCACAGCCCCCAACTCCACTATTAAAACCCTACCTTTACGAGCCGCGGGGCCCCCAGATGCGGATGGCAATCAACTCCATCACTATTGGCCTTTTGCCACTAGTGACCTTTACAACTGGAAGGCTCAGAATCCTAAGTTCTCTGAGAAGCCAGCAGGGCTTATTAATCTGTTAGATTCTGTCCTTTTCACCCACCAGCCCACATGGAATGACTGCCAACAGCTTTTACAGGTCCTGTTCACAACTGAGGAGAGGGAAAGAATCCTCAATGAGGCCCGGAAAGTGGTTCCAGGCGTGGACGGGAACCCAACCACCAACCCGGTCCAGATAGATGTCTCTTTTCCCTTAACTAGGCCTGAATGGGATTTCAACACGGCAGAAGGTAAGGAGAGGCTCCGGGTCTACCGCCAGACTCTAATGGGGGGGTCTCCAAATGGCTGCTAGAAAGCCAACTAATTTGGCCAAGGTAGGGAATGTTCCTCAGGAAAGGGATGAGTCTCCAGCTGTCTTTTTAGAATGGATCATGGAGGCATACCGCACCTACACCCCCATGAATCCAGAAGCTCCAGAAAACAAGGCAGCTGTGATCATAAGCTTTGTAAACCAATTGGCTGGGGATATTAAAAAGAAACTGCAAAAAGTAGATAGGTTGGGGGAGAAGAGTTTAAAGGAACCTACTGGAGGTAGCCGAGAAGGTGTATAATAACAGGGAGCCCCTGGAAGAAAGGCAGGCTCACGCTGTGGCAGCTGCAAGCAGCAAACAAACCCGAGACCTAGCTAAGATCCTGCTCGCCACCACCGCGGACTCTTCCGAGGAACGGAACCGCCATCTCCGCCTACTCGCCGGCAACCAGGAGGACAGTAAGGGGACCGCCCGGGGCGGGAGGCGGAAGCTGCAGAAAGATCAGTGTGCTTACTGTAGGGAGATAGGGCACTGGAAACAAGTGTCCGAAAAGGGCCAGCGAAAAGGGAGGCGAAGTGGATCGAGTGAAGGTCCTGGAGCTAGATGAACTGAGTGATTAGGGGAGTCGGGGTTTGGACCCCCTCCCCGAGCCCAGGGTAACTCTTAGAGTGGAGGGGACCTCCATTGACTTCCTTGTCGACACCGGAGCGCAACACTCGGTCCTCTGTACGCCTCAAGGAAAATTAACAAATAAGTCTTGGGTACAAGGAGCAACTGGTATGAGCCAGTATTCATGGACTACCCGAAGAATGGTGGATTTAGGGACGGGCCGGGTATCCCACTCTTTTATGGTAATTCCGGAATGCCCCTACCCACTGTTAGGACGAGACTTGCTCACTAAGATTGGAGCTCAGATAACTTTCAGACAAGGGGGGCCTCAGGTTACTGAAGGCAAGGGCCACCCAATTCAGGTCCTGACCATAAGGCTGGAGGATGAGTACCGGCTTCACCAAAAAGCCTCTCCAATAGAGGGCTACAGCGGACAACTGACGTGGACTCGGTTGCCTCGGGTTCAAGAACTCGCCCACCATCTTCGACGAGGCCCTGCACGAGGACCTGGGAATCCTAGAGCAAGTGAATGGGCTCCGGAAGGACCTGACCGACCAGCCCCTTCCAGATGCAGACGTCACCTGGTTCACGGATGGAAGCAGCTTCGTACGGGATGGGAGCAGGTATGCGGGTGCAGCTGTAGACACTGAAACGGACACTGTATGGGCAGAGGCTCTGCCTCCGGGACGTCAGCCCAGAGAGCAGAGCTTGTGGCCCTCACCAAGGCCCTGACGCTGGGAGCTGGAAAGCGGCTCAACATCTACACAGACAGCCGGTATGCATTCGCCACCACTCATGTTCATGGGGCAATCTACCAAGAGAGAGGGCTACTAACAGCAGAGGGGCGGACTATAAAGAATAAACAGGAGATACTCGACTTACTCTCAGCCTTATGGCTCCCTGCCAAACTGGCCATCATACACTGCCAAGGACACCAGAAGGCTGACGACCCAGTGGCAAGAGGAAACCGCAGGGCTGACCAGGCGGCCAAGGCAGTAGCCATTTCTCCGATCCCCACCATGGCCTTACAGCTCCCAGACCCAGGAGACCCAGTTCTGCCAGTTCATCCAGGATATTCCCTGGAGGAGTTACAGCGCATTAAGAAGCTTCCCCAAGCAAAGGAGGAGAAGGGGTGGTGGTATACACCACAAGGGGAGCTCATACTGCCGGACCAGCTTGGAGTCTCCATGATAAAACACATGCACTGGTCCACTCACCTGGGGGCACGTAAATTAAAGGACTTAATCCGACACGCCAGAATTAAGATCCACCAGCAGGACGTTAAAATAGAGCAGGTTGTATCTGCTTGCAAGACCTGTCAACTCACAAATGCGAGAATCAGGCCGAGTGAAAAAGGAACCAGGCTTCGAGGAACCAAGCCTGGGGCACAATGGGAGGTCGACTTCACTGAGGTTAAACCAGGAAAGTATGGCTATAAATATCTTTTAGTATTTGTAGATACCTTCTCCGGATGGGTAGAAGCATACCCAACTAAGCATGAAACAGCTCAGATGGTAGCTAAGAAGCTGCTGGAAGACATCTTGGCCCAGGTACGGTTTTCCCACTGAGATAGGGTCAGACAATGGACCAGCTTTTGTCTCGCAGGTAACGCAGGCAGTGGCCAAGGCCATTGGGGCAAATTGGAAATTGCATTGTGCTTATAGGCTCCAAAGCTCAGGGCAAGTAGAAAGGATGAATAGAACTCTAAAGGAGACCCTTACCAAATTGACCATGGAGACTGGCGGGGACTGGGTGGCTCTCCTTCCATATGCCCTTTACCGGGTTAGGAACTCCCCCTACACCCTGGGTTTTACTCCTTATGAGATCATCTTTGGCCGGCCACCCCCTATTATCCCTAACCTTAAAGCCGAATTTCTTACAGAATTTGAAAGTCAAGAACTGTTTCTTTCCTTGAGAGGGCTCCAGAGGGCGCACGAGGACATTTGGCTGCAACTCCACGCTATCTACGAGACTGGCCCAGCCCCGACTCCTCATCAGCATAAGCCCGGGGACTGGGTCTATGTCAAGAGACACCGCCAGGAGACCTTTGAGCCACGTTGGAAGGGTCCCTATGTCGTGGTGCTGACGACCCCCACCGCTCTCAAGGTAGACGACGTCACAATCCGGGTCCATCACACTCACATCTGGTCAGCAGACCCATCTGTGATCCGGGAAGACTTGGGGACTCCGATTTTATCAGTGCAGGGAATTTGGGATGGTGTACCCTCGTGACCCAGGAATGTTGTTCAGTAGAAATACAAACCGACCCATGATTGGGCCTGTACGTTTCAAGACAAGGGGGGAATGAAAGGGCGGGGAGAGACGGACTCCATGTTCCTTTTGTTCCATGTCCTCCACCTCGTGGAGTCAGGTTCCCGCCCTAGAACCTCTCCAGGAGCCCAACCCACACTTTTGAATTAGCCAATAGAAATGCAAGAGGAAAGTAAGCTGTGCCCTGCCCCCATGTGCAACCTGACCCCGACCAATCAGCGGAGGCCACACTACCTCACCCCTCCTACCTCTCCCAGGCCCCCTATAAATCAGCGCATTTGGGACTGGGGCGCTCTCTCTCTCCACCTCGCCACTGCACCGGTGTGTGTGTGTGTGTGTGTGTGTGTGTGTGTGTGTGACTGAGCTCGAGCTAGCTCGATTAAAGGCTCTTTGCTTTTGCATTGGACTCGGCTCCCTGGTGGTCTTTGGGGATCACGAAATCTGGGCATAACACTTTCAGGAGCCATGCCTCTAAGGGAGTGAAAAATCGCAATCAGGCAGGAGGACAGGTTTAACCAATGCAGTGGCAATAGAGGCCTCCGCCAGTTCCACAAGGAGCTCTGAAGCTGAGGTGGTCTCTTAGAAAGGTCACGGGTTGAGGCCAGGGGGCCAGGCCTGGCCTTTGTACCCCTACAATGACCAGTCATTTGATGTACATGCCCCCAAAGAGGGAATCTATCTTCTTTTAAAATATATTTTATTGATTTTTTTACAGAAAGGGATAGGGATAGAGAGTTAGAAACATTGATGAGAGGGAAACATCAATCAGCTGCCTCCTGCACACCCCCTATTGGGGATGTGCCTGCAACCAAGGTACATGCCCTTGACTGGAATCGAACCTGGAACCCTTCAGTCCACAGGCTGATGCTTTATCCACTGAGCCAAACCGGTTAGGGCCAGGGAATCTATCTTGAGTAAGGCAGCTTCCTTCTGCCAAGAAAAATTCCTGGGGAGAGACCATATAACACAGTAAATACCCAAAATAATTGAAAGCAGAGACTAAAACTGGTATTTGTACACCAGTGTTTGTAGCAGCATTATTCACAAAAAGCCAAAAGGTGAAACCACCCAAATGTCCATTGATGAATGAATGGCTAAGCCAAATGTGGTGTTTGCATACAATGGAATATTACTCAGCCTTAAAAAGGAAGGAAATTCTGACATATGCTACAACATGGATGAAAATTGAAAATATTATACTAAGTGAAATAAGCCAGACACAAAAGGATAAATATTGTATGATTTCACATATATTACATGAGAATGGTGGTTTCCAAAGGCTGGAGGGAGCGGGAAATTGCTTAATATGTACGGAATTTCAGTCTGAAAGATGAAAAAGTTCTAGAGATGGATGGTGGTGGTCATTCGCAACAATGTAAATGTATTTAAAGCCACTGAACTGTATACTTTAAAATGATTAAAATGGTAAATTTTATCTTTTGTGTATTTTACCACAATAAAAGAAATCAATGGGACTCATTGTGTCGTCTGGTAAGTGTTCCCCTTGGGGAAGAAGGGCCTCTAGGCAAGCAGAACCTAGAGTTGTGGTGACAGGAAACAAGTTCTCAGTGGATAACTGGGGCAATGGTAGTCAGAGGGGCTGCTTATATTTCCGCCCCCAACCCTTGGTTTCTGAACCCATATAATACCTATTAGGAGTACATCACGAATGATGATAATTGATTTAAGGGATATAATGTGTCTGGTGGATGGCACCTCATCATTGCAGGGTATCATCTCTGAGCTGGCACCCCAGCTGCATCTTCAAAGACCATTTCATGACTGTCTCAGAGCAGCAACTTCTGGGTGGTACAGAGTGTGATGGGTCCAGAGCAGGGGTGGGCAAACTTTTTGACTCGAGGGCCACAATGGGTTCTTAAATTGGACCGGAGGGCCGGAACAAAAGCATGGATGGAGTGTTTGTGTGAACTAATATAAATTCAAAGTAAAGGAGCGGAGGGGAGAGCAAGAGAACCCTCCGCTCTTTTGGCTCCACAGGCCAGATAGAACAGCCGAATGGGCCGGATCCGGCCCGCGGGCCGTAGTTTGCCCACGGTTGGTCCAGAGGGTTCCATGGTCCTGTGCTCACTACTGAACCTCCTTTTCTGTAAAGTGGACCCCTTGGGCTTCCATCACCAAGAGAAGAATATATTCCAGGGAGCTACTGCTCTTCTGGTCTGAATCCCAGAATGGGACACATGGAGCAGAGACACCCCAGGTGTCCCACGGCCTGAAGCAGATGATCTTAGCTGATGTGAATGAGCAAGACATAAATGCTAATTGTATGCCAATGACATTTTTTGTGGCTATTTGTTACACAACATTTTGTGGCAATAACTGATTGGTACGCTTCTATATCTCCCTGCTTCCCAATTTCTTAATTTATTTCTGCACCTCCATTAGGTGGAGTGATTTCTTTCCTTACTGAAAATATTTTTAAATCTCAAGATACTTCTGGTCAAGATGGTGGCATAGGTAAACGTGGTACTCCCATCCTCCCACAACCCCATCAAAATTACAACGAAACTACAGAAAAACTATAATGCATAACTGCCTGAAATCTGGCTGAATGAAAGTCCTTCAACAGATTTAAAGAAGGGAATTAAAGAAGAAGCCATGTTGAAACTGGTAGGAGACGTATAATGGGTTGGTTCCTCACTCATGTGTAGCAGATAAAAATCAGGAAGAATATCTCAGCTGCAGGATGCCCCACTGAGGAGTGAAGGGTCCCAGTCTACAGGTGGGTACTTTATCTGAGACTCCATTCATCTGGCTCACACTGTTTGCCCCGCCCTAGAAATCTCACTCCACCCAAATTTGAGGCCAACCAAGCTGTTTCTCCAGTGGTCTTCCATACAAATGGCCTGTCTTGGCCCATGCTTCTGATTTTCCTAAAATCTTCCAAATAAGCAGTATCTGGTCTCAGTGTACCCTATACATTTCATTAATTGGCCCCAAGCCAGGCATTACCAGCAGCCAGTCTCAGCAGCTTAGCCTGGCCTGGGCACCTCCAAGCCCAGCACAAGTAGCAGCCATCTGAAGTTTGATTTGTAGCTCATGCCAGTTGACCCCAGCAGAACACAGGTGGTAGCTGACCTTGACCTGAACCTCATGGAAGGTCCCAGAGTCAGAGCACCTGGTGGACTGCTTCAGAACATGATGAAGCACCACTACCCAACCACCTCCACAAACAACACACTCAAGGGGCAGACTCAGTGGGTACCTATTCTGTGGGGTGGGCCCCTGAACAGCTGATCCTCGATGGAGATCAGAGTTTGGTGGTCAGTGATCACAGCCAGCCCTTGCAGATGATCGAGCTGGGGGGTAAATCCCTCCCATTGATGTGCTAATAGAAATCCAGGCTCAATTACAAGAGGGTGTGCACAGCCCACACAGGGAGGGCACTGCTGGAGTGTCCAGCTTGGGTGATTGGGAAGGCTGTGCCACTGGACCCTAAAGAACACCTACTACATTAGGCCACTTTACCAAGCCCATGAGACATAGCAGCTCTAATACATAGAAACAAACACAAGCAGGCTGCCAAAATGAGGAGACAAAGGAACATGGCCCAAATGAAAGAACAGAACAAAACTCCAGAAAAAGAACTAATAAAATGGAGACAAGCAATCTCCCAGATGCAGAGTTCAAAACAATGGTTATAAAGATGCTCAATAAACTTAGGGGAAGAGTATATAAACTTAGTGAGAACTCAATTTGAGAAAGAAAACATAAAAATGGAGATAGAAAACATAAAAAAGAACCAGTCAGAAATAAAAAATACATTAACTGAAACAAAGGATATATTTCAGGAGATTGATAGTAGAGTAGATGAAGCTGAGAGTCAAATCAGCGGCTTTGAATATAAGGAAGCAAAAAAACACCCAATCAGAACAGAAAAAAAAAAAAAAAGAATAACAAAAAGTGAGGATAGTGTAAGGAACCCTGGGACAACTTCAAATGTACCAATATTCACATTATGGGGTTGCCAGAAGGAGAAGAGAGAAAAGAAATTGAAAACTTAGTTGAAAAAATAATGACAGAAAATTTCCCTAACTTGAAGGAAATAGACTTATAAGTCCAGGAAGCACAGAAAGTCCCAAACAAGATGAACCCAAAGAGGCCAACAAGAGGTATCATAATTAAAATGCAAAAGGTTAAAGACAAAGAGAGAATCTTAAAAGCAGCAAGAGAATAGCAATTCGTTATCAACAAGGGAACTCCAAAAAGACTTGTCAGATGATTTCTCAACAGTGACTTTGCAGGCCAGAAGAGAGTGGCAAGAGATATTCCAAGCAATAAAAAGCAAGGACCTATAACCAAGATTACTCTACCCAGCAAAGCTATCATTTAAAATTGAAAGACAGAGAAAGAGCTTCCCAGACAAGAAAATACCAAAGGAATTCATCACCACCAAACTAGTATTATATGAAATGTTAAAGGGTCGTCTTGAAGAAGAAGAAGAAGAAGAAGAAGAAGAAGAAGAAGAAGAAGAAGAAGAAGAAAATGGTCAAAAATACATATTTATTAACAAATGAATCTTTAAAAAAAAGAAAGAAGCAGAATAGAAACAAATTGATAGATACAGAGAACATTTTGATAGTTGCCAAATGGGAGGGTTTTGGGGGAAATGGATGAAAAAGGTGAAAGGTTTAAGAAGTACAAATTGGTTGTCACATAATAGTCATGGGGATGTAAAGTATAGCATTGGGAACATAGTTAATAATATTCTAATTACTATGTTGGTGTCAAATGGGTGCAAGATTTATCTGGATGATCACTTAGTAAATTATGTAATGTCTAATCACTGAGGTGTACACTTGAAACTAATATAATAATAATGTATGTCAACTGTCATTGAAAAATAAAAAAATGATTTTTAAAAAGTACATTTAAAAATATTTTTTCCTCAGAACTGTTTTGGTCACATACCACAGCTTTTCATATGTAGGCTCTTGTTGTTATTCTTTTACAATTTTTGTAATTTCTCATTTGATTTTCTCTTTAACTCAAGAAGATAAATTCTTATTTTGGTATCCTCTTGATGTTAATTGTAGTTTGTTGCATTGTGGCTAGTGAGTGTGAACTGTGTCATTTCTTTTTTTGTGTGTGAAGAAGCATATGCTTGATTTTTGTAGATGTTCCTTGGAAAGGGCAATAAGTACCTTCTGTTATGGGATGCTAAATTCTATTTAAAACTGGTACATCATAAAAAAATAAATAAAACTGTTACATCAAAGTAACTGAGAATTTAATTAAAATTTTCCACAACTGCTATATCCCCATTCCCCTCAACTCTTCTTTAGCTTTTCCTCCTCCTTCTTCTTTTTCTTTTGCTCTTCCTTCTCCTATCATCATTATCATCGTCTACTTGATGCAAAAAATTCTAAAAAAAAAAAAACCCCACATAGCCCTAACCGGTTTGGCTCAGTGGATAGAGCGTCGGCCTGCGGACTGAAGGGTCCCAGGTTCGATTCTGGTCAAGGGCATGTACCTTGGTTTGCGGGCACATCCCCAGTCGGTGGTGTGCAAGAGGCAGCCGATTGATGTTTCTCTCCCATCAATGTTTCTAACTCTCTATCCCTTTTCCTTCCTCTCTGTAACAAATCAATAAAAAATATTAAAAAAAGAAAAAAAACCCACATATATTAAAGTCCTCTTATAAAGTTGTAGTTTTATGAAAACCTTGAATTTCAGAAAAATTTTTGCTTTGCATAGTTTGCTCCTATAGTATTTTATATATAAAGGTTTAGAACATATCTTCATTTATTGGGCTTTTATCACATAAAAAATCATGTGTTTTCTGTAGTAATGCCATTGGCCTTAAATTCCACTGTCTGAAATTAATATTACCACCTCTGCTTTCTTTTTGTTTGCATTTATGTGAAATTTTTGCTCTTACCTTTTTTTAAAAAAAGTTCTACTTTATTTTTAGCCAAAGTATATAGAAACAAAATTAATAACTTCCCTCTCCTTCCCCAAACACACCCATCTTGAAGAAACATATTAAAAATTGGTATACATCTATCCTTAAATTCATAAAGAAATATAAACATGTTGTGGTGGGCTGAATAATGCCTCCCAAAATATCCAGGTTCTAATGGTCTTTGGACATGTGATTATGTTAGGGATCTTGAGCTAAGGAGATCCTTTATCCTTGATTATCTGGGTGGACCCTAAATGCAATATTAAGTATCCTTTTAAGGAGACAGGTAGATTTGATACAGAAGAGGAAAATATGACAGTGACAGTAAAGATTAGAATGAGGTGGCCACAAGCTAAGGACTACTGGCAGTCACAAGAAGCTGGAGAGAGCATGGCCCACCCACACCTTAATTTCAGCTCAGTGACACAGATTTTTTTACTTTTGACCTCCAAAAAAGTCTAAGAAAATGTGTGTTGTTTTAAGCCACCAAATTTCTGCTGCTGTAATTTGTTACAGCAGCAATAGGAAACTCATACATATATTATGTATAAGTCAAATTTTTCCCCCTTTAAAATATTTTACAAATATAACATCATATTCTTTTTTAAAAAATATATTTTATTGATTTTTTACAGAGAGGAAGGGATATGGTTAGAATCATCGATGAGAGAGAAACATCGATCAGCTGCCTCCTGCACACTCCCTACTGGGTATGTGCCAGCAACCAAGGTACATGCTCTTGACCGTAATCAAACCTGGGACCCTTGAGTCTGCAGGCCGATGCTCTATCCACTGAGCCAAACTGGTTAGGGCTATAACGTCATATTCTTACAGTGCTCTTCAACTAGCCTTTTTACTCTTAATAGTGTATCAATGACCTCTTAATAGGTCAATATCTATATATCCTATTCTTTGAAAAAAATTTATTTGAGAGAGAGAAGACAGAGAGAGAGAGAGAGAAGGGAGAAAGAGATTTATTGTTCTACTTATTTATGCATTCACTAGTTGATTCTTGTATGTGCCCTGATCAGAGATCGAACCCACAACCTTTTTTTTTTTTTCAGGATGACACTCTAACAACTGAGCTACCTGGCCAAGGCTAGATCCCATTCTTTTTAATAATCTAATATTATTCCACACTATGTATATAATTCATTTAACCATTCTTCTATGCATAGAAAATCTAGTTGTTTCGTTTCTTATTGCAAATAATACTGCAGTAAACATCTCGTATGTGTGTGTGTGTATGTATGTGTGTTTTACTTATTTTTTTAAAAATAAATCTTTATTGTTCAGATTATTACAGTTGTTTCTCTTTTTTCCCCCATAGCTCCCCTCCACGCAGTTCCCAACCCACCCCATGCCCTTACCGCCCCCACTGTCCTCATCCATGGGTGTAGGATTTTTGTCCAGTCTCTTTCTGCACCCCACACACTCCTTTCCTTCTGAGTATTGTCAGTCCACTCCCTTCCTATGCCCCTGATTCTATTATATTCACCAGTTTATTCTGTTCATCGGATTTTTTTATTCACTTGATTTTTAGACTCACTTGTTGATAGATATGTATTTGTTGTTCATAATTTTTATCTTTACCTTTTTCTTCTTCTTCCTCTTCTTAAAGAATACCCTTCAGCATCTCATATAATATGGTTTGGTGGTGATGAACTCCTTTAGCTTTTTCTTATCTGTGAAGCTCTTTATCTGCCCTTCAATTCTGAATGATAACTTTGCTGGGTAGAGTAATCTTGGTTGTAGGTTCTTGCTATTCATCACTTTGAATATTTCTTGCCACTCCCATCTGGCCTGCATAGTTTCTGTTGAGAAATCAGCAGACAGTCATATGAGTGCTCCCTTGTAGGTAACTAACTGTTTTTCTCCTGCTGATTTAATATTCTCTCTTTGTCTTTTGCTCTTGGCATTTTAATTATGATGTGTCTTGGTGTGGCCCTCTTTGGATTCTTTTTGTTTGGGGTTCTCTGTGCTTCCTGGACTTGTAAGTCTATTTCTTTCACCAGGTGGGGTAAGTTTTCTGTCATTATTTCTTCAAATAGGTTTTTAATATCTTGCTCTCTCTCTTCTCCTGGCACCCCTATAATTCAGATGTTGGTATGCTTGAAGTTGTCCCAGAGGCTCCTTACACTATCTTCATATTTTTGGATTCTTTTTTCTTTTTGCTTTTCTGGTTGGGTGTTTTTTGCTTCTTTGTATTTCAAATCTTTGACTTGATTCTTGGGATCCTCCTGTCTGCTGTTGGATCTCTGTATATTATTATTTCAGTCAGTGTATGCTTAATTTCTAATTGGTCCTTTTTCATATCCTTGAGGGTCTAAATTTATTGGTGGTTTCTAGAAAATTCTTAAAAAACCTTTTAACCGTGCTTTTGAACTCTATATCCTCAATTTCTTTCATTTGTGACCTGTTCCTTTGTCTCTGCATTTTGGCTGCTTCCCTGTGTTAATAGAGTTGCTTTGTGTGGTAGGTGTCCTATAGGACCCAGTGACTCAGCCTCCCCAGTTACCTGAGGTGGACACTCTTGGTGCACCCCTTTGTGGGCTGTGTGCACAGCCTTGTTGTAGTTAAGCCTTGATTGCTATTGGTATCACTGGGAGGAATTGACCACCAGGCCAATTGGCTGTGAGGATCAGTTGTGTCTACGATGGGAGAACTTCTGGGCTGGAGACAACCTTATGAGGCAAGACTTGCTTCAGTGGGGCTTTGGTGCTCACTGAGTCTGACCCCTGAGTGTGTCCCTTATGGATCTGAGAAGTTGTAATCTGGATGGTCCCACTCTGAGCACTGGGTACAATGGCTCTTGGATCTCCAAGGAGGTGCAAATTTATCCTCTGCCTGAGGCCACCCAGCAGGAGCTACGGAGAGATCTACAGATTCCTCCTCTTTGTTTGGGTTTTGGAGGTGCCCAGATGAGGCCCAGCTGTGAAGCAATGCAAGCTGCTGTGGGACCTTGGGCCTTCTTTTGGATGTTCTGGGTCTCTCTGACTCAGCTGCAGTTTCTTAGGTAAGTTTAGATTTCAAAGGACCAGGCCATTCATATGCAAAAGCCTCTGCGCACAGCTTGGGTAGGGCAGGGTCTCAGGGCAGAGCAAACAGCAGTGGCTTCCCATCAGCCCTGCCCTAAGAGGCCCATGGGTCTCAGTGTCCCTTGGTAATCACTGCAAGCACCTCTGAGAGAAAGCTGCCCTCGAGTTCCACCCGATGCCAGACAGTCCAGTTTCTCCCTGTATGAGTCTGGGTCCCCAGAGTCTCGCCTGGAACTGGAGTTCAGAGCAGTCGGGAGCTTGTGTCTCCCTCCCGATTGAGAAAGACAGCATGTACTCAGTTGCCAGTCCTTTCCGCCTGCGCCTCAGTACCTCTGCACTTTACTTCCGCAGCTCCTCTGAGTGCTTTTCTCAGTGTGTTTTTCTCTTCTAGTTGTAGAATTTCCACTCAGCCAGCCTTTCTGTGGTTCTGGATGATATCCGTTTTGTCTTTTAGTTGTAGTTTTGAAGTTGTTGTGTGAGGCAGCAAGTTCAGGTGTTTACCTGTGCCGCCATCTTGGTTTCTGGCCTGTATGTGTGTTTTTAAAAAAATATATATTTTATTGATTTTTTACAGAGAGGAAGGGAGAGGGATAGAGAGTTAGAAACATCGATGAGAGAGAAACATCAACCAGCTGCCTCCTGCACACCTCCTACTGGGGATAATGCCTGCAACCAAGGTACATGCTCTTGACCGGAATCAAACCTGGGACCTCTCAGTCCGCAGGCCGATGCTCTATCTATTGGGCCAAACCAGTCAGGGCTTTGTATGTGTGTTTTATATGGATTTTTAAAAAATCCTCACCTGATGATATTTTTTCCATTGATTTCTAGAGAGAGTAGAAGGGAGGGAGGAGTGGGATAGAAAGAGAGAGAGAGAAACATTCATGTGAGAGAGACACATCGTTTGGTTGCCTCTCATATATAACCCTGCCGGGGCTGGGGAACCTGCAACCAAGGTACATGATCTTGACTGGGAATCAAACCCATGACCCTTCAGTCCAGGGGCCAATGCTCTAACCACTGACCTAGCAACTGACCAAGGCTGTAGGAATTTTTTTTTTTGAGGGGAATATATACTCTTATGAGGATCTATGGGTAAGGACATTTTAAATTTTAGATGCTGTCAGATTACTTTCCAGGAACATTGCAACAATTCCCATTCCCATCTGATCTGACTTTCCCTCAGTACAAGTGAAGTTGAGCATCTTTTCATATTTTTTTGGTCATTTGCATTTTCTATTTTATTTAACACTTGTTTAGTTCATTTTCTCATTTTTTCTTTAGATTATTTGCCTTGATATTTTTTCTGTTGTGGATTTTAGAAACATTTCTCTAGTCTTTCAGTTAGCCTTTGATTTTACTCTCCTTCCAATTCTTGCCCTCTTAATCTAAAAATACCCTTCTCTATGACTTAATTAAGAAATCCCACCTGTCAGTTCCTCTAATATAGTATTTTGGAACAGATATTTCTCTCTTATTGCTCATTCTAAATCCATCATTGCCTGCATGATGGGTCTCAACGACTTAATCTATCAGTTAGTGTAAGATTATGCAGCAGTAACAAATGACCCCTCAAGTCTCAGTGACTTACAACAAAGTTTTATTTCTGTCTTACAATATGTCCACTGATTGTTTTAGTTACAGCTATTGACACAGTCTTTATCTGGAATATTGTTAGTCATCTTGGCAAATGAACAGAGAGCATAAAAGTTTCAGCTGTAACTGAAACATTAGTTTTGCTCACATTTCACTGACCAAAATTAGTCACATAGCCATGCTTAAGTTCACTGCAGCACACAAATGAAATCTACCTACAAGGCAAATCCCTGAATACCTATGAAGAGTTATCAGTCTACCATACAAACACAGATGTGTGTGGGCAATGGAAATGTCATATCACAAGTCATATAGAGGCATTTACTTGAAGGAAGTAAACTAAGACAAAAAGAAACAGAACAGGCAACTCCTCGTGTCAGTGGAGTCAAATGGCTTGGTCCAGAGCTGCTTTTATTCTTCTACTGAGAGGTACACAAGGGTCAACTTCCTGGGGCGCTTCAGGCAGCCACTGGACTGAACGATCTTTTCCCTATGTTCAGATGGAGTCTCTGGAGGCTGCTGGCTCCCCAGTTTTCTCTGGCATAGTACATCAGTGCACAGATGTATCCCTGTGCCTGGATCATAATGCCCCACATCATCCTCTCAAGAACCTGAAGCTCAGATGAGATCCCTTTCAGGACCAGGCCTCTCTTTAGAAAAGAGAAGTAGTCAAGGATGTTTGTCCAGAAAACACTCTAACTTAACATTTTGTCCTTGGTCATTTCATTTTGGCTTCTTTCTCTAAGTCAAGAAGTTTTCTAAAAGTTCATCCTAAGCCCTTCACATCTTTGCCATCCACCATCCCCACTACGTGTCTCTGGAGGTCTCATCTCTCTTGCGACATGATCACCAACTTTTTTTTTACCATCACTGTGGTAATCATTAGAGCTTCTCACTGATACCTGGTTCTCTTCTCTTTCTGGAAGCCTGATAGGATGCACTTCCTGGCTCCCGCGAGGCTGGTTCTGTGGTAGTTTGACATGAATTGTGAGTAGAGGTGATGTTTGTCACTGTTGGCTAGATGAAGTGTTAAGGTGAGATTTTTTTTTAACTCTGGAAAAAGCCATCCATATTTTGGGGTTATATTAATTGTTGCATAGTCTAGCCCAGTGGTCGGCAAACTCATTAGTCAACAGAGTGGCAAACCATGGCTCGCGATCCGCATGTGGCTCACGAGCTGCGGTTTGCCGACCACTGGTCTAGCCTATGTTGACTGAAACTATCATCCCTTTTCAGGTATTTAAAATACACGACTCAGACACATAATAATCTTTGATATGTCTTTAGACACAATGGGTAGAAAATGTTCCATAACTTTTAAGGGACAGGTAGCCCCAGCACTCTTATCTTTCTAAATCACATTTAAATTAGCTCAAGCATCCAGATGCCATTTAGATGGGAAATTCAGAATAAGTCTACTGGGTGTTTCCCACACATCCTTTGATTTTTTGCATACCTTTTGTATCACAATTACATAGGGTATTTGTTGAAAACGGACTCACATGGTACCCCTCAAATCAGAACCTCTGAAAGTAAAATTCAACATGCCCCCAAATCATTTTTATGCACTTAACACATGATCTTTCTTAGTCTGAAATCACTGTGCCTACCTTGCATGTCTGATCCACACATGACTTTTAGATCAACACTATCCAATAGAACTTTCTACAGTGATAGAAGCTTCTATACATGCACTGTCTAGCCACTAGCCACATGTGGCTATTGAGCTTTTGAAATATGACTACCGGTAGTCTGAGAAACTGAATTTAAATTTAATTTAATTTAAATGTAGCCACATGTGGCTAGAAGCGACCATACTGGACATTGCAGTTCTAGATTGCTAGTTCTTGAGAGCAAGAACTATATCTTTAATCTCTTCATTCTCTCTGTGCCTGGCACAGAATAACCCAGTAAATAAAAACTGAAGCAGAAAATAGGCCTATATTATTTCCATTTTTAAAAGTTATACCAAGGAAAGAAGAAGAAACACCAAAACAGGATTATAAAACTTATGGTATATTGTACTTGTTTCTATTAAATTTTTTTCTTGTGATGAGAACTTTTATGACCTGTTTTCTTAGCAACTGTCAAATATGCAATACACTATTATTAAGTACTAGAGGCCCGGTGCATGAGATTTGTGCACTGGAGGTGGAGGTCAGGGGGTTGGGGGGAGGAGTCCCTCAGCCCGGCCTGTGCCCTCTCGCAGTCCAGGACCCCTCGGGGGATGTCTGCCTGCTGCTTAGGCCCAACCCCCCCGAGGATCGGGCCTAAGCTGGCAGTCAGATATCCCTCTCGCAGTCAGAGGCTCTTGCAGTCCAGGACCCCTTGCTTCTTACTGCCTGCCTGCAGCGGAGGCGGGAGAGGCTCCTGCCACTGCCACTGTGCTCGTCAGCTGTGAGCCCAGCTTCTGGCTAAGTGGAACTCCCCCTGTGGGAGCACACTGACCACCAGGGGCAGCTCCTGCGTTGAGCATCTGCCCCCTGGTGGTCAGTGCGTGACATAGCGACCAGTCGTTCCTCTGTTCAGTTGATTTGCATATTAGCATTTTATTATATAGGATAATATTCCATTGTGTGTGTGTGTGTGTGTGTGTGTGTGTGTGTGTGTGTGTGTATACATCTATCACATGATGGTGGACAGAGGGAGTAACCTTCAGGCAATCCATGATTTTCCTTAAAAAACAATTCTTAAAAACAAACAAATAAATAAATAGGAAAATTAGGTTTTCAAGTCCGTAAAGTTCTATCCGACAGAGGGTCCAGAGGGTCTTGCAAACTCATAGACACATAATTTATTTATTTATACAAAGTTTACATTAGTTACCTACATTTAGAGGTAACTAATGTGATAAATTTTCAAATCTGGCAACCCCAGATGCTCATACTATCACATAAAAGCAATCTGCTGGGTTGTAGAGCAGTTACCCTCCCGTGTGCTGGATCAGGGCCAGAACAGAGTTGCACTCTTCAAACCCCCCTTTAAGACTTTCGGAATAATCACTACTCTCCTTGCCTCCTGCTTTGTGCTGGTTCCTGGAACAGGTTGTAGTCCTGACCTGGTCAAGCATGTAATTTCCCAAATCTGACAGCACTCAGGTATGAGTACCTGTGACAATTCCCAGTGCTGCAGGGATCCACTTTGTCTTGCGGCCTCTCAAGACATCCAATGTATGTAAACTTCCCTTAATAAACTATTAATTACCAGATTGGAGTGGCCAGCCTCTTTCTTTGGTGGATCCATGCCCTTTGATTATGGAGGTAGGTTTTCAGACTTGGGGCTTTTCCCTAGTCTGTATGTACTAACAACAATATATGAGGATTAGATGAGCAAATGTAACAGACCATGGCATGTATAACAAATAAATGTTTTCTCTTGGATCTGGTGGGAAAGTCAATTAGTCTTGCATTCAATTTTTTATGTGTTCTCCCTTTCCCCCAAACTAAGTACACTGTTTGGAAGCAGTTGTACATAAATATTACTGAGATCACAACAAAACCACTTAGAAGGAATGTTAAATGATCAGCATTGGCTTAGGTCAGGACAATCCCCGCTGTTTTTTATCATCATGGGAATTTCTGGGTATAGCTATTCCATTTTTGAGGCGCAGTGTCTACCTGAGAGAGTTGGTAAATACAATATCTTGATATCAATTAGGCAAAACTGATCATCCCTCACCTGTAAAACTTTATACATCCTTCATTTCACTTCATACAGAATTCTAATATAGCATATATACATTGTTACAGTTATAGTTTGTTGAATTTATGCCTTGCTTTGTTTAAAAAAGAGCTATGGCAATTAATTACATACTTAAGTGTTTATCTTCCTCCCCAAAGTGAGAGTGTCTTAAATAACTGTGTCATGTTCATATACTGCTCTGTTTGGTGAGATGATCTAAGTAGGACTTCAAATGTGCTATTATAAGCAAATGAGTCTAATGTAAGTTGAGGGGATAAAATTCCATCTAGGAATTTATGTGAAAATCAGACTCAGCCTGATTCTCTCTGTTGGTAGATGAGAAAAACCAAAGCCTGGGAATAGAATAGTTAAGTGGTTTGCCTGAGGTTATCTAGCCAGACTCTGAAACATCAACCAGTCCAGAGGCCAATCCACCATATCCACCTGCTTTTCAGAACCCAGTAATTTGGTGTCTATCGCTACTGCCTCACCACAGCTGCTATTGTTACCAAACACTTTTGTGTTACTAAATCCAGTCACTGCTTTTTACCCGTGAAATACTTGACCTATTTGTGGTCTCTGCCCTGCTGACCATCTCCATCTTGCAATTCTTTCCTACCATGGCTTCAGAGGCATTTCCCACCTACTTTTTATCTCTCTGGCCATTCTTCCTCAGACTTTTCTTGGCTTCTGCTCATCTGCCATCCTTTTTAAGTGAGTGTTTTCTGGGCTCTATCTTTAGTCCTCTTTATTGTTTCTTCTATATTTTCTCCCTGATCTATGCCTAGGACTTACATTACCAATAGTAAGTTAATGTCTTCCACAACTTTTTTATTTTAACTCAATGTCGCACCATTCACAGACCTGTGTAATTCTACTGCTCATTAGATAGTTCCTTCTAGATGTGGAGGTTTCCTCCATCAAGTCACAGTCACATTGCAGTAATCTTGGAGGGAACCTAATTAATTGCACCCTTCTTTTCCAGATAAAGGAGAATGCAGCCAGCAATCAACTATCATCTTCACCACTGACTGTATTAGTTTCCTATTGTAAAAAACTTACCACAAGCTTAGGGGCTTAAAACACAAATTTATTCTCTTAGAGTTTTGGAGATCAGTAATCTTAAAATCAAGGCATTGACTGGGCTGCGTTCTTTCTGGGGGCTCTAGGGGAAATTGTTTCCTTGCTTTTTCCAGCTTCTAGAGGATGCCTGCATTCCTGGCTCCATCTTCAAAGCCAGCAGTACAGACTGTCCAAATCTCTCTGATCTCTGCTCCCATCATCCTATTTCCTTTTCTGACTATGACTCTCCTGCCTCCAGCCCAGCCTGATTCCAAGATAATCTCCCCATTTCAAAATCCTTACCATGTAAGGTTAACATATTCACAGGTTCTAGAAGAGTAGGACATGAACATCTTTGGGGCATTATTCTGTACTAGAGGCCTGGTGCACAAAATTCATACACAGGTGAGGTCCCTTGGGATGGCCTGTGGAGATTGGGCCCTAGTTCGTGCCCCCACCCCCAGCCTCGCAGCCCCAGCCTGTGCCCCCAGCCTCACAGCCCTGGTACCTCTCCTGGGCTTGGTGCCGCCCGCTTGCTGGCCCCAACCCCCACCTCTAGTGGCCATCTGTGGGGAGACTGGTGTGTGATCAGGGCCCCCGCTTGCACCTGCCTTGGCCTGGCACCGCCCACTCGCCAGCCCCACCCCTGGCCGCCGCCACTGGTCACCGTTACCGTCCGTGGGGCGATCAATCGGCTCCCTCAGCCACTGGTCGCCACCTGCAGGGTGACCGGGTCCCCGCTTGCACCCACCTTGGCCTGACGCCGCCCGTTCACCTGCTCCACCATCCCACCAGGGTCCAGCTCTTGTCGGGGCCCATCAGGGCTGGCAGTGTTTCTATTGCCACCCACTGCAAGCGCCACGTCGCCAATGCCCACCATGTTCCACGCCACCCCCTGGTGGTCAGCACATGTTATAGCGAGCAGTCAAACTCCCACCCAAGGGGACAATTTGCGTATTAGGGTTTTATTATATAGGATACTACAACTGAAAGGTATTGGATATTATCTGTAGACAGTTTGCTTCCTAATGCCAAACTCTGGAATTAAATAGGTTTACTAACTTTGTAGCCCTGGACCAGACACCCTCAACCCCACCCCAAGGCCCTGCTCCTGGAGTTGTGTGAAGGCAGCTTCCTTTGGGTACACATTCTTTTTTTCTAAATTCACAAATCAGAAAGTCACTACTCCAGGGAGGAGTGAGCTGGGGCAGGCACAGTGGGAGGCCATGAATATTAACGGATGTCACTCCATATGGGAGGAGACATCATGAGTGAAGAATAAGTGCTTCCCTGCGCCGCGTCGGCACGGCCAAGGGTGAACCTGAGTGGGGACGGCTGAAAGGCTTAGAAAAGACAGACAAGAGAACGAAAGCTGGGTCTCAGTGGGACGCTGCTTCCTGAGAGCGCCATGGACTACAAGCCGTGTCTTTATTTTATAGCCAGATGCCACGAGGCAAAGTAAGGGCGTGGTCAAGATGTTTACAATATTTTCGTGGGTTTCGATCCTACTCAATTACATGCACCTGATCAAGCTTTGTTTACTTGCAGCCTATATCACTTAGACACGTGGGGCCACGTGTTCAGACCATAGGTTCAAGCTTACAACTACAGCTGTTGGCTATAATTGTGCTGGGAGGGCTCTGCCCTCCAAGCTGGGACTTGCACGTGGCCACGAGAGGACTGTGCCCTCTCATCAGTCCAAGGCTTGAACCTGTCCAACACACTGTAGCCGCGCCCCACACTTCCCCAATAAACATATTTATATTTGAACTCATCATCATAGCCCACAAGTGTAGTCATCCCCTTAAGACTGCCACTACTAGTAACTTAGATCAGAAACCTCTGGACAATCGGTTTGCTGGCCCCAACCCCCCCCTCTAGTGGCCATCAGTGGGGCGACTGGCAGGTGATCCTATATAATAAAACCCTAATATGCAAATTGTCCCCTTGGGTGGGAGTTTGACCGCTCACTTTTCTTTTCATCTTGCTAAATGTTTCCACCATCTACCCCAGCAGCACCCATATTAGAAATTTGCCTACACATTTATTCCCCTCAGTGCTGTCAATTCTACCACCTTAACAGCGCTCACATCTATCCCTTCCCATTGCTAATGATTATCATTGCCAATGATTTGGTTCTGCTCATTACTTTTTTAAAAAATATATACTTTATTGATTTTTTTTTACAGAGAGGAAGGGAGAGGGATAGAGAGTTAGAAACATCGATCAGCTGCCTCTTACACACCCCGCACTGGGGATGTGCCCAGAACAAAGGCACATGCCCTTGACCGGAATTGAACCTGGGACCTTTCAGTCCGCAGGTGGATGCTCTATACACTGAGCCAAACTGGTTTCAGCTGCTCCTTACTTCTTATCTGGAGTACAGCAATGGCCTCAAAACTAATCTCCCTGCCTCAAGCCTTATTCTTCCTGTCCATTTTCACTTTCACACCTTTACTTGTGAAGCTTCTTTTGCCTGGAATTACGTCCTTTCCGGTTACTCTCTTCAAACTCCCACACTTGAATCTGACTGGAAGTCCATTCTTTTTCTGTTAATCCGCACTGGAGGATATTTTCTCCAATGATTTTGAGAGAGAGTGGAAGGAAGGGGGATGGGAGAGAGAGTCATCAATTGGCTGCCTGCCCACATCCAGACCAGGGATTGAGCCTGCAACCAAGGTACATGCCCTTGACCAGAATCCAACCCATGACCCTTCAGTCTGAGGGCCTCTACGCTCTGCTGAGCCAAACCTGCGAGGGCCCAAAGTCCTTTCTTAATTGCTTTTGTTTGACTGCCTTCTCTTAAAATAAAGCTTTACAGAACACCTTTGCATACATTCTTTCCTTTCAGCCATCCAATGTAGGCTGGAAAGGCATTGTTATCCATCCCTGCTCATAGAAGGAGGAAACCGAGAGTCAGGGGAATTCAAGGCTGGATCCATTACCCCCTCCTCCTGAGTTAGCGAGGGTCCCTTGCGTCTTCCACCTGAAGCGCGCACTCAGCCCCGTTGGCTTTACTCCTTTGAGAACCATCCGCACTTCGCAGTAGTCTATGGCTTCCGCGCCAGTCTGGACGAGGCCACTGCTCTCTCCACCACAGGCGCCCCTTAAATTCGCGGGCCGCGATCAAGCTGGGGACCTTCCCATTCGCAGTGATGAGATCGGTGACGCCATACAGTGACATGTGGTGACGTCACTTACCCGGAGCAAGGTGCCGGAAGGGCAGCCACACCCTGGGGCCCCTGCTCCGGAGGGCAAAGGTTGGGCGGGTGGGGAAAACCAGCAAAATCCGCCTAACCCGCCTGAGGCGGCCTCCGGCCCTAAACCCTCGGACCCCGCCCGCCGGCCGCCCAGCGGTTGCTAAGTGACGCCAGCGCGCCGAAGCGCGTGCGCGGCCACGGCGGTGTGCGTGAGAGCGGACGCGCGCCGCGGAGGCGGCGGCGGCGGCGGCGGAGGCGAGGACGGCGGCGACGGCAGGGGCCCAGGGGGCGGTGGCTACGAGGGGACTGCGGAGCCGGCGGAAGTGGCCTCTGAGCCGGCGGCTGGGTCGCAGAACTTGGTCGGGGTGAGTAGCCCGGGCCTCGCAGGGGAGGTGGGGCCTGGCCGCACCTGCTGCGCGGGCCAGGGCGCGGGGACGCACGCCCCCACCGCACCTGCGCGCGCCACTCCACGCCCCTTCGCGGCTTCCTCCGCGGACGGGGGCTGACGAGGGTCAGTTTCTGGACGCGGGCGCTCTGGGAAGCGGCTGCGAGGGGCTGGCGAAGACTGTTGTTCTGAAAGGTTTAGTGAGAAGTAGGTGTCTGGGGGCTTCAGGGTGGCTCCGTCAGTCTCCCGAAATGAGTCAAGCCCGGAGGAGCCCGGGCACCCAGAACGGCGTCTCATCCTCCCTGAGACGAGGCTGCCGAGACGAGAGGAGGCGGCACCACCAGGGGCGCCGGGGTTGGGGTGCGGAAAGTTTGGCGCTGCCGGGGCCTTCCGCGCCCCTGCCCTGGGACGAGGAGCCGGTCGTTAAGTACAGAATTGTGAATCAGTGCCTGCGTGCGGCGCCGGACACACCCACGGCCTGGGGAAGGCGAGCTGTCAGAGGAGATAGGGGGCCAGCCTATTACCCAGAGCTTCCAACTTCACATGTATGTGCACGTGCTTAATTCACACCTAAAACTTTGTCTCTTCTGGGCATTTTTATCACATTGTTGCTACAGCTTTGTGGCCAAGGGGCGGGTATCTATTTTCTGTCCTTCCTCATAGATTCAAATCAGCTGTTTTATTTCCCAGAATGGAGGCACTGCTTTTTGTTTTTCTTAAACATAGAACAGACTTGCTGTTTACTAAGTAGAAATTACAGATTCTGTTCAGCGTGCGGGTTGGAGAGTGGATGGTCAGACAGGCCTGAGAGTGAGGGTGCGCTCTTGGTGCGCTGGGCTTCTCATGGGTACCTGTGTGCTGGTTGTAGTTACCAGAAAGAATTGGAGGGGGAGAAGTCAGTCTCTTCTGACTGTGGGTTGAGGCAGTGCCTGGAATCTGTAGAAAGATAAACTGTTCTGAAGTTTAATCATGATCTGTGCAAGAAAATTACTTCTAAGTTATCATTCAGCTGTAAAATTCTGTGATTCTGTTTCATAGCTGAGGATCTGTAAAATACGTTGCCTGAAGTTCTTACATCAGGGAACCAGTAAAAAAAACCTTGCTCTGTAATACTTAGAGTGCTCGAAATTCAGTGTCTCTTGCTCTCTGGAGTATAATAGCGTTTTAGGACAGGAATCACGTGTTTTCATCATGGCTTTATATCTTCAGTACTTAAAAAAGTGCTTGCCACAGAATAGGCAAGCAATAGATATTTGTAATATATCACGCTGTATAAGTGGTGTATAGTAAGCATTTAGTTCAGTTCTTCAAGTAGTTAATACATGTGCTCCTCTCCCCAGTATTATGTGACATATGGTATGGGAAGAGGATTGTTGGGGTTTATTTACACACACACACATATTGATTTTAGAGAGAAAGGCGGAGAGAGAAACATCAATTATGAGAGAGAATCATTGATCGGCTGCCTCCTGCACCCCCCCCCCCCCCCCCCCCCGCACTGGGGTTGAGCCCCCAACCAAGGCATGTGCCCTTGACGGAATCGAACTCATGACCTTTCAGTCCACAGGCTGGCACTCTATCCATTGAGCCAAACCAGCCAGGGCGATTGTTGGGATTTCAAATGACATAGAAGACCTGGCTTTTTTCCCTTGAAGAGCAAACAGCCTGTTTAGGAAAATAAAGCATATGTGTAAAGATAATTATGAAACCAAATGGGATAGTATGTAAACAAGTGCTATGTGAGCTGCTATACTTTAAGTGCACTAGAAATTTAGAAAAGATAAAAGACTGTGGTGGGCTGAGTTAATGAACATTTTGGAAGAGGTAAGATTTGAGCTGGTCTTTGGAAGAAGAGTAAAATTTGAATTAGAAGAGATAAGAAATCAGATATTGAGAAAATAGTGTGAATTGTTGTTGGGGATATACTAGTATTGAGGAGACATTTGTTGGATGAGTGGAGCAGAAGGTCTCTGATAGGGGAATATTGGAGATAAAAGGTTTAGCAGATTGGGAGGGGAAAGTGTTAAGGCTCAGGCAGGCTTTATCAGCATCCCACTGATAACAAGGTAAAGTCCTCTTGCTGGATGGGATGGACCTTGTGCTACTCAAGGAGAGTCTTAACACACTGAATGGATATTACAGTTGACAACATAGGTTGTTGTGCACTTCTGATTTCTATTACTTACTTGAATAAATGCCTCACTAATGTGCATGTATCTTATGTGTTTAGTCAGCAGTGCATGTCCCCATTTCTAAAATCTACCTGATGTGCTTGGCCCATTCCATTGGAAATTTATTGAAATGGTGTACCCAAAGCAATTATTCAGCCACTCTCACTCTCAGTGATACAGTTTTGAGTGGGATTCTCTCTCATAGTGGCCTGTGAAGTTATTAGTTACTGCTGATCCTGTAAAAACAAAAACAATAATGTTGTGGAATTGACCACTGAATGCATGGGTGGGTGAAATGACAAATTGATGTTTTGTTTTCTCTCTCATCAATAAAAATTAAGAAAAATATTGACAAAAAGATTTGAGCAAATTAAAGATGCTGCTGTTAAATATTGAGTTTTTGGTCTCTACAGTGGGTGGTTATGTTAAAATTCTTTTGAATGGTGTAAACCTGAAGTTGAATTGCTAACCTAAGATGTATAAAGTTGCAGCACTAAATGTTGCATTATTTAACAACTCAGTAAATATTTATTGGGTGCTGGCTGTAGCTAAGCACTACGTTGGGTGCTGGGAAGACAAAGAATAAGACAGTGTATTCCTGAGATACTAAGCATTTGTCTGAGGAGACAAACCACTAACCATGTTATGTTATAAGAGTTAATTACTTTTGGAATGAATAAAATGCTGAGGATCACTTTGGCTAGGAAAAAATTGAGTCAGAAAAGCTTTAAAGATAAGAGGGATGAACTTAGTCCCGAAGGTTGAGTACAATTTTGCCACAAGTAAAAGGGAAAACAAGCATTCCAAGGAGAGGGGATAGCATAAGTCAGCTGCCAAAGATTAAAATTGAATAGGGTTTTGGGAAAATCTTGAATTGTTTCTTATAGGCTTGTTGTATGGCAGGAGTGTTGAGACAGGAAAGGTATGGTTGGGACCCAATTATGAAGGGGTCTTCCATTCCATTTTTTTTTTTAAAGTTGAATTTATTGGTGTGACATTGGTTAATAAAATTAAGTAGGTTTCAGGGGTATAATTTCTATATCATCTATATATTGTATTGTTGTGTTTACCACCCTAAGTCTAGTCTCCTTCCATTACCATTTATCCCCCTTTTATCCTCTTCTACCTCCCCCTCCCCTCTTTACCTTCCCCCCTGGTAATCACCACACTGTTGTTTGTGTCTATAATTTTTTTTTGCTTAGTCCCTTCACCTCTTTCACCCAGTCCCTCCCCGCCCCATCCACTGTACTCTGACAGCTGTCATTCTGTCCTCTGTATCTGTGAGTCTGTTTCTATTTTGTTTGTTTATTTTGTTTATTTAATTCTACATATAAGTGAAATCATATGGTATTTGTCTTTCTCTGACTGACTTATTTCACTTAGCATAATTCTCTCCAGGTCTATCCATGCTATCACAAAAGGTCAGATTTCCTTCTTTTTTATGGCTAAGTAGTATTCCATTGTGTAATGTACCACAGCTTTTTTATCCACCCATCTAATGATGGACACTTGGGTTGCTTCCAAATCTTGGCTATTGTAAATAATGCTGAAATGAACAGCGTTTATTGGGGTGGATATATTCTTTTGAATTAGTATTTCAGGTTTCTTCAGATATATTCCCCAAAGTGGAATCCCTGGATCATAAGGCAAGTCTGTTTTCAATTTTTTTTGGTAACTCCACGCTGCTTTCCACAGTGGCTGCATCAATCTGTATTCCCACCAGCAATACATGAGGGTTTCTTTTTCTCCACAGCTTTGCCAACACTTATTGTTTGTTGATCCTATATAATAAAAGGCTAATATGCAAATTGACTGAATGGCAGAACGACTGGCTGCTATGATGCGCACCAGGAGGCACCAGGGGGCAGATGCTCAATGCAAGAGCTGCCCCCTTGTGGTCATTACGCTCCCACAGGGGGAGTGCTGCTCAGCTAGAAGACAGGCTCATGGCTGGTGAGCGCAGCGGCGGTGGTGGGAACCTCTCCCACCTCCATGGCAGCACTGAGGATGTGGGACTGATGGCTTAGGCCCGCTCCCTGGGGAACAGGTCTAAGTCGGCAGTAGGACATCCCCCGAGGGCTCCTGCACTGCGAGAGGGCGCAGGCAGGGTTAAGGGACCTCCCCCCAAGTGCACGAATTTCAGGCACCGGGCCTCTAGTTTATTGATAATAGCCATTCTGACTTAATTTGCATTTCTCTAATGATTAGTGAGGTTTAGCATCTTTTCATATGTCTATTGACATCTGTATGTCCTCTTTGGAGATGTGTCTATTCTGGTCCTTTGCCCATTTTAAAATTGGATTGTTTGTTATTTTTGATGTTCAGTTGTTGGAGTTCTTTACAATTTTGCATATAACCCCTTATCAGATATATCATTGGCAAATATGTTCTCTCATTCAGTGCGTTGTCTTTTCAGTTTGTTGATGGTTTATTTTTGTTGTGCAAAAATTTTTTAGTTTGATGTAGTTTCATTTGTTTATTTTTTCTTTTGTTTCCCTTGCCTGAGGCGATATATCAGGAAACAAAACGTTGCTTTGAGCAACGTACAAGATATTACTGCCTGTGTTTTCTTCTAGGAACTTTATGGTTTCGAGTCTTACATTCAAGTCTTTAATCCACTTTGAATGTATTCTTGTATATGGTGTACAAAGATGGTCTAGTTTCATTTTTTTGGTCCAATTTTCCCAACAACATTTATTGAATAGACTATCTTTATCCAATTATATGTTCTTGCCTTCTTTGTCAAATATTAATTGACCATAAAGATGTGGGTTTATTTCTGGGCTCTCTATTCTGTTCCATTGATCTATATGTCTGTTTTTATGCCAGTACCATGCTCTTTTGATTACTAGGGCCGCGTAGTATAGTTTGATATCCAGTAGAGTGATTCCTCCAACTTTTGTTCTTCTGTCTCAAGATTGCTATGGCTCTTTTGAGTCTTTTGGAGTCATATGCATTTTGAAATATTTGTTCTAATTCTGTGAAATATGCCATTGGTATCTTGATAGAAATAGTGTTGAATCTATAGATTGCTTTGGGTAGTATGGACATTTTAATGATGTTAATTCTTCCTATCCATCACCATAGTATATGCTTCCACTTATTTGTATCCTCTGTTTCTTTGTTCAGTGTCTTATAATTTTCTGAGCACAGGTCTTTTACATCCTTGGTTAAATTTATTCCCAGTTATTATTATTTTTTGATGCAATTGTAAATGGGATTGTTTTCTTAGCTTCCTTTTGTGATCGTTCACTATTGGTGTATAGAAATGCAGCTGATTTCTATATATTTATTTTGTGTTCTGCTACTTTACTGACTTTATCAGTTCTTATACTTTTTCTGAATCTTTAGGGTTCTCTGTATACAGTGTCATGTCATCTGCAATGACAGTTTTACTTCTTCCTTTCCAATTTGGATGCCTTTTATTTCTTCTTGTCTGGTTGTGGCTAGTTCTTCCATTACTATCTATCTTCTATATATATAAAACCATAATATGCAAATAGACTGAACGGCGGAATAATCGAACAACTGAACAACCGGTTGCTGTGATGTGCAGTGACCACCAGGGGGTGTGCGCAGAACATGGTGGGCATCGGCCATGGCGGGATGGTGTAGCAGGTGAGCGGGAGCACCAGACCAAGGTGGGGTGCCAGTTGCTGTCATTGGGGCGAGCCTCTGGTGGTTACTGAACATTTTTTGCTCCCGTGCACTGTGGTCCCACCGGGAGCTCGCACCTGCTGCCAGTACCCCGCTCACATCCACTGCAGGCGCTGGGGCTGCTGCTTGCACCCGCTGCCAGCCCCGATTGCCCCTCAGGGCTTTTCCACCTCCCCCTGCTCCTGAGTGGCGATCGGGGCTGGCAGCCGCCGCTTGCACCCGTTGCCGGCGATGGCCCCACTTGCACCTGTTGCCGGTGCCAGAGCCAATGCTTGTACCCACAGCTGGCACTGGAAATGCTCGCACCTGCTGCTTATGCCCAGCGCTGGTCCCGATCGCTAGGCGCCGTCAGTGGGTACGAGCGGTGGCTGCCAGCCTTGATTGCCCCTGAGGTTTCTCCACCTCCCCCTGCTCCTGAGGGGCGATCAGGGCAGCAGCTGTTGCTCGCACCCGCTGATGGTGCCGGCTCCGCTCACACCCACTGCTGGTGCCGGCCCCAATCGCTCTGCGCCGTCAGCAGGTGCGAGCGGAGCCTGCGCTGTCACAGTGTGGGAGTGGTGGCCGTTGGAGCAGGGCTGCTGGTAGACAGGACCGGGGGGCTGTGGCGGGAGGGGCCGGGCAGGGGCCGGGCAGGGGCACGGAGGATGGACTGAGACCCGCCTCTGTGCCCACCGCAGCCTCATGGCCCACAGTTCCTTTCATGGTGCACGAATTCATGTACTGGGCCCATAGTGTTGAATAAGAGTGGTGAAGGCGGACACCCTTATCTTGTTCCTCATCTTACAGGAAATGCTTGTAATTTTTGCCCATTGATGAATTGTAGAGAAATTTTAGATACTACAATCTCCAGCCAGAAGTGAGAGTGAGAAGTTAAAGAAGACTTGTGTAACTTGAGTACCTAACGATTATGATGACATTAAATTAGAAAACACAGGAGGAGGAGTTGACTTGCAGTGGAGAGAAGAAATGATGGCATGCCAAAATTTAAAGGTCCCTGTTTGGAGTTTAGAGAGATCCACTAGGTAATTGGAAATACTACTCCAGATACAGTTTAGGAATAATTGTAATGTAAGTGAGAGCCTTTGAGCCTATGGAAGTAGTACCACTAAGTAAGGTTAATGCTGTGGACTTTGGAGTCGGGAAAACCCAAGGTCAAATCTCTGTTATGCCACTTATTTGGTTGGAGTGGGTGACTTTAGGCAAGTTACTTAACATCTCTAAGCCTAAATTTCCTTTTGAAATGTGGGGCTAATGGTACTTTAATTGTTGTATAGATTAAGTAAGATAGCATGTGCACAATGATTAGCACAGCGCCTAGCTTATAAATGCTTAATAAATGACAGCTGTTTCTAGTAGTAGTAGTAATATTATAGTTGTAGAGAAGATGGAGAACTGGAAAGAACTTTTAGAAATCAACATGTAGATCAAACTTGGATTGGTTCTTAAACTTGAGCATGCATCAGAAATACCTAGAGACCTTGATAAAACAGATTTCTGGGTCCTGCCCTGATTAGTTTCTGATTCAGTAGGTCTGAGTGGGGCTCAAGAATTTATATTTTGAACAAGTTCTCAGGTGATGATAATGCTATTTCCAGGACCACACTTTGAGAAATACTGACTTAGAGTATGCGTGAAAGAGAAAAACCAGCATAGAGACTAACAAAGAGGCTGGGGTTGATAGAGAACCAGGAGAGAGTTTAGAGAAGGATAAGGAAGTTAACAGCCTGCAGATTCTCCAGATCCACCAGTCTGCTTTCCAAGTCCATAGACCTCATCTGATCTTACTTCTCTCTTCTGCGGAATTTGGCATAATGCTTGGCATGCAGTATTAGTTTGAATAAACCTTTGAAGTTTCTTAATACTGTTCTTGTGTGTGATTACATGTATTTCACATAGATTTTATTCATCCTCCTATTTCTGGTGAGTCACAGAGAAGGCACTGTTTCTAATTTTACACATGTGTACAGAAAATTTCTTTCAAATAGCTGATGTTTAGATAGGTGTTTATTCCTTACTAGAGGCTCGGTGCATTGAAATTTATGCACTGGATGGGGGGTCCCTTAGCCTGGCCTGCCCTCTCTCACAGTCCAGGAGCCCTCAGGGGAAGGCGACACCCCCATCACACCTCTGCTGCTGCCACTGCCGGCAGCGCAAGCCTTGGCCGGCCCTGGTTACCTGAGCCTTGGGCTGGCCCTGGGTGTCTGGGAAGCTGCCATCTGAGGCTTGCCTGTGCCTCGGGCCAGCTCTGGGCAGCTGGGAGCTTAGGGGACTGGGGGACTCCGGAGGCAGCCGTGCAGAGCAGCCAGACCCGCCTGAGGGCAGGCCCAGCCATGCCGCAAACCTGCTGCCTCTGTGGGGCTGAGGGGACTGGGTGCCTCCATCTTGTGGCTGTGGGTGCCGCCATCTTTGTGAAGGTGTGATGGTCAATTAGCATATTCCCTCTTTATTAGATAGGATTTGCTGATATGCTTTGGATCTTAGGACTTCGGCATGGAGCACAAATGTTAGTCCTAATCTCTGATTGGGAGCTATAAGGAAGTCTACTGTATAGGAAATCAAAAGGTAGTTGTACAAAGATAAGCATACTGTAAAGAGATTTTAGGAGTTAAAATTAGCAACTCACCATGCTTCTTGTTCTTCTTGGCCTCTTGTTCTCTTGCATTTATTCCTCTAACACTCATTAAGTATTTACTATGTGCCAGAAGCTGTGCACAGTGCTGAGGATTGAGAAATGATTATTGATCTTGGCATCTAACACTAGCTTTGGTTAGGGGGTATGATACTACCTGCATGAGTGAGCACATTGTCAGGGGGAAGATCTGATGCCTGAATTTTATAATCTCAAGAATATATTGGTATGAGCAGACATCAAGGACTTGAAGTTAAATTTAGCCTTATGTATGCAAGGAGCCATGAAAAAAATATAGGGCTAAATAAAATTTTTTAAGCAATCAAAGAATAGGTAATTTGGTAGAGGAGTAAAAAACATATTTACAATACTATATGGAATATGATAAGTGCTATGTAAACATTGATCACAGACTAGGTTTGACAGTGCTTGTTGAGTGCCTGAGTGTTCAGGTTTGATTTTAACTCATAAGCTGCTGTAATGTTCCAGAAACTAAACATGTCATAAATCCACATTAATCTCCTAGGCAGTCTTTTGCATTTTTGTATGATACAAATATATATAAATATATATAAATATATATAAGTATATATAAATATATAAATAAATATATAAATATATATATATATATATATGTCTGGCAATCTGTCCTCTTATTTTCTTGGTTTTGGAAATGTATTTATAATATGTGCAAATAAAAAGTTCATTAATAACTAGCTACTGTTTATCGAGTAGCTGCATTATGCTATGCCTTTTATCAGGTTACTATTATATTTTCTTTATAATAATAACCTTATAAAATGGATATTATACCCATTTTGTTAATAAGACAACTGAAATTCTGCATGGGAGAACGGTTTGCCTGCAGTTTGTGGCCAGTGAGATGGGACAGGACTTTAGTCTCAGGCTTGGACTTCAGACCAGTGCTCTTCATGTCCACTCTAGGTGTTGGGGCCTTAGCTAGCATATGTCCCCAGAAAGAACTCCAGTCTTGTTTCCACTGACTTGGGAAAGTTATGGAGGAAGTTAGAATTTTAATAAAAATGGATCAAAGACAATTTGATAATATTGTTAGGGATGAGGGCATATGGAGGAGGACATTAAAATGCTGATTGTCCTGTGAAGACATGCTGTACTTGACAAGAGATTTTGCATAAATGTTCAGATTTCCCACTTCTCTATGTATAGTTGCAAAGTATTCTAGTGGAGGAACTGTGCTTTTCCAAGCAATTGACATTTAAAATAGCTGAAACCGGTTTGGCTCAGTGGATAGAGCGTCGGCCTTCGGACTGAAAGGTCCCAGGTTCGATTCCGGTCAAGGGCACGTACCTTGGTTGCGGGCACATCCCCAGTAGGAGGTGTGCAGGAGGCAGCTGATCGATGTTTCTCTCTCATCGATGTTTCTAGCTCTCTATCCCTCTCCTCTCTCTTCCTCTCTGTAAAAAATTAATAAAATATATTTAAAAAAAATAAAATAAAATAAATTAAGAACTCCTTTTTTATTGAATTTATTGGGGTGACACTGGATAACAACATTAGACAGATTTCAGGTGTATAGTTTCACATCATCTGTACACTTTATTGTGTGTTCACCACCCTAAGTCAGATCTCTGTTACCATTTACACCCCCCACCCCAACCTGGCAATCACCACATTGTTGTCTGTGTCCAAGAGTTTTTCCTCTTTTTTCCCCTCAATCCCTCTGCTGCCCTCCCCAGCTCTCTGAAACACCCCCACACAGTTGTCAGTCTGCTCTCTATGAATCTATCTTTATTTGCTTGTTTGTTACTTTTGTTTATTAGATTTCACATGTGAGTGAAATCATATGGTACTTTTCTTTCTCTGACTGGCTTATCTTTTTTGGGTCTTATTTTATACATTCCTGGAAGTATTGACTGTACAGTTGATCCTTGTGGGCGTACTTATTCATAGATATTTTTCAATAACTAGACAATTAGTAGTCTCTCTTACCCCCAGGTTTTTCATCCACAGGTTCAACCAGCCATGGATAAAAAACAGTATTTTTGATCTGCAGTTGGGAGTCTGGATGTGGAGGACTGACTGTATGCATTGTTGTACACTATGTTATATCAGGGACTTAAACATCTGTGGATTTTTGTATCCACAGGGGTCCTAGAGCTAATCCCCATGGATTCCAAGGGACTGTAGTTAAGTTTTGGGGGAGTCAGAAGTTATATGTGGATTTTCAACTGTGCAGGGGGTTGGTGCCCCTAACCTCTTTGTTATTCAAGGGTCAACTATAATTATCGTTGTAAAGCATTGTCTTTTTCAGCTAATTTCACAATATGTATATTTTTTTCTTCTACACATATAAAAGCCTAAGCGACCAAATGACCAGTTGACCGATCGCTATGACATGCACTGACCACCAGGGGAGAGATGGTCACAAAACACAGAAGCTGCCCCCTGGTGGTCAGTGCGCTCCCACAGTGGGAGTGCCGCTCAACCAGAAGCCTGGCTCATGGCTGGTGAGCGCAGCTGCAGCGGCAGGAGCCTCTCCTGCTGCCGCAGCAGCACTACCGAGCAAAGGCGGTAGCAGCAGCAGCAGCAGCAGCAGGCTGGGATGAGGGGGAGCCGCTCCTCCCCAGCCACCTGCCTCTTTGTGCACTGCTGCATCCCTCAGGGGATGTCGGACTTGCCGGTTTTGGCCCGATCCCAGATTGTGAGAGGGTGCAGGCCAGGCTGAGGACCCTACTGGTGCACGAATCCATGCACTGGGCCTCTAAATCTATAATAATAATCTATAATAATAAAAGGGTAATATGGTAATTAGACTGGTTGTCATTCCAGATGGAGCTGGGTCTGGAGGGAAGCCAGCCCGGATCTAGGGTGCTTGCGGGAGGCCCGAGGAAAGCCAGCCTGGGTGCTGGGTGCCTGCCGGTGGCTGGAGAAGGGAAGCAGCCTGGGTCTCAGGTGCCTGCCGGTGGCCGGAGGAGGGAAGCCCAGGTCCTGGGTGTCGGAGGGCAAGCTAGTGCTGGCAGCTGGGGGAAGGAAGGCCTACTCTTGCACGAATTTTCGTGCATCAGGCCTCTAGTATAATTATCCTATATAATAAAGAGGTAATATGCAAATTGACATATTTGTTGGTGATTTCTTGAAGTTTTGCATCTATCTCATTACCTTTAGTTCTAATACAGCTAGAAAGTTTTCATTTTTATCCTATTTCATGTATTTATTTAGTTTTTAAAAATATTTTTATTGATTTCAGAGAGGAATGGAGAGGTAGAGAGATATAGAAATATCAATGATGAAAGAGAATCATTGACCAACACACAAGATGGCTGCCCCCATGTGGTCAAAGATGGCTGCCCCCATGTGGACACAAGATGGCTGCCACAAGATGGTCAGCAGGGTAGGGCAGTTATGGGCAATCAGGCCAGCAGGGGAGGGCAGTTGGGAGGGACCAGGCCTGAAAGGGAGGGCAGTTGGGGGCGATCAGGCCTGCAGGGGAGGGCAGTTAGGTGACCGGGCTGGCAGAGGAGGGCAGTTGGGGGCAACCAGGCCTGCAAGGGAGGACAGTTGGGGGGGGGGGGACCCAGGCCTTCAGGAGAGGACAGATGAGGGGGACCAGGCCTGCAGGGGAGGGCAGTTGGGGCAGGCTTGGGGCAACCAGGCCTGCAGGGGAGGGCAGTTGGGGGTGACCAGACCAGCAGGGGAGAGCAGTTGGGGGCAACCAGGCCTGCAAGGGAGGGCAGTTGGGAGCGACAAGGCCTGCAGAAGAGGGCAGATGGGGGTGACCAGGACTGCAGGGGAGGGCAGTGGGGGGGACCAGGCCTGCAGGGAGGGCAGTTTGGGGGGACCAGGCCTGCAGGGGAGGGCATTTGGGGGCAACCAGTCCAGCAGGAGAGGTCAGTTAGGGGTGACCAGGTCTTCAGGGGAGGATAGTTAGGGGCAACCAGGCTGGCAGGGTAGGGCAGTTAGGGGTGACCAGGCCAGCAGGGGAGGGCAGTAAGGGGCAATCAGGCAGGCAGGGGAGCAGTTAGGCATCGATCAGGCTGGCAGGGGAGTGGTTAAGTGGTGATCAGGCTGGCAGGTAGAAGTGGTTAGGGGCAATCAGGCAGGCAGGCGAGCGGTTGGGAGCCAGCAGTCCTGGATTGTGAGAGGGCAGTTGGACATCCCTTGAGGGGTCCCAGATTGGAGAGGGTGCAGGCTGTGCTGAAGGACAAATCCCCACCCCCCGTGCATGAATTTCATGCACCAGGTCTCTAGTAATTATATAAATGTGTAAGTATTAAGCCCTGTATTAGTTATCATTGCTATGTAACAAATTACCCCAAATATAGCAGTTTAAAACAACAAATATCTAACCATTTCTCTGGGTCAAGAGTTCAGTTGCAGCTTAGCTGGGTGCTTCTGGCTCAGAGTTTCTGGTGAGTTAAGCTGTTGACCCACACTGCAGCAGTCATCTGAAGGCTTGACTAGGGTTGGAGGATCTGCCTCTAAGGTGGCTTTCACATGGCTGTTGGCATGAAGCCTTAGGTCTTTCCAAGGACTGTTGGGAGTGTCCTCACAACCTGTCTTTACCCAGAGCAAGTGATGCAAGAGAGAGCAGGGAGGAAACCACATGCCCTATATGTCCTATCTTGACTACACACACTGCCCCTTCTGTATATTCTGTTTTAAATGAGTCACTAAGTCCAGCCTACACTCTAGGGAAGGCAACTAGGCTCCATCTTTTTTGGGGGTGGGGAGAGGGGTTTTGTCAAAGAATTTGTAGACATATTTTAAAATAATCATAAATCCTTTGTCAGATAAAGTCATATTCTCAGCTGAAATTGATTGTCCCCATTGTAGGACATACTGTAATTTTTCTGGCTTATGTATTCACAGGATTTCTGGAAATGCTTTGAAGAAAAGGTAGTGGTTTTTAAATTGAAAGCACGTTTTTTATAATTTACATATTTGTTGGTGATTTCTTGAAGTTTTGCATCTATCTCATTAGCTTTAGTTCTAATACAGCTAGAATGTTTTCATTTTTATCCTATTTCATGTATTTATTTAGTTTTTAAAAATATTTTTATTGATTTCAGAGAGGAATGGAGAGGGAGAGAGAGATATAGAAACATCAGTGATGAAAGAGAATCATTGATCAGCTACCTCCTGCACACCCCACACTGGGAATTGAGCCGCAACCCGGGTATGTGCCCTGACCGCGAATCGAACCATGATCCTGATTCATAGGTTGACTCTCAACCACTGAGCCATGCCAGCCAGACCTATTTCATGAATTTATTCTAATATATTTTATTTACACTTATTTAATAGTTTCCATAATTAATCTTAAATAGAATAAAACATTTCTAGGTAAATTAATTTACCTTCCAAACTTTTAGAAGAAAAGTACTTAATGTGTCTGAAGGCATGCATTTCAACTTCCATATAGCGCAATGACTTTGGGTCACATGGCTTAGATGAGTCTGTAAACTTATATTAACGTCCTTTGGGTGCTTTAGAAACTCTTCTTCTTGAGTAAGATCCTAAAGTAGATCCATTTTATTCCAGATCTCATTCTTTAGTTGTTGTATGTAGAACACAATTGGTTCAGTCAGGGAAACTTTTCAGAACACATTACAGTTAGGTTTTTATTTCAGCACTTTATTTCTTTAGATGTTAACCAGATCTTGACTTTACCATCTCTACCCCCAATAAGTATCAGTTACCTGCTTGCTTTTTACTTCTTTTACTTTTAACCTTATTTTAGGTAGAATTTTCATATAACCTTCATCATATCCCCTAAATGTTAACACTTTACATATTTGTTTTATTCTTTTCTCTTTCCATATGTATATATTTCCTAACTGTTGTTAAGAGTAAGTTGCAGAGCCCTAACTGGTTTGGCTCAGTGGATAGAGCATCGGCCGGCGGACTGAAAGGTCCCAGGTTCTATTCCGGTCAAGGGCATGTACCTTGGTTGCGGGCACATCCCCAGTAGGAGGTGTGCAGGAGGCAGCTGATCGATGTTTCTCTCCCATCGATGTTTCTCACTCTCTATCCCTCTCCCTTCCTCTCTGTAAAAAAATCAATAAAATATATTTAAAAAAAAAAGAGTAAGTTGCAGAGACAATGTTGTTTTATTTCAATCTTTTAGTGTGCATTTCCTAAAAAAAAAAAAAAAATATTTTTACTACCTTGTAATTCTCAAAAAATTAGCATTAATAGAATACTATTATGTAATCTGCATGCCTTGTTGTCCCAATTGGCTTATCCATGAATACCTTGATAGCAACAACAACAAAAACACCTCAAAACAAAATAAATAAAGGTTGATGCAGTGTGCCTCATTTCTTGGTTTTCCTTTGGTCTCTGGAACAGTTCATCAGTCCTTGTCTGTGAGACCCTTGACATTTTTGAGAGGATAGGCCAGTGTTTTGTTTTGCTTTTAAATAGAATGCCTCTCATTTGAGTTTTGTTTGTTGTTTCCTCATGATTAGATCCATATTAATGCATTTTGGCAGAATACCACAAATGTGATGTGGTTTTCTCAGTGTGTCATTTTAGGAGGCCAGTGGTGTTGATGTGTCCCATTACTGGTGATGTTAACTTTGATCATTTGGTTAAGGTGGATTTTTCCTGTTTTTTTCTGAGGTAAAGTTACACTTTTTCCTTCTTAAGTAATATGTCTTCTGGTGAAATACTTTGAGACTATATAAATACCCTGTTACTCCTTAAACTTTCAGTTTTGCCAAATGAATATTTCTTAATTCCATCATTCTTCTATATTTATTAGTTGACTTCTCTAATTAATTAATTAATATCTATGAACTCACAGATACAATACTACGGATTGCTTCTATAGTATTGTATACTATAGAAAAGATCCTCAACAATACTATGAACTCACAGATTCTTATTATCCAATGGTTTATAATTCTTTATAAATATTTATAAATATTTATTTCCTTTACTCAAATTGTTCCATATTCAACCAATGAAAGCTGGCTGATGTCTTTTTGATGTGTCCCCATTATTTTTTGAGCACTTATTTTCTAGTACAACAGGATAGTTCAGGTTCATCTTGTTTTTTTCCCTGTCCCTGCACTAGAATCCTCTCCAGAGCTCTAGAGAACCCCTAGTGAGAAATTGTATCTAGAAATTGAAATCTCAGAGTTAGGTGTGCTCATGATTATTGGGATATCATTGCTTCTATCTAGGCCCTCTTAGCAAACAGGTGTGTGTGTGTATGTGTGTGTGTACCTCCACATCTATATCTAATTTTGTGTATCTCTATCTGTATTAAACCCTTGAATTCACACTGTCAGTTCCTATTCCAATCCTAACCACATTGTTTATTATGTCCTTTCCCCTTTTCATATTTGTAACTTCTTTTCCAACACTGAGAACATGGTTTTCCTTTATTGATCCCATATTTACTTGTATTCTCCTAATGCACCTAGAAAGTAGTTTCAAAATTATGAACTTATGCCTCTGTGAAAATGAAACCCATTAACTAGATTTCAGTATTTGCTTAACATAAAAAATTAGCCTGAGGGAATATAGTACAAATACTTTGTTCAAAAGTTACATGGGTTATGTAACCCCTTCAGTGTAGTTATGTGATTCATTTGAAATACAGTTCAGGTCATTTGATTCGCTATTTCATGTTACCTTCTCATGATACTCAATCTTTGTGGATTTTTAAAAATATTAAATCCATTTTTTATTGTTGATAGTATTATAGGTACCTCCCATTTTTCCCCATTGTCCTCCCTCTTCCCAGCCCCACCCACCCCCCAAGGTTTTCACTACCCTATTTCCCAAGTCTATGAGCTATGGATATCCTATATAATAAAAGGCTAATATGCAAATTGACCAAATGGCAGAACAGCCGGTCGCTATGACACGCACTGACCACCAGGGGCAGACACTCAACACAGGAGCTGCCCCCTGGTGGTCAGTGTGCTCCCACAGGGGGTGCACCGCTCAGCCACAAGCCAGGCTCATGGCTGGTGGGCACAGCAGCAGTGGCGGGAGCCTCTCCTGCTCTGTGACAGCGCTAAGGATGTACGACTGATGCGGGGAGCAGGCCTAAGCCATCAGTTGGACATCCCCTGAGGACTCCTGGACTACGAGAGGGTGCAGGCTGGGCTGCGGGAACCCCCCTGCCCCAAGTGCATGAATTTTGTGCACTGGGCCTATAGTAAGTATATAAAGTTTTTGGTTTATCTCTTTTTGTCCCCCCAACCCCACATTGAGGTATGTCAGTCTGTTCCAAGCCTCTATACTTTGGGTCTTATTTTGTTGGTCAATTCATTTTGTTCATTAGATTCCACAAATAAGTGAGATCATGTGATATTTGTCTTTCTCAGATTGGCTTGCTTCACTTGGCATAATATTTTCTAGGTCCATCCATGTTGTCCCAAAGGGTAAGAGATCCCTCTTTTACAGTTGCATAGTATTCCATAGTGTAAATGTCCCACAGCTTTTTTATCCACTCATCTCCTGATGGTCAATTGGGCTGTTTCCAAATCTTAGCTAGCCTATCTAATAAAAGAGTAGTATGCAAATTGACTGTCACTCCAACACACAAGATGGCCGTCCTCATGTGGTCAAAGATGGCTGCCCACATGTGGACACAAGATGGCCACCACAAGATGGCCGGCAGGGGAGGGCAATTGTGGGCAATCAGGCCAGCAGGGGAAGGCAGTTGGGAGGGACCAGGCCTGCAGAGGAGGACAGTTGCGGGGGGACCCAGGCCTGCAGAGGAGGGCAGTTGGGGGCCACCAGGCCTGCAGGGGAGGACAGTTGGAAGTGACCAGGCCTGCAGGAGAGGGCAGTTGGGGGTGACCAGGTTGGCAAGGGAGGGCAGTTAGGGGCGACCAGGCTGGCAAGGGAGGGCAGTTAGGGGTGACCGAGTCAGCAGGGGAGGGTAGTTGGGGGCAACGAGGCCTGCAGGGGAGGACAGTTAGGGGTGACCAGGCCATCAGGGGAGGACAGTTAGGGGTGACCAGGCTGGCAGGGGAGGGCAGTTAGGGGCAATTGGGCTGGCAGGGGAGCAGTTAGGCATTGATCAGGCTGGCAGGGGAGTGGTTAGGGGGTGATCAGGCTGGCAGGCAGAAGCGGTTAGGGTCAATCAGGCAGGCAGGCAAGCAGGCAAGCGGTTGGGAGCCAGCAGTCCTGGATTGTGAGAGGGATGTCCGACTGCCTTTAAGGGGTCCCAGATTGGAAAGGGTGCAGGCTGGGCTGAGGGATATACCCCCTGTGCATGAATTTCGTGCACCGGGTCTCTAGTTGTAAATAATGCTGCTATGAACATAGGGGTGCGTTTATTTTTTCTGATTGGTGTTTTGCGGTTTTTAGGATATATTCCCAGAAGTGGGATTGCTGGGTCAAATGGAAGTTCCCTTTTTAATTTTTTGAGGAAACTCCATACTGTTTTCCATAGTGGCTGCACCAATCTGCATTCCCACCAGCAGTGAACTAGTGTTTCCTTTCCCCACATCCTTGCACATCCTCTCCACAGCACTTGTTTGTTGATTTCTTGATGATAGCCATTCTGACAGGTGTGAAGTGATATCTCATTGTGGTTTTAATTTGCATTTCTCTGATGATTAGTGACTTTGAGCATTTTTTCATGTCTTTTGGCCATATGTATGTCCTCTTTGGAGAAATGCCTATTCAGGTCTTCTGCCCATTTTTTAAATGGATTGTCTTCCTTTAGTTGAGTTGTATGAGTACTTTATATATTTTGGATATTAACCCCTTATCAGATATATCATTGGCAAATATGTTCTTGCATACAGTGGGTTCCCTTTTCATTTTGATGGTGGTTTCTTTTGCTGTGCAGAAGCCTTTTATTTTGATGTAGCCCCATTTGCTTATTTTCTCCTTAGTTTCCCAATCTTCGTTGATATTATTTACTGTCCTTTTTTAGATGTGTGAAACATTAACACGGTTGTAAAAGTCAAAAAGGCATTCTCAGAGAAATGTAACTTTCGTTCCTTTTGTTCTTTCTTCTCTGTTTCTACCCTCCACCCCTTGTAGATAATCTATTAATTGTCTCTGCTTTACCCTTCCTGTGCTTTTTTTTTTTACAAATAACCAGATATATGTATATTTTCTTATTCCTTTTTCTTTCTTACACAAAAGGTGCTATGGATATTCTTTTGCATTTTGTTTATTATGCTTAACAATATGTCCTAGAAACCACCCACCTCACTTCATAAGAGATCTTTTTTTTTTTTTTAACAGTTGCATAAAATTCTGTGAGGAGGTCACCTGCTTACTTTTATGGGGTTTCTTATATTGACATTATACTTTCAGAGCACTTTCCTCTTGTTGCCTCATTCCACTCATGTTTCCCTCTACCTTTCCCATTTCAGGTTAGGTACCTTTCTTAGGCTTTCTTGTTCAAACTCTCCCAAGCCATACATTAATTTGTCAGATGGAACTTACATTTTCCTCCCCACTTCCCAATTCCTTGTCCTGGTGAATGGTATATTATTCATCTAAGCTGGAAACCTCCCTTGCACCTCATATTCTATCAGTTCATCATCCCTCATGTCCATTTTCTCCTCTCCATTCCTATTGCTTTTATCTTTGTTGAAATCCCCATAATTTCTGGCCTGGATTATTGCATTAGAATTCTTAACAGTGGTTCTAGGACAGTATTTGAGTCACCTGGGTTTTATTCTAAATGTAAATTCTCTACCTCCTGAATCAGAAACTGGAGATGGAGCCTAGCAATCTGTGTTCTAACCATTCCTTCTGGGTGGTTCTGATACATCTGAAGTTTGAGAACCACGGACATAGAGTTTGTAATATTACAGAAGGAGCTTTTTTTTATAGCTTTTAAATAAATAGATATCAAAGTGGAGAAAGAAGTGAACAAGCTGTGAAAAGCAGGAACAATTTAATCAAGCCTCAGAAATGGTGGGAAACTCATTTATTTCCCTCCTGGTTTTCCTTTTTTGTCCTGTAGGGCACATAGTCTTTGGCCCAGGACTCACTCTGGTACTTTCTCCTTCCTGCATTCCAGCTTGCATAGAGAATGTTTATATATTTTTAAACTTTTGTTTCTGTTGTCCAATAAAATGCACATATAGAAAAGTACATGGAATACAAATGTTCAGCTTAATGAATTATTCTAAAGTGTGTAGCATCCAATTTATTGCCACTCAGGCAAAGAAAGAAAACACTGCCAGTACCTAGAAGCCCATCAGATGCTCCTTCCCAATCACAACAGCTCTCCTAAAAGGAATCACTATCCTGACTTACATAGTATTATTCCCTTGCTTTAAAAAAAAACAAAAAACTTTTATCCTCTAAGTATATATTTTAAACTCTTGTAGGTTACTTTGTCTATTTTTGAACTTTACATACAGGCATACCTCTTTTTATTGCACTTGCTTTATTGTGCTTCACATATGTTGCATTTTTTACAAATTGAAGGCAAGGTCCTCTACCAGCAAAAAGATTACAACTGGCTTTATTATATTACTAGTGGCCTGGTGCACGAAATTCGTACACATTAAAAGGGGATTAATTAGAGGAAATATTTTAATATTGCTATTTGCCCTTTCTCTATAATAGAAATGTCAGAGATGAAAGAAAATTAGTAAAATGTATATGAAAATCTTCCTCCTGTCAGAGTCTGGGGCACGCCACGGGATCCAGAGTCAAGTCCCCGCCCACTTGTGGTGCCTCAAAATTGCAAGAGACCCAGATCCAGCTGGCCCCACCCCGTCAAGCCCTGTTGGGTGGGGGGCACAGCCTCAGGTCCCCTGTCAAGCCCTGCTGGGCGGGGGGCACAGCCTCAGGTCCCCCAGTGCCGGGGCGGGGGGTGCAGCCTGAGGTCCCTGGGGTGGGGGGCGCGGCCTGAGGTCCTCTGGCCCGGGGTGGGGGGAGCAGCTTGAGATCCCCTGGCCCAGCACTGGGGTGGGGTAAATATCTTGAGGTCTCCCGTCAAGCCCCTCTGGGCAGGGGGCACGGCCTCTGGTACCCTGTCAAGACCTACCGGGCAGGGGGTGCAGCCTCAGGTCCCCTGTCCCAGCCCAGTGCCAGGCAGCCTCAGGTCCCTGCTGATTGCTCCTTAAGGCTCGTTATGGAAACTCCATTTCTGCTGTGGGCGCAGCCATCTTGTGTTACCGACCCTGCCTCTGCTGTGGGCACAGCCATCTTGTGTTATGGAAACTCCGCCTCCGCTCTGGACGCTGCCATCTTTGTGATGATATGATGGTTAATTTGCATATTCCCTCTTTATTTGATAGGATACAACTAATGGCGTGGAGTGATTGGGGCTGGCACCAGATCTCCCCTCAGGAGTGGGGAGGTGGAGAAGCACTGATGGGCAATTGGGGCAGTAGTCACCGCTCACACCCACTGATGGCGCCGAGCGATTTGGGCTAGCGCCAGCAGCAGGTGCAAGTGCCTGGTGGGACAGCGGTGTGTGGGAGCAAAGAATTTTTAGTAACCACCAGAGGCTCGCCCCTGGTGACAGCGACTGGCGCCCCATCTTGGTCTGGCACTCCTGCTCACCTCCTCCACTATTCCACCGCAGCTGATTCCCGCCATGTTCCACGCTCTGCTGCCTGCTACTGATGCCTGCTATGTTCCACACGTGCCCCCTGGTGGTCAGCGCATGTCATAGCAACCAGTTGTTCAGTTCTGCCATTCGGTCTATTTGTATATTAGGGTTTTATATCCCATATAATAAAGAGGTAATATGCAAATTAACCATCACTCCAACACACAAGATGGCTGCCCTCATGTGGACACAAGATGGCTGCCACAAGATGGCCGGCAGGGGAGAGCAGTTGTGGGCAATCAGGCCAGCAGGGGAGGGCAGTTGGGAGGGACCAGGCCTGCAGAGGAGGACAGTTAGGGGGGACCCAGGCCTGCAGAGGAGGGCAGTTGGCGGTGACCAGACCTGCAGGGGAGGGTAATTGGGAGTGACCAGGCCTGCAGGGGAGGGCAGTTGGGGGGCATCAGGCCTGCAGAGGAGGGCACTTGGAGGCGACCAGGCCTGCAGGGGAGGACAGTTGGTGGGGATCAGGCCTGCAGGGGGGGGCAGTTGGGGGCAACCAGGCCTGCAGGGGAGGGCAGTTGGGGACAACCAGGCCTGCAGGGGAGGGCAGTTGGGAGCAACCAGGCCTGCAGGGGAGGGCAGTTAGGAGTGACCAGTCTGGCAAGGAAGGGAAGTTAGGGGTGACCGGGCCAGCAGGGGAGGGCAGTTAGGGCTGGCAGGGGAGGGCAGTTAGGGGCAACCAGGCCTGCAGGGGTGGGCAGTTGGGAGCGACCAGTCCTGCAGTGGAGGGCAGTTAGGGGTGACTGGGTCGGCAGGGGAGGGCACTTAGGGGTGACTAGGCCGGCGGGGGGCGGGGGCAGTTAGGGGCAACGGGCTGGCAGGGGAGCAGTTAGGCATCGATCAGGCTGGCAGGGGAGTGGTTAAGGGTGATCAGGCTGGCAGGTAGAAGTGGTTAGGGGCAATCAGGCAGGCAGGCAGACAAGCGGTTGGGAGCCAGCAGTCCTGGATTGTGAGAGGGTTGTTGGACACCCCTTGAGGGGTCCCAGATTGGAGAGGGTGCAGGCTGAGCTGAGGGCCACCCTCCCCCATTGCACGAATTTCGTGCACTGGGTCTCTAGTATATAGATAACTTATTCACCCTTCCTGTTGCTGATGGACATTTGGGTTGTTTCTAGGGTCTTTTGTTTTGTGTTTTAGCTATGACATGGTTGCTCATGCTCATGAATACATCTTACCTTAGGGTAGACTTACCAGGTCATGTAATAGGCACATCTTCAATTTTGGTAGATAACATCAAACTTTTCCGAAGTGGCTAAATCAATGAAATATTTCTTCGTATTTTGGGGCCTTCATATTAACACTGCACATCACTTATATCAAGCCGGCTGATGCTCATACTGTAGATTCAGTACCTTGCTTCAGTCCTAGAGGTAGAAGACAGCTTAATGAAAAAATTCCCTATAACATGTTAGCTAACATCAACTCATTATGTTTTTTTAAAAAAATTCTCACCCAAGGATATGTTTTTATTGATTTTTCAGAGAGAAGGTAAATAACATTCGTGAGAGAAAAATGTCAATTGGTTGCCTCCTGTACATGCCCTGACTGGGAATTGAACCTGAAACCTAGGTATGTGCCCTGACCAGGAATCGAGCCTGTCACCTTTTTGGTGTATGGGATGACCAAAAAATTTCTAGGGCTCAACTCATTACCTTTTTAAGGTGGCAGTATATGGACATTGTATAAAATTCAAAAATACAAAGAGGTATACAGTGGTGAGCAAGGCTTTCATTCCCCACAAATATCCATTTATTCCTCTTGGAAGCAGCCACTGTTCTCATTAATTAATTTTTTCAACAAATTTTTATTGAGTGCCACTTAAATACTAGGCACTCAATGAAAGTGGGAGTAAAAGGATGAACAAAATAAAGATCTACTCCCATTCTTGGAGGCTTCTAATCTACCAAGGTGATTAAAATAATAAAGATTCCCATATATCGTTCCCGAAATATTTTGTGTGTATATAACACGTTCTTAAGTTCTTAAATATAAATGCCACCTATCATATTACTGTGCTGCACCTTTTTTCTCATTATATATTAGAAGCTACTCTATATCAGTACATGAAAAGGCTGCCTCCTTATCTTTAGCAGCTGCATAATATTCCATTGTAGGTGTTGTCGGGGAAAAATTGTGAGACTATGCAGTGGGCACAAAAGATTACTAATTGTCTTATCTAGTGTGCTTTTCCAGGTTATCTGTACCTTTCATTGTCTTTGAGCTATTTTATAACTCCCTAAATTGTAGAAAATTGATGGTATTGCAGATAATTTTTGTCCATAGAAACACGAATGGATTTTTACCAGTGGAATGCAATTGAATGTTTCCTAAGGATAGTGACATCTATTTGTAAAGCAGTTGTAGCATTCCAGATAGTCCATATATATGTTTTACATCTCCTTTGAACTGATTATAACATCTTACTGGATGCTTCATTAATTGATGAGTTAAATAAAATCTTTGACGTGTTATAGTATTTGTATGTGCCATGATTTTTCTTTTATAAAATTTGACCTTTTAACAGATATGTCTATTTTTTTTAATCCTCACCTGATGATATATTTTTACTGATTTTAGAGAGAGAGGAAGGGGGGGGAGAGAGAGAGAGAGAGAAAGAGAAGTGAGAGAGAAACATCAATTGGTTGCCTCCTGTATGCACCCCGATGAGGAATTGAACCTGCAACCTAGGTATGTGTCCTGACTGGGAAGCGAACCCACAATCTTTTGGTGTACGGGACAATGCTCCAATCAGCTGAGCCACCCACCAGGGCTATAGTAAGTCCCTTTATGATGGACATTTAACTTCTTTATAAAGCAGCTCATATCTGTTTTAATCACTAGGAAAATCTGTGCTGTCATGAAGTAGTACTATGGGATTTTTAGCCAAGGAAATTAATGGATGAGACAGTTTTGATATTTTTCCATCAAACATTATGGCCAAGTTTCTGCCCTCAAGGAGTTTATAGTCTAGTGGAGGAGGAATACAAAAGATATCAGATGAAGAGTAGCAGGGATATTGAGTAATCTACTAAGAGAGCTAAATTTAGTTTCCTTAGGGCAGGGGTGGGCAAACTTTTTGACTCGAGGGCCACAATGGGTTCTTAAACTGGACTGGAGGGCCGGAACAAAAGCATGGATGGAGTGTTTGTGTGAACTAATATAAATTCAAAGTAAAGGAGCGGAGGGGAGAGCAAGAGAACCCTCCGCTCTTTCGGCTCCGCGGGCCGGATAGAACAGCCGAACGGGCCGGATCCGGCCTGCGGGCCGTAGTTTGCCCACGGCTGCCTTAGAGTGAGAAAGAACTGCATGGACTTGCTTTCCTCATAGCATCTGCCTTTTCTCATAGGCTCTTGGTCGGTGCTAGCTGAAGCAGAACTGGACCTCCCTCTTCTTGGGACACCGGGTGCCACTGTTCTTGTTTTTGATGCTGGCTGTGGAACCAGTCAAGTCTTAGAAATTCCAATGAAATCCCATGGCTTCCGTTAACAGCAGAGTGGTTTATCTGTTCTTACAGATGGTGGTATTAACAAGATAATCTAGTGGGAGTCACATCGTTGAGGTGGGAGTGAGGTTAGTGGTTATATTCAAAAGTCAGTTGACAAAACGTAAAATCAAGTACTGTCAATATTTTCTTTGCAAGACCCTTCTTAATATAGGCATGTCACAAATAAGCTAATTTGAATTGTGAGAATTTAATTTTACTAGAAGTTTTATTGGTCACCCCCTAATTTGGCTTACCACCTCACTTCATGAGTGTCATCATTGCTAGGCATTTCTTGGCCTGCCTCAGAAGCCCCACAGTGAGCTCTGTTTGCAGTTATGCAATGGGCAGTTTGGTAAAGTTCTCTCAGGTAGTACTTAGTTTGCTCTTCTATAGTAGTAATAATCTACTACAATTGGCTTCATTTTACTATTACTAAAATTGTTTTCATGGGAGAAACCAAGATGGTGGTATAAGGTATACACCTGTACATGCTGCCTCTCACAACCACACCAAAACTACAACTAAAAGACAAACAACTATCACCCAGAACCACGGGAAAGCTGGCTGAGTAGAAGTTCTACAACTAGAAGGAAAGAAAAAAGCACATTGAGACCCAGTAGGAGGTGCAGAGGTGCGGGAAAGCAGAGGTAGGGAGGCGTGCGAATCAGGCTGGCAACTGGGTGTGCTGTTTTTTTTCAATTGGAAGGGAGATACAAGCTCCCAATAGCTCTGGACTCCAGTTTCCGGCGAGACTCTGGGGACCTAGACGCCTATGGGGAGAAACTGGACTGTCTGGCATCAGGTTGGAAAGTGAGGGTGGCTTTCTCGCAGAGGTTCTCGCATAGGAATCACTGCGCTGGGGCACGGGACAAAGGACGTGGAGAGGCGGAGAGGTGGAGATGCAGAGATAGCTGACTGGCAGCCATTGCTGTTTGCTCGGCCCTGGGGATTCCCTGAGACCCCGCCCCACCCAATTTACAAAACCACCCAAGCTGTGTGCAGCGGCTTTTGCATATGAATGGCCTGTCCTTTTGCAGCTTAACCTAACAAACTGTAGCTGGGTCAGAGAGCTCCAAAACTTCCAAACCCCAAACAAAAAGAAGAAATCTGCAGATCTTGCAGTAGCTTCTGCTGGGTGGCCTCAGGCAGTAGCTGACTTGCACCTCCTTGGAGATCCAGGAGCCAGTGTACCTAGTGCTCAGTGTGAGATGATACCAGATTTCAACTCCTCACATCCATAAGTGACACACTCAAGAGGCAGACTCAGTGAGCAACAAAGCCCCACTGAAGCAAGTCCTGCCCCATAAGGGTGTCTCCAGCACAGCAATTCTTCCATTATAGACACAGCGGGTCCTCACAGCTAATTGGCCTGGAGGTCAATTCCTCCCAGTGTACCAATGGCAATCAAGGCTTAACTACAGCAAGACTGTGCACCCAGCCCACAAAGGGGTGCACCAAGAGTGTCCATCTCAGGTGGTTGGGGAGGCTGAGCCACTGGGCCCTATAGGTCACCTACCACACAAAGCCACTCCATCAACACAGGGAAGCAGCCAAAATGCGGAGACAAAGAAACATGTCACGAATGAAAGAAATGGAGGAAAACAAACGACTGGATATAGAGTTCAAAACCACAGTTATAAAGTTACTTAAGAATCTTCTAGAAATCTCTGAGAAACTTAGTGAGACCTCCAAGGAACTTAGTGAGACCTTCAAGGATCTTAATGAGAATGCCAAAAAAATGGAAAAGGACCAGTCAGAAATTAAGCATACACTGTCTGAAATAAAGAATAATATACAGAAATTCAACAGTAGACTAGAGGACCCCAAGAATCAAACCAAAGATTTGAAATATGAGGAAGCAAAAAACGCCCAACCAGAATAACAAAAAGAAAAAAGAATCCAAAAATATGAAGATAGTGTAAGGAGCCTCTGGGACAACTTCAAGCGTACCAACATCAGAATTATGGGGGTGCCAGAAGAAGAGAGAGAGCAAAATATTGAAAACCTATTAGAAGAAATAATGACAGAAAACTTTCCCTACCTGGTGAAAGAAATAGACTTACAAGTCTAGGAAGCGCAGAGAACCCCAAACAAGAAGAATCCAAAGAGGACCACACCAAGACACATCATAATTAAAATGCCAAGTGCAATAGACAAAGAATTTTGAAAGCAGCAAGAGAAAAACAGTTACCTACAAGGGAGTACCCATATGACTGTCAGCTGATTTCTCAACAGAAACTATGCAGGCCAGAAGGGAGTGGCAAGAAATATTCGAAGTGATGAATAGCAAGAACCTACAACCAAGATTACCCAGCAAAGCTATCACTTAGAATTGAAGGTCAGATAAAGAGCTTCACAGACAAGAATAAGCTAAAGGAGTTCATCACCACCAAACCAGTATTATATGAAATGCTGAAGGGTATTCTTTAAGAAGAGGAAAAAGAAGAAAAAGGTAAAGATAAAAATGATGAATAACAAAGTAACAACAAATACATATCTATCAACAAGTGAATCTAAAAATCAAGTGAATAAAAAATCTGATGAACAGAATAAACTGGTGAATATAATAGAATCAGGGCCATAGAAAGGGAGTGGACTGACAATTCTTGGGGGGAAGGGCACGTGAGGGGTGCGGGAAGAGATTGGATAAAAATCTTACACCTATGGATGAGGACAGTGGCGGGGGGTAAGGGTATGGGGCGGGGGAATCAGGTGGAGGGGAGCTATGGGGGGGAAAAAAGAGGAACAGCTGTAATTGAACAATAAAGATTTATTTAAAAAAATAAAATTGTTTTTATTAATTTCTTTTTTCTTTTTACTGTTCTGTCATCCCTTCTTTAAAGGTTTGGTTACCTAGACATTAACATAGGTACACTTTGTTAACTACTGAAGCAGTTGTGTACGATTTATTATTATTTTTTATTTTTTTTAAAGTAATTTTTTTTTTATTTTGGAAAAGTCCAAACATTCATACATAGGCAGAACAGAGCATTATAATGAACTCCACATACCTATCACATTGCTTTAGTGATTATCAAATAACTAGAGGCCCGTGCACGAAACTGTGCACTGTGGGGGGGGTGGGATCCCTCAGCCCATCCTGCACCCTCTAGCAGTCTGGGACCCCTCCCTCCTTACTGCCCTCCTGCAGCGGAGGTGGGAGAGGTTCCCGTCACCACCGCTGTGCTCCCAGCTGCGAGCCTGGCTTCTGGCTGAGCAGCGTATACCATTTATTTTAATTGTTATTAAATTCTTTAGATATGGAGAAATCACCCTTTTACAGGAAGGGTTAATTCTCTTAAGGAGGGATACTCTGGTCTACCAGTTCTCTACCTCTCTGTTGTCAGTGTTTTTCTAGAGCCTTTAAAAATTCTTCGCTGTCTCCACTTATTTATCAGTGATTGAGAAATTTCTAAAACCACTCATGTCTTTTGTCTTAGGCTTTTTTACAGCAAGGAGCATGTAGTGGAGTGGGGGTAGCTCTCACTATTTCTCATTCCTCCTTCCATATAAGTAGTTGAATGCACGTAAGTTCAATTTGAGTATGATGTGACTCCTTTATGGTAGGAATTGACATAGTTCAGATGGAATTGTTCCTAGACAGCTTGTCTTTCACCCATGAAAAGATGTGTTGACCTCCTGTTAGGTTATATTAAGTACTGTGAGTACAAAGTACTTAACATCACTTCTGTTCCCTGTCCACTAAGAACTTGTAATCTAGTAGGGGGAGGTAGATTAAAATTAGATATTTATAATATTAAGTGGTAAGTGCTGTGGCAGAAATATATCCAGAAGACGGTTAGCTGAGAACTTATATGCCATGAATTCTTATCAATATTTCTGAGGAAACATCTTAATAAACTGTTGTTCAGAGAAGGCTTTTTGGTAACGGTGACACCTCATTAGGTTTAAAGAAAAAGGTCTTACCTATGCAGGGGGTGAAAGGAATATATATTTTTGGTAGAAACATGGCAAAGTGTGTCAGGGTAAGTGGTTATTAAGTTTGATGTTGCTGAAGCATAAAACGAGTGGCAGGGTATCTTAGAGAGGAGACGAGGGTCAATTTAAGGAGGGCTGTGCATGCTGTCTTTGAACTTGTATACCAGTGCAGTGACCGAAATACCATTACTATAATTGTATTTATATTAATATTATTAATAACTACCATTTGTTAGGCACTTACTAAATGCCAGGAACTGTATTAAGTGCTTTATAATTATTACCTCATTTAATAATCTGGGACATTCACAAGTGAAAATATGGAGGTACAGAGAAGTTGAGTAACTTTTCAAGGCTATGTCTAATGAGTGTGGAGAGTGGATTCCAAAGTGCAGAGAGGTCTCACTTCAGAACCTGTCAATTGGGGCATCATTGAAAAATTGTAAAGCAGGGAGTAGCGTGATTATATCTTCAGTTTAGATTGATTATGTTGTAAGCTCAATGGAGATGGAATTAAGGGGGACAAAATGAGAGGCAGGAAGATAGTTGGGAAGCTGTTGAAGTAGTCTGGGAGAGAGATTTAAAACCTGAAGTAGAAGTTATTAGATAGGCATAGGAAGATTGAATTAGAAGAATATTTAGGAGGTGAAATTGGAAGGTTTAATTGAATAGATAAGGCGGGATCAGGGAAAGGAAGGATTCAAGGGAGACCTAACAGGTTTTCAGCATGGGTGACTATAGTGATACTGCATTTTAAAACCAAGGACTCTGGAAGATGATATACAATTAGTCAAGATTAGTTTGGTGTTACGTTGATTTGAGGTGCCAGGGGGGACATGGCAATGGAATCAAATTGTAGGTATGTGAACCTGAAATTCATAGGAGAGGTCTGGCCTACGAATAGATTTGGAAGTTAGTAGTTGGTAGTTGAAACCAGGAGTATAGAGAAATAAACTCACCAGGAAGGCGTAGCCCTGGGAAACACAACTCTTAAAAGAGACAGTAAAGGAGAAAGAAGAGACACAGAGATATAAGGAGAACCAGGAGAGGAGAGTGTCACAGAGGCTAGGGGCGTAAAGTTTCAAGGTGGGAGTGTTTAAGAGAGTCACATGGTACAGAGAGATCCAAGAAGGTAAGGATGGAAAATGAATCTTGGGTATTCCAGTTATGATGTGTGAAGCACAAGGTATGCAGAGTATGCTTTGCAGACTCTCGATCTTGGGGAAGCTGGTTTGGACTCAACACAACAAGTGGAGAAACTTTGGGGAGCATAGACTCAATTCTTGAGAGTTGGGGTCAGCTGCTTCCTCAGTAGTGTCCCACTGACCCTTTCTATTTCCAAATTGTTCTAATTTGTTGTCTGTGCAATATATATGTCGGGAAATCATCACCAAAGTGCATCATCCTAAGTGATATTTTGGCAGAAAAAGAAAGAAAGAGAAAGGGAGAGGGAGAGGGAGAGGGAGAGGGAGAGGGAGAGGGAGAGGGAGAGGGAGAGGGAGAGAGAGAGAGAGAGAGAGAGAGAGAGAGAGAGAGAGGGAGGGAGAGAAAGAGAGACAGAGAGAGAAAGAAAAGAGTGATGGGAGTTATTGGGGGTGAGGAAACCCTGAGAAGTAAATGATAGTTATGCAATGGCAGATAAGTATCAGGCATTGTTCTATGTCCTTTCGTGTGTTTTATTATATACTGGAGGCCTGGTGCACGAAAATTTGTGCACGGGGCGGGGGCGTGTTCTGCAGCCTGGTCTGCCCCCTCTCACAGTCTGGGAGTCCTCAGGCGTTGTCCTACTGATGGCTTATGGGGAGTGGGCCTAAGCCGCAGTCTGGCCTCCCTCTGGGAGAGGCGACCAGGAGGATCAGGGGAAGCTGCCACCCCCATCACCCTGCTGCTGCTGCCAAAACCAGCCACCAGGGCTGCCGACCCTTGGCCCTCGCTTCTTAGCGCTGGCCCCACCCCCTGCCCACGTGTGTGGGCGGGCGATCTGGGGCCAGGCTGGCTGGGGGAAGGGCTGTGGGAGGTTGAGGCATCACAGTCCCACGCACCCTGTCCAGCCTCTGCAGAGGCTCTGGGACCACAGGCTGCCCTGCCTCTCCTAGCACCACCTCTGTGGAAGGAGGGGTGGAGACTGGCGCCACCCCGTTTCTCCCAGCGCCTGCCTCTGCCGATGGAGGGGCTGCGCTGGTGGGACCGATCTGAGCCCACTAGCACCGCCCTGCCTCTCCTGCACCACTGGCCCTTGGCCCTTGCAGCTGTTGTGGTTTTGTCTGGAAGGACATCCGGTCTAATTAGCATATTACCCTTTTATTTGTAGAGATTATTTTATCTCATCCTTATATCAGCCCTATTGGGGGTGAGGTTATCCCCATTTTCTAAATAAGGAAATTCAGATTTTCTAGCCTTATCTTTCCTTATCCCAAGTTCTACCTACCACTGATGGCTGTGACCTTGGACTTCAATTTCCTCATCTGTAAAAAGCTGTGGTTATGATCCTTAAGTCCTGTCTAGCTCTAGGGTTCTAGGAATCTGTGATTGTTAATAGTGTTGTTTTTTTTTTTTTTTTTTTTGCCATGAGAAAAAGACTATTTCAACCCCGTCACCCCCATCCACCTAGTGAATTAATAACTTAATAGTAACATGGTCAAATTGTCCAGGCTAAATAATTTATCTTCCCATCACAAAGTGAGTACTCATTATGTATGTGGGCTTAGAAGGCTACTGCAAAATAAATCAAGAAAATAGCCTTGGTGACAGGCTCTCCATCAGCTGTTACTAGCCCTGGGCACGTGGACAAATAGCTACCTGCAAGATTGTGAGATGATTTTAAAGTGTGTTATGGGTTAAGTGCTAAGTATTTTTATTAATTTAAAAGTACTTTGGCATGTGGCTTTTAAAAATTACATTATTATCATAAATCTTGATTAAGGCAACAAAATGTATTTACAATGGCCAACTTCACAGCTGGGGTGAAATATTTTATAGTGTGTATAATGAGCCCCTAGATGATGGCGATTCTCTGTTCACATCTGAAAAATGAGAGTTGGCAAATGAAATAGAAACTTTAAGCTGTATTTAATTGTGAAAATTAATTTCAAGGAACTGTATTATGTGCCCAGTGAGAACTTAGTAATTGAGGAGGAGGGAAAAAGGAAGTTATGAGACTTTCAAACCTTCTTAAGTCCATTTTGGAAAAGGTTAGGATAAAAATATCATGCTAATGTGAGTTTCAAATACATGCTTTACAACAATGATATAAAAAGAAACAAAATTAGCAAATACTAGGTTAATACAAGATAAAGATTCTCCTGATTTGGAGCCACTGTGTTCTAGATACATTGTGGCAAGCAGAGGTTTTCAATCTTACCTTGGAGGGCATTTTGGAAATTTATAGGGGCATTTTTGTTTTCTAAGGTGATTGAGTTATATATTATTATTATTTTCTTTTGATTTCTTCCTTATAGCCAATATATATATATATTTAATATTTTTATTGATTTCAGAGAGGAAGGGAGAGGGAGAAAGAGATAGAAACATCAGTGATGAGACAGAATCATTGATTGGCTGCCTCCCGAATGCCCCCCACTGGGGATCCAGCCAGCAACTCAGGCATGTGCCCTTGACCAGAATCAAACTCCAGACCCTTCAGTTTGCAGGCCGATGCTCTATCCATGGAGCCAAACCGGCCAGGGTCAATGTATTTTATAAAAAATATTTTTTTTGTTAGTCCTCACCTGAAGTTATGTTCTTACTGATTTTTTTAGAGAGTGGAAGGGAGAGAGTGTGAGAAAGAAACATTGATGTGAGATAGAAACATCGATCTCCATTGGTTGCCTCCTGTTCATGCCCAACCAGGGATTGAACCCACAACCTTAGTTGTGCCCTGACCGGGAATCCAGCTCACAACCCTTTGGTGCATGAGATGACGCTTCAACCAGCTGAACCACCGACCAGGGCTATAGCCAGTGTATTTTAAAAATAGGCTGTAGTAGTCCTAGCTGGTTTGGCTCAGTGGATAGAACATCAGCCTGCAGACTGAAGGATCCCAGGTTTGATTCTGGTCAAGGTCACATGCCTGGGTTGCGGGCTTGATCCCCAGTGGGGGACGTGCAGGAGGCAGCCCGTCAATGATTCCCTCTCATCATTGATGTTTCTATCTCTCTTTCCCTCTCCTTTCCTCTCTAAAATCAATAAAGATATATTAAAATAAATAAAAATAGGCTGTAGGTTCTCAATGTATGAATTTTATTGTAGAATAGTAAGATATTTGTTATAAAAAGTGAGTTTTGGATGTGATAGGGTTGATAGCCATTGTATTAGTTTTCTATTATGTCAAATAGTGTACCACAAACTTACAGCTTGAAACAGTAGTCATATATTATCTCACAGTTTCTGTAGGTCAGAAGTCCACACACAGTGTAGCTGTATTGTTTGCTGAGGGTCTCACCAGGCTGAAATGAAGGTGTCTGCAAGGGGCTATGATCTGAGGCTCAGGGTCATCCACCAAGATCATTGGTGCTTGGCAGAATTCTATTCCTTGCGATGATATGACCTAAGATCCTCATTTTCTTGCAGACTATCAGCTGGGGGTCACTCTTAGTTCCTAGAGGCCGCTTTCAGATCCTAATCACGTGGCCCTCTCACAACATGGTAACTCATTCAAAGCCAGTAGAAAAATCTCTAGTCAACTGTCCAGTGGAAACATAATGTGAGCTATAAATATAAGCCTAAATCATATGAGTGACTTTCCCATATTAACAGGTATTGCCCACACTAAAGAGGAGGGGGTTATACAGGATGTTTATACCAGAGGTGGATATCATGGGACTGTTTTGGAATTCTGCCCACTGCAGTCACTACTATGAAATCTTTATACCCATATCTCTATGTATGTCAGTACATTTCAGTTTTTGGAAACAGGACCTCACTACCTACTTTACACATTCATACAGGTATCAGTACCTATTTTGTGTCAGAATGTTTTCTAGGTACTGAGATAAGTGGGGCAGATAACCTCCCAGAGGTTATCTTCTAGTGATAAGTGCAGTGAAGAAAATAAAAAAAGTAGAGGGTTAGAAGTGGGGTGAGGTGGGAGTTCTTTTAGGTAGGGTGGTCAGGGAGCAGAGACTTGAATGGTGAGTAGCTAGTACTGTAGACTCTTGAGAACAAAACATTCTGGCAGAGAGAATGCAATTATAAGGATCCTGAGTTCAGGGATAAGCTTGTCTGTGTTAACGAACAGCAAGGCCAGTGTGGCTGGAGCAGAATGTGCAGGAGAGAGGTAGGGGATGAGTTCAAGGAGGTGATTGGGTGACCGCTCATGCAGAGCCTTGTAAGTCTTGGTTAAGAGTATGATTTTTATTTAAAGTGAGATAGGAAGGCACTGAAGGGTTTTAAGCAATGGAGTGATGGATCTGATTTACATTTTCAAAAGATTTGTGTTGAGAAATGGCCTCTCAGATGGGGAAATCCTATCTAATAGAAGAGTAATATGCAAGTTAACCATCACTCCACGACAAAATGGCGGCGCCCATAGACACAAGGTGGTGGCGCCCAGTCCTCCCAGGCCCGCCGGAGTCCCCCAGTCCCAGGGAGCCTTCCAGTGAGAGCTGGCAGTGTGCGACCCGGGCTGTCAGCCTGGGAGGTGGCCGCGCCCCCCCAGCGCAATCCGCTCCCAGCCCCGGCCCGGGCCGTCAGCCTGCGAGGCGGCTGCGCCCTCCCTGCCCTGCCCCCGGCGTGATCCGCTCCCAGCCCTGGCCCAGGCCATCAGCCTGTGAGGCGGCCATGCACCCCCAGGTGTGATCCGCTCCCATCGCCAGCCCGGGCCGTTGGCCAAGGAGGCGGCCGCGCCCCCCCCCCCCCCCCCCCCCGCCGCAGTGATCAGCTCCCAGCCGCAGCGGGGGGTGTAGGCCTGGGAGGCAGCTGTGCCCCCCAGAGCGATCCCCTCCCAGTGGCAGCCTGGGGTGTCAGTCTCCAAAGGGCCTGCTCCCCCATGGAGTGATCCCCCCACACACACCTATAGCCTTGGAACTTCCTTTGCCCCCAGCGGAGTGATTGGACATGGCGGGGAGAGGGGTATCTGGGCGATGCTGCCCAGCAAACCTCTCCCATTGGGTAGAAACTCCTGACCAGGTTAGGGAGGTAAATGGATTTTGTTTAAAATTTTAAACACAAAGGAAGTGTCTGAGGTAGGATTTCACATCGGAAGTAACTTACAACTAATTTCTGAAGGCAAATGGGGACATTGCAGTAACATTACTGAAGAGTACCCCAAGGTCTGGAGGTTGGCTTTGCAAGGACGGTGGCGGGTGCTCCCCGCCCTGGTTCCTCAGCACCTCGGGCAGGGCTTGAGCCCACCCAGGAAGGCCTTTTCCCCTACAGTTTTCACCAAGGCAGGGAGGTTTTGTAGACATGAATAAGAAGTGCCCACGCACAAGTCCTGAAGATGCCGGGGCCGGCAGAAATGATAAACGGAAAAGAGCAAAACCAGAAACACCACCGATCCCAACATAGATCATCTTTTTCTTCAGATGACGGTGTGTTTCCCTCTTCTTCGTCTTCTGGAAGCAAGACAGATTCAGGTACTGATGATTCTACCAATGGAAAAGTTAAGAGAGAGAGGACAGAAAAGGAATAAAAGGAGAAAAGAAAGAAAGGACAAAAGATGAAAAATCAAGAAAAAAAAAACAGGAGGAAGAAATGAAGAAACAACCACATGATATCACCTTTCCATGGTCTCATGAAATTCCTGTTTAAGGAGTTTATTTTATGACACTTTTAGTTTGGGTTTACATTTTTATGGGTTTGTCAAGACCACGGCAGGTACACTGTCCAATATGTTAAAGAAAAAACCCTATCTAATAAAGAGGGAATATGCAGGGGAGGGCATTTGGGGGTGACCGGGCTGTCAGGGAGGGCAGTTGGGGATGATCAGGCCGGCAGGGGAACAGTTAGGCGTCGATCAGGCTGGCAGGGGAGTGGTTAGTGGGTGATCAGGGTGGCAGACAGAAGCGGTTAGGGGCAATCAGGCAGTCAGGTGCCAGCAGTCCCGGATTGTGAAAGGGATGTCCGACTGCCTGTTTAGGGGATCAGGCCTAAACAGGCAGTCGGACATCCCCCGAGGGGTCCCAGATTGGACAGGGTGCAGGCTGGGCTGAGGGACACCCCCTCCCCCCCCAGTGCACGAATTTCGTGCACCAGGCCTCTAGTATATAAATACAAAGAAATGAACTCCATGAAGGAAATGAATACAGCAGTCAGTCATATGAGTGCAGACAACAAGGGATTCTGGCTAGACTGAGGTCAAGGATGACTGCCTGAGGATATGGCATATAACTTGCACCTGAGGGATGGAAGGTGGTCCCAACAAGGGGAACAACTCATGCCAAAGCTGGGTGGCACAAGGGAGCATGTCAAGTGCCAGGGAACATTAGGGAAAATGACTGTGGAGTCAGGAGCCAGATTCCTCAAGCCTTGAAGACCTAGTGAAATGTTTTTCCTCTTATTCTTTTACTAGTGGCCTGGTGCACGAATTCTTGCACATTGAAAGGAAATTAATTAGAAGAAACATTTTAATATCACTATTTGCCGTTTCTCTATAATAGAAGTGCCAACCAAATTCACGATCGACAATGACAGATCGAAATGCACGCGTGTGATTTGTGCCAGCAAGAGCTTTATATGTATCATACATGTGCGAGTAAACTTAACCTTTTATATATATAGAATAAATTTGCTTAATTAGACCTCTTTCTGATTTAGCTAAACTTTTTCCAGCCCAGTGAAGCACCCCAACTTCTCTTTCAGGTAATTGTCAGCAACACAGCAGTAAATATCAACATGAAGCAGATTATTATTGTAGATCACAGAGGGAGAACAAAGGGTAAAATATTTAACTGCATCAGTGTTTGACTATATTCTGAGCAGTGAGAAAACCTGAAGTCATTTTCAAGGTCCACCATTTCTTCTTTTCAGTCGGGTCAAGTTTCTAAGCTTTCTAAATCTCCATTTTTCAGCCAATGAAAAGAAAATAGGATTCCACCGAGTCTCCTATCTACCTACTCCAGGACTTCTGTAAGGATCAAATGAGATGAGGCATGGGAAAATGCTTCACAGACATTTGGTTAAAGTGTAAAATGTTTCCTCCTGGCTATAAAGCAAGTCGTGTTCCTGGGCTGAAGAAACTCCAAGGAGGCTAGGAAGAGGAAGCCAGGTGTTGCTATGTGATATCATTACCTGGTGCCCACAGTCACTGTTTCTGGGCTGGTCTGGTCTGTGGGCTGCATTTTGTACCTTGGGGTCTTGGCAGCATCAGCTGCAATTTGGTGGGTTGTTGCTCTGGGGTGGTGGCGGGGCCTGTGTCCCACTGGGGGGAAGCCAAATGTTGCTTTGTGGGCACCCGGTCTGCGGTGCCGTTTCTCTATGTGCATCATGGCAGCTCCTGCGTTGAGTGTCTGCTCCCTGATATGTGTGTGTGTATATATATATAATATGTGTGTGTGTGTGTGTGTGTGTGTGTGTGTGTGTGTGTGTGTATATATATATATTTTATATATATAGCCTTGGGAAGTCATTTCAGGGGTTGAGAGTTATAGAGGGAGGGGTCGAGGGAAACTGTTCATAATCAGTTTTATAATTTGACAGATTCAGGCTGGGTGCTGTGTGGAGGACAGTTTGGAGTGGAAATAGGGAGGTCAGGTCAGTTAGGAGCTAAGTGATTGTCCAAGTGAGAGAGAACGGTGGTGTGGACTAGAGTGGTAGCATAGGAGTTGCCAAGAAGTAAATCGATCTGAGAGCTCATTTAGGAGGTGAAATCAAAAGACTTGTTGATGGATTAGGTTTGGGAAGTGAGGTTGAGGGAGATGTCAGGAATATAAGAAGTTCCAGCCCAACTGGCGGCTCAATGCTGAATGTCGACCTATGAACCCGGAGGGCACGGTTTGATTCCTGGTCAGAGCACATGCCCAGATTATGGGCTCAATCCCTCATGGGGCATGTGCAGGAGGTAGCTGATCAGTGATTCTCTCTCATCATTGATGTTATTTTTTGTTTTGTTTTTTGCATATTAGCCTTTTATTAAATAGGATGATATAAATATTTTTTAAAAAAACTTTTTATTATGAGCAATTTTAATCATATATAAAATTACTAGAGGCCCGGTACATGAAATTCATGCACGGGGGAGGTGGGTGTCCCTCAGCCCAGCCTGCACAATCTCCAATATGGGACCCCTCGAGGGATGTCTGACTGCTGGTTTAGGCCCGATCCCGGTGGGATCGAGCCTAAATGGGCAGTTGGATATTCCTCTCACAATCCAGGACTGCTGGCTCCCAACTGCTCGCCTGCCTGCCTTCCTGATTGCCCCTAACTGCTTATGACTGCCAGCCTGATCACCCCATAACCACTCCCCTGCCAGCCTGATTGATGCCTAACTGCTCCCCTGCCAGCCTGTTTTCCCCTAACTTCCCTCCCCTGCAGGCCTGGTCACCCCTAACTGCCCTCCCCTGCAGGCCTGGTACCCCCCCAACTGCTCTCCCCTGCAGGCTTGGGTCCCTCCCAACTGCCTTTCACTGCAGGCCTGGTCGCCCCCAACTTCCCTCCTCTGCCGGCTTGGTCACCCCTAACTGCCCTCCCCTGCAGGCTTGATCGCCCCCAACTGCCCTTCCTTGCAGGCCTGGTCCCTCCCAACTGCCCTCCCCTGCTGGCCTGATCGCTCACAACTGCCCTCCCTTGCAGGCCTGATCCCTCCCAACTGCCCTCCCTTGCTGGCCATTTTGTGGTGGCCATCTTATGTCCACATGGGGGCAGGATCTTTGACCACATGGGGGCAACCATCTTGTGTGTTGGAGTGATGGTCAATCTGCATATTACTCTTTTATTAGATAGGATAGAGGCCTGGTGCATGGGTGTGGTCCAGCTGGTTTGCCCTGAAGGGTGTCCCGGATCAGGGTGGGGGTTCCCTTGGGGCATGGGGCGGCCTGGGCGAGGGGCCTGTGGTGGTTTGCAGGCCAGCCACGCCCCCTGGCGACCCAAGCAGAGGCCCTGGTATCTGGGGTTTATTTATCTTCTACAATTGAAACTTTGTAGCCTGGAGCGGAGGCCTGGGACAGCCAGGGTGTGCGGAAAGCTTGGCTTCCTCCATCACCGGAGGCAATCCTAGCCTCCTGCTCTTTCCAGCTCTGTGGCTGCTGCCATTTCTGTTTGGGTTTATGTATCTTCTATCATTGAAACTTTGTAGCCTTGAGTGGAGGCCTAGGCCAGCAAGGGCAGGTGGAAAGCTTGGCTTCCTCCATTGCCGGGGAAACCCAAGCCTCCCTCCTGCTCTCTGTGGCTGTAGCCATCTTGGTTGGGTTTATTTGCATATTCGCTCCTGATTGGCTTGTGGGTGTGGCTGGTGGGCGTGACTTGTGGGTGTAGCAGAGTGATGGTTAATTTGCATATTACTCTTTTATTATATAAGATAGTATAAATAATACCTATACACTCATGACCTATTGTTAACCAATATTAACATTTTGTTTTGCCATATTTGCTTAATGTATTTTCTTTTTTTTAATTTAATAAATCTTTATTGTTTAGATTATTACAATTGTTCCTCTTTTTTCCCCCATAGCTCCCCTCCACCAGGTTCTCACCCCACCCTCTGCCCTTACCCGCCCCCACTGTCCTCATCCATAGGAGTATGATGTTTGTCCAGTCTCTTCCCGCACCCCCACACCCCTTCCCCCCCGAGAATTGTCAGTCCACTCCCTTCCTATGCCCCTGATTCTATTATATTCACCAGTTTATTCTGTTCATCATATTTTTTTTTATTCACTTGATTTTTAGATTCACTTGTTGATAGATATGTATTTGTTGTTCATAATTTTTATCTTTACTTTTTTCTTCTTCCTCTTTTTAAAGAATACCCTTCAGCATTTCATATAATACTGGTTTGGTGGTGATGAACTCCTTTAACTTTTTCTTATCTGTGAAGCTCTTTATCTGCCCTTCAATTCTGAATGATAGCTTTGCTGGGTAGAGTAGTCTTGGTTGTAGGTTCTTGCTATTCATCACTTTGAATATTTCTTACCACTCCCATCTGGCCTGCATAGTTTCTGTTGAGAAATAAGCTGACAATCGTATGGGTGCTCCTTTGTAGGTAACTAACTGTTTTTCTCTTGCTGCTTTTAATATTCTCTCTTTGTCTTTTGCTCTTGGCATTTTAATTATGATGTGTCTTGGTGTGGTCCTCTTTGGATTCCTCTTGTTTGGGGTTCTCTGTGCTTCCTGGACTTTAAGTCTATTTCTTTCACCGGGTGGGGGAAGTTTTCAGTCATTATTTCTTCAAATAGGTTTTCAGTACCTTGCTTTCTCTTCTTCTGGCACCCCCATAATTCTGATGTTGGTATGCTTGAAGTTGTCCCAGAGGCTCCTTACACTATCTTCATATTTTTGGATTCTTTTTCTTTTTGCTTTTCTGGTTGAGTGTTGTTTGCTTCTTTGTATTTCAAATCTTTGACTTGATTCTTGTGATCCTCTAGTCTGCTGTTAGATCTCTGTATAATATTTTTTATTTCAGTTAGCGTATGCTTAATTTCTAGTTGGTCCTTTTTCATATCCTCGAGGGCCTCGCTAAATTTATCAGCCTTTTCTAGAAAATTCTTGAAAAATTTTATAACCGTGGTTTTGAACTCTATATCCATTCATTTGCTTTCCTCCATTTCTTTCATTTGTGATCTGTTTCTTTGTCTCCACATTTTGGCTGCTTCCCTGAGTTGATAGAGTGGCTTTGTGTGCTAGGTGTCCTATAGGGCCCAGTGGCTCAGCTTCCCCAGTTACCTGAGGTGGACACTCTTGGTGCACCCCTTTGTGGACTGTGTGCACAGTCTTGTTGTACTTAAGCCTTGATTGTTGTTGGTATCATTGGGAGGAATTGACCTCCAGGCCAATTGGCTGTGAGGATCAGCTGTGTCTACGCTGGGGGAACTTCTGTGTTGGAGACACCCTTATGAGAAAAGACTTGCAAGAGCCTCTGTGCTCAGCTTGGATGGGGCAGAGTCTCAGGGCGGAGCAGACTGCATTGGTTTCCTGTCAGCCCTGCCCTAATAGGCCCCTGTGTCTCAGTGTCCTGTGATAATCGCTGTAAGCACTTCTGAGAGAAAGCTGCCCTCGAGTTCTGCCCGTTGCTAGACAGTCCAGTTTCTTCCCAAATGAGTCTGGGTCCCAGAGTCTCGCCCGGAACTGGAGTTTAGTGCAGTTGGGAGCTTTTGTCTCCGTCCTGCTTGAGAAAGCCTGCCGTGTACTCAGTTGCCTGCCCTCTTTGCACGTGTGCCTCGGTACCTCTGCCTTCTGCAGTTCCTCTGAGGCACAGTGTGCTTTTCTCTTTCCTCATAGTCCAGTTTCACCCCGTATGAGTCTGGATCCCCACAGTCTTGCCTGGAACTTGAGTTCAGCGCAGTCGGGAGCTTTTGCCTCCCACCTGGTTGAGAAAGCCAGCCGCGCACTCAGTTGCCAGTCCTCTCTGCGCATGCGTCTCAGTACCTTTGCCTCCTGCAGCTCCTCTGAGTCTCAGTGTGCTTTTCTCTTTCCTTCTAGTTGTAGAATTTCCACTCAGCCAGCCTTCCTGTGGTTCTGGATGATGTCCGTTTTGTCTTTTAGTTGTAATTTTGAAATTGTTGTGCGAGGCAGCAGTTTAGGTGTTTACCTATGCCACCATCTTGGTTTCTCCTCATCATTGATGTTTTAATCTCTCTCTCCCTCTTCCTCTCTGAAATCAACAGAAAAATAGCCTATATAATAGAACCCTAGTATGCAAATTGACCAAACCGCAGAATGACTAGTGGAAAGACTAGAGCTCCCCCCTGGTGGTCAGTGTTCTCCCACAGGGGGAGCGCTGCTCAGCCAGAAGCTGGGCTCACGGCTGGCGATTGCAGCGGTGGTGGCGGGAGCCTCTTACGCCTCCGCAGTGGCGCGCAGGAGCAGCAAGCTGAGTGGTAAGGAGCAGTGAGTAGGTGGTCGGTAAGGAGCAAGGGACCTGGACTGTGAGAGGGATCCCGGACTGCGAGAGGGATATCTGCCTGCTGGCTTAGGCCCAATCCCCTAATCCGGCAGGCGGACGACATCCCCCGAGGGGTCCCAGACTGCGAGAGGGCGCAGGCCGGGCTGTGCACTGGGCCTTTAATATTTAAAAAAAAAAGTAAGTTCCAGTAGTAAAAGCTGTGGTTTTATGAGAAAAGACAGTGACATCTCAGCAAAGCCAATGACTCTAGATCCCTGGCCTTCACTATGGACTGCACAAGGGTAGGCAGTATCTGTGCCTAAGCCTCTTGTTTTTATAGTGGTGGTGGTGTTACTCTGATGTAGCTGTTCTTGCTCTGCAACCCTTTTGGGAAAGAGGAGAGGAGACTTGGCACTTCAGAGAGTTTTTAGCCATTTCTTCTCATTTACAAACGAGGTTATCAGTAGCCAAAGAAGAGAGTTGACTCATTAACACTTTGTCAGCAGTTCCATGTCTCCCAGAGTCCAGGCTAAGGTTCATACACTGCTACAGTTGTGGCGGTGTCCTTTACCGTATAGTTCCACATTCTCACTGACATACTTATATGGGAAGAGAATGTCCTGAGTAATGCAGGTCTCCATTTGGGCTGTGTCTTGGGAGCTGATGCCAGCCTGGCGTTAGTTCTTTACCTGTATGGCACAGTGGACCTATTCCTTAATGGGTCTACCCCTTCCAATTTAAATAGACCATATTCTCTGGACTGCCTGTACTTGTATTATCCTTTATCTTTTCTTTCTGCCCACTTGTGTCTTTGACCTTTTCTTCTTCATGCAAATAGTAGTAATAGTATAATTGTTGGTGTAGTAGCAATAGTAATGGTTACTATTTATTACACATTTATTGTCAGACACCATAGTAATTGCTTTACATTACCTCATTTAATTTTACCAGTAGCCCTATGGAGTAGCATTTTATTATTACCAAATTTTACAGAAGAGAAAACAGAGGTTTAGGAAGAGGTTAAGTCAAAGGTTACACAATAGTAAATGGCGGTGCTTAGATTCAAATTCAGGCAGTGTGACTTTGGGGCTCTTTACTGCCTTTCCTAAGACAATCTTGAAAGCAGTGCTATCCAATGGACATATAATGTGAGCTATAAATGTAAGCCATGTTTGTAATTCAAAATTTTCTAGTTACCATGCTGAAGAAAAAAACAGGTAAGATTATTTAAAAAATACTTTTAAGTCCAGTATATCTAAAATATCTTTTCAACATGTACTCAATATGAAAAAGTAAATGAGAGATTTTACTGAGTCTCTGAAATGACAATGCGTATTTACAATTACAGCACGTCTCAGTTTGGACTAGCCATTGGTTAAGTGCCCAATATCCAGACGTGGTGAGTAGCTACAATTTTGGCCAGTGCAGCTCCAAAGGGATAGGAAAGTGGATGGAAAGTTCTCTGTTCTACAGCTGAGGGAGGGAGGGAGGAAGGGAGGGAGGGAAAGAGGGACGGTGGGTGGAAGGGAGGGAGGATGGGAGGGAGGGAGGGAACTGCAGTAAATCTGCAGATGAGGCAAATCCAATGAGAAGGCAGAGTGGTAATTCCTGGGTCTGACCCAGTGAGCAGGGATTAGTGGAGAAGAGATTTCTCTCTTATTGCCCTGAAGTTAGTCAGGGTATTTTTGTTTCTTCCCAAATTGAGACTCTAGGCATTTTCCCATATTAGTAGTTTTACCCGTAGTGGTTAGTTTTCATAGTGGCTGGTTAACAGATACTATAACATTGTTTCTGTGGAAAAGAGTTAAGTAACCTGAGGCTTATAAATAATTTGATTTTGGAATGCCATCTCTTGTTAATTGTGGAGGTGGTGAGATTGGAGAGAAAATTGCTCTTAAGTTACAGGTGTTATGGCACAAGGAGAAGAGTAGTTAACTTTTTTAGTTTGATTTCTGGATAATGCTCATTATCTAGTACTTTATTTTTTCTGGAGGTAGGCCTTTTTTCTGGAGTAAGCCTTTGCCAATTGTTTGTTGAGTTGAATATTAGCTGAAAAGCAAACATACCCAGAACTGAGCTATTTGAATTGTTTCCTTCATGAACTTCCATTCTTAAACATTTACTTCCCGTGGGTCCTAACCTAATAAAGAGCAACACAGGCTTATCCTAATTAAATAACATAGAGTGTAGAAAGAACATACAGCGCTGTCCTTCCTCTGTTCTGAAAATGCAAATCTGTGCACTCTCTAAAAGCACATCAACATGAGTCTTATATTTTTACGAATGGACAAATAGATTAGTGATATATCAAAGATTTTTATGGGAATGTTGACTCTCCGGGATTGAACTGTTAATGTTTGCTTACATACCACTGAAGTATTTACAGAATTTATATTGAAAAAAATGATAAATCACTAGAGACTTGGGAAAAACAAGAAAGGTACTGCATAATAATTAAGTATTTTATAAGTTTGAAAATATGAAAAATAGAAACATTACACAAAGTGTGATACAGGAGTATAACCTTGGTTAGTAAAATGAAAATCAGGAAACCAAATACCTGCTGAATATTAAAGGGAGGGAGAACTTTTTAATGAAAACATTTGATTATAAATCGTTGAAATATAGTTTTAAGATGAGCATATATATTTTTATAATCAGTTCCTGAGAACAACATGGAACCCAACATTTGTGTCTATTCGATCATTTTATTTCAATGTAATATTTGTTTATTGAATGCTGTTTTTGTGGGACACCAGTGAGAAAGATCTAGTTACTGCTTTTCTCCAGAAATTTGTTTTAGCTTATTTTTTTCTAACTCCTAAAAACTTGTTATTTACTAAAAATTTATTTGTATCAGTGTTCACTGATTTCTGCTCATATTGCTTCTCAGTAAAGTGTAACAAAAGAATGATGATGTATATCAGTGTTTTCATCCTTTTGTTTTTTAAAAAGTCTCCTTTTCATTAACATAAATATATCAGCACTTTTAAAGTTTCCACTTCTTAAAAGTTTTTGAAATGTCATTTACATAAAAGATAAATAAAGTCTTGTTTTAAAGGAAGGAAACACTTCAGAAGTACATTGAGTTTAAACATAAAACTTTCTATTCATTCCCTTTTGTCCCTTCATTTCACTCCTCTCCCTGGAGCTTACTGCTGCTAACAGTGCAGTGTGTGTCCTTGCAGTCTTTTATTCTGTGTATATATTTACTTAATTAGTTCTGTAGATATTTAAGTGCCCTCTTAAATATATACATCCACTCACAGTCTGCTTTTTTCACTTACTGTGTTTTAGAGCTCAGGTCAGAACATTCAGATTCCCTTCTTATTAATGGCTGTGCTGTATGGATGCATTATAATTTATTTTCCACTTGCCGTATTGATGGACATTTAGTTCCCCCAGCTTTTTTCTGTTATAAGCAATGTTGAATTAGTAACCTTATATATTCCTAGAAGCACAATTGCTGGGTTTTAGGAAATGTATGTTTAAAAATTTGACAGCTTCTACCACACTAACCTTCAAAAAGCTGAACCAGTTTATACTTCCAGCAGTATATGAGATCATTGTTTCCTACATATATGATTTAGTTACAGAGTTTTAGAACTTGAAGGGACCACAGGATATAGCTTAACCCCTCCCATCCCTTTTCCAGTGTAGAAGCTTGAGTGTCAGGGACTTGAAATGATTTATCTACATCTTATCCAGAAGAACTGTGAGTACTTCCTAGTCCCTTTGAGGCATCTTACTTACTTATTTTATTATTTACTTTTTAAATATATATATATTTTATTGCTTCTTCACAGAGAGGAAGTGAGAGGGATAGAGAGTTAGAAACATCAATGATGAATCATTGATCAGCTGCCTCTTGTGCATGCCCTGGGCATGTGCCCTGACCGGGAATCAAACTGTGACCTCCTGGTTCATAGGTTGATGCTCAGCCACTGAGCCACACCAGTCGGGCGGAGGCATCATCTTACTTTAGACACATTTCATATTGCAAGACTGTACCAAACTATTTATTATTGTCTTCCCTTCTCTGGTATTCAAAACAAGCTTCTTTTTCGGTCTCACATTTTTTCTGATAATACGAAGAGACTCTGCCCTTGCCATCTTGTCTGCATGGAACATCTTTCATTTAATATCCTTAAAAAGCTACCTTCTTCCATTATTTAAAACCTACCTTACCCACAGGGTGTATGGGTTACTTCAGATTTACCCATGGGTGTAGCACAGCAAAGGAAGTGTTTTCTGAATCTTGTTTCCTCATCAGCAGCTGACCCCACCCTGTTGTCCAAGTAAAACATAAGCTTCTTCATTTATAAACTTGGGAAAGGACTGCAGACCTTTGTTTATTGTAGCATTTCTGCTACACTTCAATGATTTTATATTTGTTAAGTAATGTGATGGCATTTCAACTAAATGAAATCCAACATTAATAACATTACAAATTTATTAACAATTTATTTTTTCTCTTAGAAATGAGGAAGTATTCTGCTTATAAAGTATGAACAGAGTTCCTCTTCTTGTGTCAGTATATATATTCCTCAGGTGCCTGTATTGTTGGCTTGCTTCTCTTATAAATGAACAGTCTAGTATCTTTTCTTGATGAGCTATTCTAATTTGTGTCAGTGATATCCCAAGTTGATGCTGCAGCTGAGCTGGTCACATATCAAGATTATGACTTTAGGTAAAGAATCAACTAATGCAATTCTGAGGAACAGAGATCAGCCTTGATACATATTGTGATCACAATTAAAGAGATAGAATTCAATATTAGATGTGAATTAAATTTGGTCTGTGAATGTTGTTCAAAACTGAGGCTAGCAGGCTAATCATAAGCTCATCAATTATTCAGTAGCAACTCAGGGGTATGAGTGCAGAGAATATAGAAGACCCATCCACTACCCTTGAGAGTTTTTGTTCTAAAACAGAAGAAAAAAACACATTATTCTCTCTTTTTTTTAATGGGGTTTATTCTCGTTCAGTATAAGTGAAGTTTATATATGTACCAGAAGAGGGTGAAAGGTAGACCAAATATGCTTATTCATGGGGGTTAGTGGAATATTTGGGGTAAGATTAAGTTTGGAACATGAAAGTGTGACAGTTCTACAGGAAAAGCCCATTTTCTTCATCAGAAGGAACATGGGCTTCTAGAGTTTTTGCCTAAGTTTTTCTGTTCCTTAATGAAAGTTATTTGCTTGGCATGTGCCATTCACATGCTGATTCTTTTTTTAAATATGATAATTCTGTTGCTGGTTCTTTTTAAAAATTAAATTTATTGGGGTGACATTGGTTAATGAAATGATATAGATTTCAAGTGTATAGTTCTATAATGCATATTCTGAATATATCACCTGTATATTGTATTGTGTGTTCACCACCCAAAGTCAAATATCCTTAGATCACCATTTATCTCCCCTTCACCCTCTTCTACCCTCAGGTAATCACCATACTGTTATCTGTGTCTATGAGGTTGTTTTTTTTTTCCTGCTTAATCCCTTTACCTTTTTAACCCAGTACCCCCACCCACTCCCCTTTGACATCTATCTGTCTGTTCTTATGCATCTACTAGATGCCCGGTGCATGAAATTCATGCACGGGGGAGGGAGGGTCCCTCAGCCTGGCCTGCACCCTTTCACAATCCGGGACCCCTCGCACATCCTCTCGCAATCCGGGACCGCTGGCTCCTAACCGCTGGCTCCTAATTGCTCGCCTGCCTGCCTGCCTGATTGCCCCTAACTGCCTCTGCCTGCCTGCCTGATCGCCCCTAACTGCCTCTGCCTCCACTCCTGCACCCGGGACCCAGGCTTCCCTCCTCTGGCCAGCTGTAGGTAACCAGACTCTGGGCGGCTTCGCCCACATCCTGGCTTTGTCAGGAAGGACGTCCGGAATGACTTCTGGAAGACGTCTGGTCTATCCAGTCTAATTAGCATATTACCCTTTTATTAGTATAGACTAGAGGCCCGATGCATGAAGATTCGTGCAAGAATGGGCCTTCCTTCCCCTGGCTGCTGGCACGGCCTTTGCTCCGGCCAGAGCCACCTTTTCACTCCGGCCTGGAGCTGCCTTTCCACCTTCCCATGCTTCCCAGAGGCCCAGAGTGGCTGGGGCAGTGTGGAACACCTGCATTGTCGCCAGTCATCTTGCTAGACTCTTTTATTATTTGTAATAATTTATAGGCATTTTTGTTTGTGTGTGTGTGTAAATTATAATCACCTGTGAATAATGACAGTCCCGCCTTGCCCCCAGCCTCTCGGAGCCTGTGTATGCAAATTAACCCACCATCTTTGTTGGGTTAATTTGCATACTCCTGATTGGCTGGTGGGCATCACAAAGGTATGGTCAATTTGCATCTTACTCTTTTTTTATTTTTTTTTTATTTTTTTTTTAAATAAATCTTTATTCAGATTATTACAATTGTTTCTCCTTTTTCCCCCCATAGCTCCCCTCCACCCCTTTCCCACCCCACCTTCTGCCCTTACCTCCCCCCCACTGTCCTCATCCATAGGTGTATGATTTTTGTCCATTCTCTTCATGAACCCCCCCATACCCCTTTCCCCCTGAGAATTATCATCCCACTCCCTTTCTATGCCCCCGATTCTATTATATTCACCAGATTATTCTGCTCCTCAGGTTTTTAATTCACTTGATTTTTAGGTTGGCTTGTTGATAGATATGTATTTGTTGTTCATAATTTTTTCTCTTTACTTTTTTCTTCTTCCTCTTCTTTAAGAATACCTTTCAGCATTTCATATAGTACTGGTTTGGTGGTGATGAACTCCTTCAGCTTTTTCTTATCTGTGAAGCTCTTTATCTGCCCTTCAATTCTGAATGATAGCTTTGCTGGGTAGAGTAATCTTGGTTGTAGGTTCTTGCTATTCATCACATTGAAAATTTCTTGCCACTCCCGTCTGGCCTGCATAGTTTCTGTTGAGAAGTCAGCTGACAGTCGTATGGGTGCTCCCTTGTAGGTAATTAACTGTTTTTCTCTTGCTGCTTTTAATATTCTCTCTTTGTCTTTTGCTCTTGGCATTTTAATTATGATGTGTCTTGGTGTGGTCCTCTTTGGATTCCTTTTGTTTGGGGTTCTGTGGGCTTCCTGGACTTGTAAGTCTATTTCTTTCACCAGGTGGGGGAAGTTTTCGGTCATTATTTCTTCAAATAGGTTTTCAGTATCTTGCTCTCTCTCTTCTTCTGGCACCCCCATAATTCTGATGTTGGTACGCTTGAAGTTGTCCCAGAGTCTTCTTACATTATCTTCAACTTTTTGGATTTTTTTTTTTGCTTTTTGCTTTTTCGGTTGAGTGTTTTTTGCTTCTTTGTATTTCAATTCTTTGACTTGATTCTTGTGTTCCTCTATTCTGTTTCTGGGTCTCTGTATAATATTTTTTATTTCAGTCAGTGTATGTTTAATTTCTAGTTGGTCCTTTTTCATATCTTCGAGGGTCTCGTTATATTTATCGGCCTTTTCTAGGATATTCTTAAAAAGTCTTATAACGGTGGTTTTGAATTCTATATCCAGTCGTTTGTTTTCCTCCATTTCTTTCGTTTGTGATCTGATTCTTTGACCCCGCATTTTCACTGAATCCCTGAGTTGGTAAGGTAGATATTTGTGCTAGGTTTCCAATATGGCCCAGTGGGTCTGCTTCCCCAGTTAACCTGAGGTGGTCACTCTTGGTGCACCCCTTTGTGGACTGTGTGTACAGCCTTGTTGTAATTAAGTCTTTATTGTTGTTGGTATCACTGGGAAGAATTGACCTCCGGGCCAGTTGGCTGTAAGGTTCAGCTGTGTCTATGCTGGGAGAAGCCCGGTGCTGGAGACAGCCTTATAGGATTAGACTTGCCAAATTGCAATAGCCTCTGTGCTCAGCTTGGATGGGGTGGAGTCTCAGTCTTGGCTTCCTGTCAGCCCCGCCCCTGCGCGCATGTGCGCTTTCAGTCCTCCGCCTTCCCCAGCTCGAGTCTCCGCCTGAGAGTCCAGACTCCCCCCACAAGAGCGTGGGTCCCCAGGGGCTCGCCTGGAACTGGGGTTCACTGCAGTCAGAACTGGGGCTCGGTGCAGTCAGAATCCTCTGACTCCCCTCCACTAGGGAAAGCCTGTGGCAACCCCCGCAGCCTTTGTGCGCACCGGCGCGGCGCGTGTGCGCACTTTCAGTCCTCCGCCTTCCCCGGCTCCTGAGTCTCCGCCCGAGAGTCCAGACTCCCCCTACAAGAGCGTGGGTCCCCAGGGGCTCGCCTGGAACCGGGGTTCACTGCAGTCAGAACTGGGGCTCAGTCCGGATCCTCTGACTCCCTTTCACTAGGGAAAGCCTATGGCTACCTCCGCAGCCTTTGTGCGCACTGGCCCGTGTGCGCCTTCAGACTTCTGCCTTTCCCAGCTCGCGGTCCGAGGCTTCCTTCCCCCTTCCGCCAGAGGAAGTCAGCCAAGCTCTCAGCCGCCCTTCCTCTCTGCACGCACAAAGCCCCTTTGCCGTACCTCCAATTCTCTGTGAGCTTTTCTCCTTCCTTCTAGTTGTAGAATTTTCACTCAGCCTGCTTTCCTGCGGTTCTGGATGGTGTCCGTTCTGTCTTTTAGTTGTAGTTTTGAAATTGTTGTGCGAGGCAGCAGTTTAGGTGTTTACCTATGCCGCCATCTTGGTTTTCTCCATCTTACTCTTTTTTTAGTGTAGATTTCTATTTTGTTATTTCGTTCATTAGATACCACATATAAGTGAAATCATATCATATTTGTCTTTCTCTGATTAGCTTATGCTCTCTTTCAGCATAATACTTTCCAGGGCTATCCATGCTGTGACAAAGGGTCAGATTTTTTTTTTTTTTATGGCTCAGTAGTGTTCCACTCTGTAAATGTATCACAGTGTTTTTATCCACTTATCTAACTGATGGACACTTGGGCTTCCAAATCTTGGCTGTTGCAGTGTACATAGGGATGCACATATTCTTTTAAATAAGTGCTTTGGATTTCTTTGGATCTATTCCCAGAAATGGAATCACTGGGTCATATGGCAGTTTTATTTTTTATTTTTTGAGGAAACTCCATACTGTTTTCCACAGTAGCTGTACCAGTCTGCATTCCCACCAACAGTGCTCATCCTCACCAACACTTGTTGTCCCTCCCTCCCTCCCTCCCTCCCTCCCTCCCTTCCTCCCTCCCTCCCTCCCTCTCTGTCCTCTCTCCCCCCTTCCTACCTCTATCCCTCCCTCCTCTCTTTCTCTTTCCTCACTGAGGATATTTTCCCATTGATTTTTAGGGAGTATGGAAGGGAGGGGGAGAGACAGAGAGAAATATGGATGTGAGAGAAGCACATCAACTGATTGCCTCCTGCTTGAACCCCAACCTGGGGCCGGAGATTGAGCCTGCAACCGAGGTATGTGCCCTTGTCCGGAATCAAATGCAAGACCCTTTATTCTGTGGGCAGACACTCTATCCACTGAGCCAAACTGTTTAGGGCTGTTTGTTGATTTATTGATGACTAGAAGCCTGATGCACGAAGATTCGTATTAGAATGGGCCTCCCTTTCCCTGGCTGCCGGCACTACCTTTCCACTCTGGCCCAGCCCCGGAGCTGCCTCTTTCTGCTAGGGCCCTGCCTTCCCACGCTGCCCAGAGGCCCTGAGAGACCGGGGGGTGGGGTGGAATGCCTGCGTCATCGCCATGGGATGACGCAAGCGTCCTGCCCACCCCCGGTCGCTCGCGCCTGTGTATGCAAATTAACCGCCATCTTTGTTGGGTTTATTTGCATATCACTCCTGATTGGCTGGTGAGTGTAGCGGAGATACGGTCAATTTACATGTTTGTCTATTTATTGATGATAGCCATTCTGACAGGTGTGAGGTGATATCTCATTGTGGTTTTAATTTGCATTTCTCTGATTAGTGAGGTTGAGCATCTTTTCATATGTCTATTGGCCATCTGTATGTCCTCTTTGGAGAATTGTCTATGCAGGTGCCTTGCCCATTTTTTTATTGTTGAAAGTATTACATATGTCTCCTTTTCCCCCCATTGTCCTCTCCCAGCCTGCCCCCAACCCCTAGCCCCAGTCTTCACTGCCCGCTCCATTGTCTGTGTTCATTGATTATGCTTATATGCATACAAGCTCTTTGACTGATCTCTTATCCCTTTCCCCCGCTGCCACCCCTCCCATGCCTTCCCTCTGAGGTTTGACCATCTGTTCAATGAGTCTCTGTCTCTGGATCTATTTTTGTTCATTAGTTTACGTTGATCATTATAGTCCACAAATGAGTGAGATCATGTGATACTTACCTTTCTCTGACGGGTTTATTTCGCTTAGCATAATGCTCTCCAGGTCCATCCATGCTGTTGCAAATGGTAAGAGTTCTTTCTTTTTTATAGCAGTGTAGTATTCCATTGTGTAGATGTACCACAGTTTTCTAATCCACTCATCTGCTGATGGGCACTTAGGCTGTTTCCAAATCTTAGCTATTGTATATTGTGCTGCTATGAACCCTTTACCCATTTTTAAGTGGATTGTTTGTTTTTTGTGTTGAGTTGTCTGAGTTCTTTATAAATTTTAGATATAACCTCTTATCAGATGTATCATTGGCAAATATGTTCTCTCATTCAGTGGGTTGTCTTTCAGTTTGTCAATGGTTTACTTTGTTGTGCAAAAATTTTTTATTTTGATGTAGTCCCATTTGTTTATTTTTTCTTTTGTTTCCCTTTTCTGAAGAGATATATCAGAAAAATGTTGCTATGAAAAATGTCCAAGATTTTACTGCCTATGTTTTCTCCTAGGAATTTCGAGTCTTACATTCAAGTCTTTAATCCACTTTGAATGTATTCTTGGGGATGGTGTAAAAGGTGGTCTAGTTTCTTTTTTTTTTTTTGCATGTATCTGCCCAGTTTTCCCAACACCATCTATTGAATAGGCTGTGTTTACCACATTGTATATTCTTGCCTCCTTTGTCAAATATTAATTGACCATAAAGATGTGGGTTTATTTCTGGGCTCTCTATTCTGTTCCATTGATCTATATGTCTGTTTTTATGCCAGTATCATGCTGTTTTGATTACTATGGCCTTGCAGTATAGTTTAATATCAGGTAGCATGATTCCTCCAACTTTGTTCTTTATCAAGGTTGCTGTGGTTATTCAGGGTCTTTTGTAGTTTCATATTCTTTGTTTGTTTGTTAATCCTCACTCAAGGATATTTTTAAAATTGATTTTTAGAATGGAAGGGAGGGAGGGAGGGATGGAGGGAGAAGGGAAGGGAGGGAAAGAGAGAGAGAGAGAGAGAGAGAGAGAGAGAGAGAGAGAGAGAGAGAGAAAGAAAAAAAAACATTGAAACATTGATGTGAGAGACACATTGATTGGTTGTCTCCTGCATGGTCCCCAACCAGGGCCTGGGATGGGTCTGCAACACAGGTATGTGCCCTTGACCAGGTGCCTTTGGTGTGTGGGCCATCGCTCTACCACTGAGCCACACTGTTTAGGACTTCATATACAGTTCTGGAATATTAGTTCTAGTTTTGTGAAGTAAGCCATTTGGTATCTTGATAGGAATTGCCTTGATTCTATAGATTGCTTTAGGTAGTATGGTCATTTTAATGATTTTAATTCTTATTATCCATGAACATAGTATATGCGTCCACTTTTTTGTATTTTCTTTTGTTTCTTTGTTCAGTGTCATTTTAATGATTTTAATTCTTATTATCCATGAACATGGTATATGCATCCACTTTTTTGTATTTTCTTTTGTTTCTTTGTTCAGTGTCTTATAATTTTCTTGATATAGGTCTTTTACATCATTAGTGCAATAGTAAAATGTGATTGTTTTCTTAGTTTCCCTTTATGATAGTTCATTAATGGTGTGTAGAAGTGTAATGGATTTCTGTATATTTATTTTGTATCCTACTACTTGACTGAATTCATTTATCAGTTTTAGTAGTCTTTTTGTGGAATCTTTAGGGTTTTCTCTATACAGTATCATGTCATCAGTAAATAATGACAATTTTAATTCTTCCTTTCTAATTTGGATACCTTTTATTTCTTCTTGTCTGATTGCTGTGGCTAGGACTTCTAGTACTCTATTGAATAAGAGTTGTGGCAGCAGACATCCTTGTCTTGTTCCTGATTTTAATGGAAACACTTGTTGTTTGCCCATTAAGTTTGATGTTGGCTGTGGGTTTGTTACACATGGCCTTTATTATGTTGAAGTATGTTTCCTCTATTTCCACTTACTTGAGAGTTTTTATCATAAAGGGATGATGGATTTTATCAAATGCTTTTTCTGCACCTATTGATGTTATGATCATGTAGCATGTTTATTGATTTGCAGGTATTGTACCAACCTTGCGTCGCCAGAATAAATCTCATTTGATCATAGTGTATAATCTTTTTACTGTATTGTTGGATCCAGTTTGCTAATGTTTTGTTGAGGATTTTAGCATCTATGTTCAATAGGGATATATTGGCCTATAATTTTATTTCTTTGTTGTGTCTTTATCTGGTTTGGAAATTAGGATAATGCTGGCCTTATAAAGTGAGCTTGGGAATCTTCACCTCTCCTCTTGAATTTTTTTGGAATAGTTTGAGAAAGATAGGTGTTAGTTTTTCTTTGAATGTTTGGTAAAATCCACCTGTGACGCCATCTGTTCCAAGACTTTCGTTTGTTGGGAATTTTTTAAATTTTATTACTGCTTTAATTTCATTAATTGTAATTGGCCTATTCAGATTTTCTGATTCTTCCTGTTTCAGTTTTGGAAGATTACATGTTTCTAGGAATTTAGCCACTTCATCCAGATTATTCAATTTGTTGGCATATAGTTATTTGTAATATTTTCTTACAATCCTTTGTATTTCTTTGGTGTCAGTTGTTCTCCTCTTTAATTTCTGATTTTATTTATTTGGATCCTTTCTTTTTTTTTCTTGATGAGTCTGGTTAAAAAGGTTTGCCAGCTCTTGGTTTTATTGATCGTTTGTATTGTTTTCTTATACTCTATTTCTTTTACTTTTGCTCTGATTTTTGTTATTCCCTTTCTTCTACTCACTTTAGGCTTTGTTGTTCTTTTTCTAGTTAAGTTCCTTTGATATTTTTCTTATTTCTTGTAATGCTGTGAATTTCCCTCTTAAGACTGATTTCACTGTGTTCAATTGTTTTGAGTTGTATTTTCATTTGCTTCAAGGTATGTTTTGATTTCTTCCTTGATCTCATTAACTCCTTGATTGTTTAGTCACATGTTATTTAACCTCCATGTCCTTGTGTGATTTTCAGTTTTTTTCTTGTGATTGATTTCTAGTTTCATACCGTTATGGTAAAAGAAGATGCTTGATATATTTTCAGTCTTTTTAAGTTTATTGAGACTTGGTTTTTGTTCTAACAAAATGTTCCATGTGCACTTGACAAGAATATGTATTCTGCTGCTTTGGGGTGAAATGCTATGAAGATATCAGTTAAATCCATCTGGTTTCCTGGTCATTTAAGGCTGCTGTTTTCTTTCATTCGCTTATTCTTAAGTATACACTATAGATTTGAATTTGGCTGTAGTCTTGGCTTTATCTACAGATTTGAATCATTGACTGTCATTTGGACAGTAACTCCTATAGTACATGAGGGTAATTAACTGTGAGTTTTGTTCTTTTTTTGTTTTCTTCTTCCCATTAGAGAAGAAAATACTGTGTTGGAGGAATAAAGACAGTGCTCATAAAACTAAAGGAAAGAAATTATAAAGGACAAAAAGGGAACAAAAGGAAGATAATATAACATTTCCTTTAGATTATGTTCTAGAATGGCAGCAAATAAACTTATAAATCAAGATTTTAGGTGGACTAATTTCTCAGAGTTTATATTTGTTTTTAATTTCATTGAACTAGCAAGATTAGGGGTTTAACAAACTGCATCAAAGTATGCACAGTAGAACATTTTTATAACATCTACAAATGAAAAGCCAATTTCCTTACAGAGACAATAATGCAAATGTTCACAGTAGCTTTGCCACAAAGAAGTTAAATTATTGCAATTGATGATTCCACTGCTTTAATAGGAGTTCATGCTATAATAACCTTTATTAATTAGGAAAATAACATAATTTAAATCTAGGCAATAATATTACAGACCCATAAGTTGCCACTGAAGAAAGTAAACAGAAATGACTTGTCTTGTATATTCAAATATTATTATAGCTAATAACCTTTGTACTTATGACTTTTTCATTATTTTTGGGTCTAGGTGCATATATATATATTTTTCTGTTCCCAGAATACAGCTCATGTAGGTATTATTATTATTATTATTTTCAAAAGAATATTTATTTGGAAAAATCATAGAGGTAGGATAAGTAATTTGTAGGAGAAATGGGCTTAGGAAACAAGTTATAGAGGGGCCCTTGGAGCTTGGGAGTGAGGAAGGTAATGGAAATGTGAGTGGGGAAAGGGAGACGGGGAGGGGGAAGGAGAAAGGCAAGGGCATGCTTCCAGGAGGGAGAGTCAATTCTTGTAGTTTTTTTTTTTTTTTTAATCACCTGAAGATATTTTTTATTCTTTTCAGAGATGGTAGAAGTGGGGGAGAGAGTGGGAGACACACACACACACACACACACAGAAAGAGAGAGAGAGAGAGAATGAGAAAGTAGTATCTATGTGTGAGAGAGATTGCCTGGTTGCTTCCCATAGGCGCTGAGGCGGGGAGTGAAGGGCAACCTAGGAATCCAACCCCTAACCCTTGGATGTGCAGGCTCATGCTCTAACCACTGAGCACACCGTCTAGGGCTGTTCATGTAGTTTTCTATGGCTTGGGACCTAAAAGGCTGGAAACCTGAAAAACAGCAATTATATAAACTCTGAGATCTACTAATTGATAGCCACTTCTTAGAGTTGTAATCTGTGACTTGTTATTCCCCAAAGTCGCCCATTTTATAGAAGGTTGCCTTTAGAGAGTTACACAGTGGAACTAACAGAAGCTGAGAAACTGAGAGAAGGATGATGGCTAGACAACACAGGTCTTGGGGTAGACATTCAGAACTTAGGTTAATAAAATCTGGTGATAATATTTTTGTGCCTTATCTCTTTCTTAAGCATACACCCTGTGCTTTGGAGGAAAGAAAGAAGCAGCAGCAATCATAAGTTTAAAACATAATACACTAATACTTTAAAACATAATACACTAAAACTCACTTGGGTAATTTGATATTTATCGTATTCTCATTTGAATGCTTTTGCATTTTTTTGCAGGCATTTGGGGAAATTTTTTTTTTGTTTATAATATATTTTTATTGATTCCAGAGGGTAGGGAGAGGGAGGAAAAGATAGAAACATCAAAGATGAGAGAGAATTATTGATTAGCTGCTTCCCACACGCTCTATACTGGGGGATTGAGCCCACAACTGGGGCATGTGCCCTGACCGGGAATCAAAATGTGACCTCCTGGTTCATAGGTTGATGCTCAACCACTAAGCCACACCGGCTGGGTGGAAAATTGTTTTAATTAGAGATTGGATTCAGAGAAACTGAAGCAGGCTTAAATTTAAAAGAAAATAAAAATTATACTGCAAATTATATTTTGGACTGTTTTTACCTTGAGGAGTCTTATATATTTTGTGACTGAATAATAATAGAGTAGCTTTTCCCAACTACCACAGAATTAGATATTATTGCCAAACTGAGCCGGGGGCATTGCCTCGTCTAGGTGAACACGATTTCAAAGATGGCCTAACACCACTGGTGGGGCCTGATAAAAAAAAATATTGGCAAATGTCAGTTGATCTCATAGTATTTCTCAGACAGACACACACACACACACACACACACACACACACACACACATATCCTTCAGCAACTTACTAATAACCAATCAAGTGAAGTATTAAGGGTATGCAAAATGTAGCATTTATAAATTCACATCAGTATAATGCTAGAATTTATAAAGGATTCTGATTTAGTGTTCTAAGAAGTCTGGCTACTACTATGCAGTTTGTAGCAATGTTGCAAAGCTCCAATTCCACATGTGAAAATGCATAAGATGGAACTATTTTGTATTTTTAGAAAGAAATTTATCATCAGTGTGTGTTGAGTTGGTTGTGCTTTTTGTTTCTATTTTTTATTATAAATTACTATTTAGACTTATCATTATCAATTTAATTTGTTGTAGATTGTTCAGTTAACCCTGTAATGTTTGTTGATGCATGTTTGTACTAACAATATTCTTGGTCTATAATTTTTCAGTTACTAGAGTTTAAATTGCAATTAAAATATAAATTCTCCCCATATTAGAGAAGCAGATGTATATGTATTCTCCAAAAGTTGGCTTGAAAAATGACACTTTATTCATATCACTGTGACATATTTTCCCTGGTTTGAATACGGTGTATCAAAAAGTGTTTGAGAATTGCTGGTCTGAGGAGCTAGTTGGCAGGTCTAGGAGTCTGAGTTAGAATCGTTTCTAATTACTTCCATGTCACGACAACATAACTCTTGTAAGTTCAGGACCCTGACAGACCTGGTTTGAATCTACTATTTATTGTCTGTGGCCTTGACAAGTTGCCTAATATTGTCAGTTTCAATTTCCTATCTGTAAATTAGGATAAAGAACAATAGTACCTACTTAATCCAGTTCTTTGGTATTAGATGAGATGTTGTGTCTAAAATGCCTATTAGGACTCTGCCTGGGTTAGACTAAATTCCCAATAATAATAACCATTATTACTAGGTGGGAAGTACTTTCTGTGTTCCTATTGCAAAATGGTTAATTTTCTACCAGGTTGTAATTTTGTTTTAAGCTTCTTTTTGGGTTAAAACATTCAACCAATATTTGTTCATTGCATATGTTTTAATTCCTTTAATATGAATGTTCATTGCTAGTAATAGAGTATGTTTCAAACTATCTTGACTATTTCACATTTGGGGTGGTCACTTTTTTATTGAAATATATTTGACATGTAACATGTGTGAATGTTTAAGGTATTAAGTATGTTAATTTGATACATTTTTATATTATAATACGATTGCCATTTTAGTTATAGTACTTCTTTCATCCTATATAATAAAAGGCTAATATGCAAATCAACTGAACGGTAAAATGACGGGTTGCTATGATGCACACTGACCACCAGGGGGCAAATGCTCAACACAGGGGAAGTGCCGCTCAGCCAGAATCTAGGCTCATGGCTGGTGAGCGCAGCAGCGGTGGCGGGAGCCTCTCCTGCCTACATGGCAGTGCTAAGGATGTCTGATTGCCAGGTGGAGCGGGCCTAAGCTGTCAGTCAAATATCGCCTGAGGGTTCCCGGACTGTGAGAGAGCACAGGCCTGGCTGAGGGACCCCCCGCCCCCCATGAGTGCATGAATTTCGTGCACTAGGCCTCTAGTGTTACATAATTATCATTGCTTTTTAGTGGTTAGGATAAGTTCTAGTCTCTTAGCAGGTTTGAAGATTATCCTATATAATAAAAGGGTAATATGCAAATTGACCCTAATGACAGAATGACCTGGAACAATGGGTCGCTATGATGTGCACTGACCACCAGGGGCAGATGCTCAATGCATGAGTTGCCCCCTGGTGGTCAGTGCGCTTCCACAGGGGTAGTGCTGCTCAGCCAGAAGCCGGCTCATGGTTGGCCAGCGCACAGTGGTGGCGGGAGCCTCTCCTGCCTCTGTGGCAGAGCTAAGGATGTCTGACTAATGTCTTAGGCCGGGGAAGCCGGCCTGAGCCATCAGTCTGACATACCCTGAGGGTTCCCAGGCTGCCAGAGGGATGTCCCGCTCCGCCTAAGCTGTCAGTCGGACATCCACTGAGGGGTCCTGGGCTGCAAGATGGCACAGGCCAGGCTGAGGGACCCCCCACACACCAAGTGCACAAATTTCATGCACTGGGCCTCTAGTAATACAATACTATCTAGTAAAAGAGTAATATGCAAATTAACCATCACTCTGCTACACCCACAAGCCATGCCCACCAGCCAATCTGGAGTGAGTATGCAAATTAACACAATCAAGATGGCTGCGGCCATGGAGTGAGCAGGAGGCTTGGGTTTCCCTGGCAATGGAAGAAGCCAAGCTTTCTGCACACCCTGGCAGGCCCAGGCCTCCACTCAAGGCTACAAAGTTTCAATTATAGAAGATAAGTAAATCCCATCAAAAATGGCAGCAGCCACAGAGCTGGAGAGAGCAGGAGGCTTGAGTTGCCCCCGGTGATGGAGGAAGCCAAGCTTTCCGCACACCCTGGCAGGCCCAGGCCTCCACACACGGCTACAAAGTTTAAATTATAGAACATAAATAAATCCCAGCAAAAATGGCTGGGGCTGTGGAGCAAGCAGGAGGCTTGGCTCCATTCAAGGCTACAAAGTTTCAATTGTAGAAGATAAATAAATCCCAGATACCAGGGCCTCTGCTTGGGTCACCAGGGGCGTGGCCAGCCTGCAAACCATCATGGGCCCCTTGCCCAGACCGCCCCATGCCCAAGGGAACCCCCATCCTGATCTGGGACACCCTTCAGGGCAAACCAGTTGGCCTCCACCTGTGCACCAGGCCTCTATCCTATCTAATAATCTAATAAAAGAGTAATATGCAAATTGACCATCACTCCAACACACAAGATGGCTGCCCCCATGTGGTCAAAGATGGCTGCCTCCATGTGGACACAAGATGGCCACCACAAGATGGCCAGCAGGAGAGGGCAGTTGGGAGGGACCAGGACTGCAAGGGAGGGCAGTTGGGGGCGATCAAGCCTGCAGGGGAGGGCAGTTAGGGGTGACCAAGCCAGCAGAGGAGGGAAGTTGGGGGCAACCAGGCCTGTAGGAAAAGGCAGTTGCGGGGGGACCCAGGCCTGCAGGGGAGAGCAGTTGAGGGGGACCAGGCCTGCAGGGGAGGGAAGTTGGGGGGGGACCCAGGCCTGCAGGGGAGGGCAGTTAGGGGTGACCAGGCCGGCAGAGGAGGGAAGTTGGGGGCAACCGGGCCTGCAGGGAAGGGCAGTTTGGGGGGACCCAGGCCTGCAGGGAAGGGCAGTTAGGGGTGACCAGGCCTGCAGGGGAGGGCAGTTAGCAGTGACCAGGCCTACAGGGGAGGGAAGTTAGGGGCAAACAGGCTGGCAGGGGAGCAGTTAGGCATCAGTCAGGCTGGCAGGGTAGTGGTTGGGGGTGATCAGGCTGGCAGGCAGAAGCGGTTAGGGGCAATCAGGAAGGCAGGCAGGCGAGCCGTTGGGAGCCAGCAGTCCTGGATTGTGAGAGGGATGTCCGACTGCCTGTTTAGGCCTGATCCTACTGGGATTGGGCCGAAACGGGCAGTCGGACATCCCTCGAGGAGTCCCAGATTGGAGAGGGTGCAGGCTGGGCTGAGGGACACACCCGCCGTGCACGAATTTTGTGCACCGGGCCTCCAGTCTATATAATAAAAGCCTAAGTGACCACTATGGCAGAATGACCAGAATGACCAGTTGCTATGATGCACACTGACCACCAGGGTGCAGACACTCAGTGCAGGAGCTGCCTCCTGGTGGTCAGTGCGCTCCCACAGGGGAGTGCCACTCAGCCCGAAGCTGGGTTCATGGCTGGTGAGTGCAGCGGTGGTGGTGGGAGCCTCTCATGCCTCTGAAGCAGCGTTATGGAGCAGCAAGCCAAGCGGTAAGGAGCAGTGAGCAGGCGAGGTAAGGAGCGAGGGGTCCCAGATTGTGAGAGGGATGTCCACCTGCCGGCTTAGGCCCACTCCTTGTGGGGAGCGGGCCTATGCCAGCAGTTGGACATTCCTGCACTGGGCCTCTAGTATTGTCTATATTCATTATAGTCTCTGCATTAAATTTCTAGGATTTATGGCAGGGTCACCTTATAAAATCTAATTACTAGTAGTGTTTTCATAACAGCCATTTTCTTGTTTGCTTGTGTTGGCAATGCTACATTATCTTCAATGAGTCCTTTCCTTGCAAGAACCCTTTTTAATCTACTTATCATTTTTGTGAGTGGTAATCTAATCTAATCTAATCTAATCTAATCTAATCTAGATAACATTTGAAAAATTCACATAAGCAGGCACACAGGTAAACCTGACACTTCCCTTGAGCAAATGAGAACACTACCTTCAATTCTGCCACTTTTTTTTTGGTGAATGATTTAGAAATCATTTACTCTCTTCCAGAGAAGGATATTTCAGGAATCATAAACTAGAAAATTCCCATGAAGTTTAGTCATGTTTGCGCTATAGCACTTTACTGCCAGGTGTTACTATTCTTTTGGAGGATTTGGATTGGATTTGCAGGGTATCAGAACCAAGGTTACACCCTCATTCTACACCTGTTCATTCAAACTTTTGGATGACATGGGTACAGTATATATCAAAAGAAGTGAGGTATCCTTCCCATGAGAAACTGGAATGTGATTTGTTTTAGAGTTTAAGATGTAGAAAGGACATCATTTATCTCCCCAAGCAATATTAATTTAAATTTTAAAGAATACTATTTCAAATTACACAACACATGGGTACCAAGAGCAGAAAGAAATTGGTGAACCATATGCTTGTAAATGCCATCTCTTTTCCTCAAGAGAAAGATCATTTATATTTTGTAATTAAAGAGCAGAAGGTCTTTGTTCCATAAAGGCCTTTTGATCAGGAAATTTACGGGATGGAGAGGGCTTCCCAGGGGAGGTTTATATAGCATTCAAGGACTCATTGGCATCGACACCTGGTGGGACTTTGCTCTTTGTCTATTTCCTTATTAAACTCTGGAGAATAAACTTTAATTCTAAAAATGTGATAAACTCTTGTTAAAAAAAAAGGTTTGTAAACAGTTCTAGAAGAGAGCATTAAGTAAAGAAATTGATATTTAGGTCGACTTGGTGTTTTCAAACTCCTTAGGAGGCAGTTACAGCATTATGAACTACACTAGAGGCTTGGTGCACCAGTGGGGTCCCTCAGCCTGACCTGCAGGATCGGGCCGAAACCAGCTCTGCAACATCCCCCAAGGGGTCCTGGATTGTGAGAGGGCACAGGTCAGGCCAAGGAACTCCACCGGTGCATGATCAGGGCCGGAGAGAGAGACAGGAGGTTGGCCAGCTGTGGAGCGAACACAGGAGGGCTCCAGATCATGTCTGGTTCTTCTCACTCAGTCCCAATCTGCTGGACCCCAGCATCAAGCTAACTTACTGGTCAGAGTGCCCCCTGGTGGTCAGTGCACGTCATAGTGATTGGTTGACCTGTTGACTGTCTGCCCCCTGGTGGTCAGTGCATGTCATAGAGACTGGTCAATCGGTCGACTGCCCCCTGGTGGTCAGTGCATGTCATAGCAAGCAGTTGAGCGGCCTTAGCATATCAGTATATTATGCTTTGATTGGTTGAACGGACCACCAGACGACCAGACACTTAGCATATTAGGCTTTTATTATATAGGATAGGATATGGTGCTCTCAGTTTGTTGATGGGCATTGTTCATTATTTTGGTTAGAACCAATGGGTCTGGATTTCTTATTGCATAATAAACAGTCACTAACCCTGAGAATTTTAAACTGCTGCTTTAGTCTTAATTTTTTAAAAAAAATATATTTGAGTCCATGTAAGTTAGCGAACCACAAAAAATTGTGTAGTTTCTATACCACCATCCCTGGTAAATATGAAGTCCCAGAACCCTCAACTAATAATTGTGTATGGTATGCTGAATGGCACCATTTCTTGGTTGAGGGACCCCTGCCCTCTCTTAGAGTAAATCCCCATTTCCCCTGCCTTCTTATGTTTTCTTCCTCACACCTTGAAGGAATAATTTAAGAGAATAGATTACCCTTGTCCTATCCTGTAAATGTCAGCAAGTTTTAGACTCTGAGACTGTCAATAGGAGCAAATCTCAGAGCATTTTGTGTGCATCTGAGAAGATCTGCCTTAAGTCTAGAAAGTCATACTGAAAATCCTAAAGTGAAGATCTTTAGTTGGAATGTATCAGATGGAGTGTCCTAGTAGGCCACTCTACCCAGGTATCTGTTATTTGTTACTTTTTGCCTGTCTCGCTGTAATGAACCTTTTGTCCTGGCCTTCAAGTTGTTAATTTTTTATTTGTGAAGATAATATATTGTCCCTCTGCTTGCCATTCTGTTTTAGTCACTAAATCAGGTATTGCTGGTTGTGGCAAATTAAAACTTTTGCTGTGTCATATACAAACTAACTTATTTTGTAAATTTAGTGGCCAGAGTTATTGAAAAACTTGTATATAGTTTTATTACAAAAAATGCTTATTACACAATTTTTAAACATTACAGAAATATGTAGTGCATTATGTAAAATTTTTCCACACAGCCCTGATTCATTGGGTTAACCCATGTTAATAGTTTGGTGTTTGCTTTTTATTTATTAAAATATAAGATTTTATTATAATACTCTTTTGTAGCTTGCCTTTTTTTATACAAACACATATATTTATGTGTTTTCAAATGTCAGTAGTACCTAATTTTATCCTTTTAATTTATTTTTATTTTTATTTTTTTAAATATATTTTTATTGATTTTTTACAGAGAGGAAGGGAGAGGGATAGAGAGTTAGAAACATTGATGAGAGAGAAACATCGATCAGCTGCCTCCTGCACACCCCCTACTGGGGATGTGCCCGCAACCAAGGTACATACCCTTGACCGGAATCGAACCCGGGACCCCTCAGTCCGCAGGCCGACACTCTATCCACTGAGCCAAACCGGTTTCGGCATAATTTTATCCTTTTTAAATCATTGTATAATATTCCATTGTGTAGACTTACCATATTTGCTTACCCAGTTCTCTTTAAATGGGCATTTAAGTTTTTTCCCAATTTTTTACTGTTATAGAAAGTGCTGAAATTGACATCCTTCTGTATTTAATTTTGTGCTCTTGGGTGAATATCCAGCTTTTTTCAAAATGGCCAGCCACTTTTATTGAAAAATTCACATTTTCTCCCACTGAATTGAAATGCTGCACTTATATACGTGTATGCTAAATCCCTATGTGTAGTTGTGTATATTTCTGGATTAATACGTTCCAGTGACCTGTGTCTCTAAATAGGACATTGTTTTAATTGCTTAATGTATGATTTGCTTTCTCATTTAGTAAGCTGGCCCCTCTTATTGCTCTTTATTTTTCTCCAGAATATATACCAAATCACATATTTATTCTTCCAGATGAACTCATGTACCCCAATTTATTTTATAAACTGTTGTGGTTCTGATAAGGATTACTTTTAATTCCTGTATTAATTAGAACTGTGCCAGCTTAGCAAAACCTCTTGATAAATATAAAATTATCACTTCTCATTCTCAGTTTTCTAATCTGTGTTCCCATTTGTCAAATTATTAGTTTCTAACTGTGTATCCCTACCAAGAATGTTTGGTTAATTTTGCTTTCTGTTACTAAAGGATTGTTTTTGTTCACAATATAAAGTACAATAAAATATTAAATATGCTTCTTATGTGGTGATTTAGGGATGATTGGTCTCTTTACCACATTGTATCTTTCTGTCTTGAAACAATATATGTATCTTCATTTATTTTTCTTAAATCCCTCAATCGAGTTTTATAATTTTCTTTACATGTTCTACGAGTTTATTTCTGGGTATTGCATGTATTTTGCAATTATAAATTGCAATATTTTTTCTAATTTTATAGATGGTTGTTTTGGCCTAAAAGGGTACTATATAATAAAGAGGTAATATGCAAATTGACCATCACTCCAACACACAATATGGCCACCCCCATGTGGTCAAAGATGGCCGCTAACATGTGGACACAAGATGGCCACTATAAGATGGCCGGCAGGGGAGAGCAATTGTGGGTGATCAGGCCAGCAGGGGAGGGCAGTTGGGGGGGACCAGGCCAGCAGGGGAGGGCAGTTGGGGGTGACCAGGCCTGCAGGGGAGGGTAGTTGGGAGGGACCAGGCCTGCAGGGGAGGGCAGTTAGGTGCGACCAGGCCTGCAGGGCAGTTGGGGAGGGGACCAGGCCTGCAGGGGAAGGCAGTGGGAGGGACCAGGCCTGCAGGGGAGGGGGGCAGTTGTTGGGGACCCAGGCCTGCAGGGGAGGGCAGTTGGGGGTGACCAGGCCTGCAGGGGAGGGTAGTTGGGAGGGACCAGGCCTGCAGGGAAGGGCAGTTGGGTGCGACCAGGCCTGCAGGGGAGTACAGTTGGGATGGACCAGGCCTGCAGGGGAGGGCAGTTGGGAAGGAACAGTCCTGCAGGAGAGCAGTTAGGCATTGATCAGGCTGGCAGGGGAGTGGTTAGGGGGTGATCAGGCAGGTAGGCAGAAGCAGTTAGGAGCAGTCAGGCAGGCAGGCGAGCGGTTGGGAGCCAGCAGTCCTGTATTGTGAGAGGGGTCCCAGATTGGAGAGGTGCAGTCTGGGCTGAGGGACACCCCCCCCCCCCATTCACGAATTTTGTGCACTGGGCCTCTAGTCATGTAATAATTTTATGTGGTCTCCTTAGTGAACCTTCCTTATTTTCTCTCATATCTTTTTAGTTCATTTTCACGGATATTTCATGTGGGCAATCAGATTATCAGAAATAGTGATTATTTAGCCCAGGTGTCCTCAAACTACGGCCCGCGGGCCACATGCGGCCCGCCGAGGACATTTATCTGGCCTGCCGGGTGCCACTACCTGTCCTGCTTAGCAGCCGACTCGTCCTGGGCCCGCAGTGCGCATATGAATTTGTTCATAGTTTTTTTTTTAAACTATAGTCCGGCCCTCCAATGGTCTGAGGGACAGTGAACTGGCCCCCTGTTTAAAACGTTTGAGGACCCCTGATTTAGCCTCTTTGTTTCCTCATCAATTTAGCTTTAACTTGGTTTTCTTAATTGCATTGTGTTTTGTTCTTGAAAATTGTATAGTGAAAAGAGTAGACATCCTTACCTTATTTCTGAACTTTATAGGAATGTTTCTAGTGTTTTAATATTAATCAGATATTAATATCTGTTACAGTTAGGCTGTGTATGTAGGTAATAAACTTATTAATGATTGTATAAAAAGGTATTTTAACTTTCATTGAGCTATTTATATGACTTTTTCTCCTATGACCTTGTAATTTGATGACTTAATTCTTTTCCCTAATATTCATCACCCTTTTGGAATTGACCCACTTTGTCATGAATCCTTCTGATTAATTCTATTTTCCAATATTTTACATAGGATTTCTTTTTTATTTATACTGATTTTTGAGTGTGTGGTTATATCTTTGTGCTACATTGGCTTCATAAGAAGAAGCAGAAAACTTTATTTTTTCTCTTAGGCACAGGAATAGTTGGGATTATGTGATCTTTAAAATTTGGAGAAAACTCTCCTTAGAACTGTTTGGATCTGGCATATTGCCAAGTCACAGGCCAGGAATACATTTGGACAGGTGGGGTAGGTTATTTTCTTATAATACTTTATCCTATCCAAACCTAAAATTAAATAAGTGTATCAGGTAGGTTCTTAGACTGCTTGTTTCCAGTGCTTTTGCAAACATTGTTAGATCCTCTGGTTGTTTCTGGAGCTACTAGTATACAAAAAAGTTAACATAGCAGGATTGAACTTTTATCTTTAGAAAGGAAGGCCTGCTTGCAAAGTTGTCCCTTGCCTGGTATCTGGAAACTTGGATTTTCGAAGGGTTCCTGCCATTAATTGATAAGAGTGGCTCATTTAAACAGTGTACAAAGCAGTGTGGTTTATGTTGAACGCTGCTTTCTTTCTTGAGTCTGGAATTTGGATACAGGCAAGGCAAGGGCTACCTACACTAACAGCCTCCTGTTAAACACTCTGGGTGAGTCTCTAGCAAGCTTCCTGGTTAGAAATATTTAACTTGTGCTGTCACAGCTTTGTGGGGGAATTTTTTTTTTCTTTTTTAAATTTTTATTAAGGTATTATATGTATACATATCTTACCATTGCCCCCCCCCCCTTACTCCCATACATGCCCTCACCCCCCAATGTTTTGCATCCGTTGGTTATTCTTATATGCATGCATATAAGTCCTTTGGTTGATCTCTTATTTCCCCCACCTCTCCCTAACCTTTCCGCTGTAATTTGACAGTCTGTTTGATGCTTTACTGCCTCTATATCTATCTTTTTGTTCATCAGTTTATAATGTTCTTTATTATCCACAAATGAGTGAGATCCTGTGGTATCTTTCTTTCATTGACTGGCTTATTTCACTTAGCATAATGTTCTCCAATTCCATCCAGGTTGCTACAGATGGTAAGAATTCCTTCTTTTTTATGGTAGCATAGTATTCCATTGTGTATCAGGGGTCCTCAAACTTTTAAAACAGGGGGCCAGTTCACTGTCCCTCAGACCGTTGGAGGGCCGGACTATAGTTTAAAAAAAAAAAACTATGAACAAATTCCTATGCGCACTGCGGGCCCGGAACGAGTCAGCTGCTAAGCAGGACAGGTAGTGGCACCCGGCCACATCTATAGATTGCTTTGGGTAGTATGGACATTTTGATGATGTTGATTCTACCAATCCATGAACATGGTATGTTCTTCCATCTGTTTACATCTTCCTCTATCTCTTTTTTCAGTGTCCTGTAGTTTTCCGCGTATAGGTCTTTTACCTCCTTGGTTAAGTTTATTCCTAGGTATCTTAATTTTTTTGGTGCGATGGTAAATGGGATTGCTTTTTTAGTCTCTCTTTCTGTAAGTTCACTATTGGTGTATAGAAATGCCATAGATTTCTTGGCATTAATTTTGTATCCTGCTACATTGCCGAATTCATTTATTAAGTCTATTAGTTTTTTGATGGAGTCTTTTGGGTTTTTTATGTACAATATCTTGTCATCTGCAAATAAGGACAGCTTTACTTCTTCTTTTCCAATTTGGATGCCTTTTATTTCTTCTTCTTGTCTAATTGCAATGGCTAATACTTCCAGTACTATGTCAAACAGGAGTGGTGAGAGTGGGCATCCCTGTCTTATTCCTGTTCTTAGGGGAAATGGTTTTAGTTTTTGCCCATTGAGTATGATGTTAGCTGTGGGTTTATCATATATAGCTTTTATGATGTTGAGGTATGATCCTTCTATTCCCACCTTGTTGAGAGTTTTTATCAAGAAAGGGTGTTGGATTTTTTCAAATGCTTTTTCTGCATAAATTGATATGACTATGTGCTTATTATCTCTCAATTTGGTTATGTGATGTATCACGTTAATTGATTTGCAGATATTGTACCATCCTTGCATTCCTGGGATAAATCCTACTTGGTCATGGTGTATGATCTTTCTGATGTACTGCTGGATCTGATTTGCTAGAATTTTGTTGAGGATTTTGGCATCTACGTCCATGAGGGATATTGGCCTGTAATTCTCCTTCATTGTGTTGTCTTTATCTGGTTTTGGTATTAGGGTGATGCTGGCTTCATAGAAGGAGCTTGGAAGTGTTCCTTCCTCTTGAATTTTTTGGAATAGTCTGAGGAGGATAGGTTTTAGTTCTTCCTTGAATGTTTGGTAAAACTCTCCTGTGAAGCCGTCTGGCCCCGGGCTTTTGTTTGCCGGAAGCTCTTTGATGAATGCTTCAATGTCTCCCATAGTTACTGGCATATTGAGCTGTTTAAATTCTTCCTGATTGAGTTTTGGAAGGTTATATTTTCTAGGAATATGTCCATTTCCTCCAGGTTGTCCAGTTTGTTGGAATAGAGTTGTTCGTAGTATTTTTTAACAATCTTTTGTATTTCGGCGGGATCTGTTGTTATTTCACCTCTTTCATTTCTGATTTTGTTTATTTGGGTCCTCTCTCTTTGCTTCTTGGTGAGCCTGGCTAGAAGTTCATCAATCTTGTTTATCCTTTCAAAGAACCAGCTCTTGGTTTTGTTGATCTTTTGTATTATTTCTTCGGTCTCTATGTCATTTATCTCCGCTCTGATCTTTATTATTTCCTTCCTTCTGCTTACACTAGGATTTTCTTGTTGGCTCTCTTTCTAACTCTTTGAGTTGTAGGGTTAGGTAATTTATTACCATTGTTTCTTGTTTTTTTGCAGTAGGTTTGTAGAGCTATGAACTTCCCTCTCAAGACTGCTTTCGCTGTGTCCCATAGATTTTGGATTGTTGTGTTTTCATTGTCATTTGTTGCCATGATGTTTTTTATTTCTTCCTTGATCTCTCTGGTAACCCAGTAATTGTTTAATAGCATGCTGTTTAGTCTCCATGTGTTTGATTTCTTTGGATTGTTTTTATTGTAGTTGATTTCCAGTTTTATGCCACTGTGGTCTGAGAAGATGCTTGATATGATTTCTATCTTCTTGAATATGAAGAGACTTTGCCTATGGCCCAACATATGCTCTATCTTTGAAAATGACCCATGTGCACTTGAGAAGAATGTATATTCTGTGGCTTTGGGGTGAAATGTTCTGAAGATGTCAATTAATTCCATCTGGTCTAGTGAGTCATTTAGGATTGATGTTTCTTTGCTGATTTTTTGTTTAGAGGATTTGTCCAATGGTGATAGTGTGGTATTAAAGTCTCCTACTATGATTGTATTGCTGTCAATCTCTCCCTTGATATTCTCCAGGCGATTTTTTATGTATTTGGGTGCTCCTGTATTGGGTGCATATATGTTTACCAGAGTTATTTCTTCTTGTTGGATTGCTCCCTTTAGTATTATGAAGTGGCCTTCCTTATCTCTTGTTATGTCCTTCAGTTTGAGATCTAATTTGTCAGATATAAGTATTGCTGCCCCAGTTTTTTTTTTCATTTCCATTCGCCTAGAAAACCTTTTTCCATCCCTTCACCCTCAGTCTGTGTGCGTCTTTTTTTCTGAGGTGGGTTTCTTGTAGACAGCAGATATATGGGTCTTGTTTTCTTAACCCAATCGGTTATGTCTTTTGATTGGGGCATTTAATCCGTTTACATTTAAAGTTATTATTGATAGGTACTCATTTGTTGCCATTTTTATTCTTTACCCCTGTGTTCCTTCTTCGCTTCCTATTTCTTTTTGTTACAGCAGACCCTTTAGCATTTCTTGCATTGCTGGTTTGGTGGTAATAAATTCCCTTAGTCCTTTTTTGTCTGTGAAGCTCCTGATTTCACCTTCAGTTTTGATTGATAGCCTTGCTGGGTAGAGTATTCTTGGATTCAGACCCTTCCTTTGCATGACTTTGTATATTTCATTCCATTCCCTTCTGGCCTGATGTGTTTCTGTTGAGAAATCAGTTGCTAGTCTGATGGGGGTTCCTTTGTATGTAACTTTCTGTCTCTCTCTTGCCGCTTTTAAGATTCTTACTTTGTTGTTGGTGTTTGCCAATTTAATTATAATGTGCCTTGGCGTCGGTCTTTTGGTGTTCATTTTGCTTGGGACTCTGTGAGCTTCTTAGATTTGTGTGGGTTTTTTCTTCCCTATATCAGGGAAGTTTTCTGTCATTATTTCTTCAAACAGGTTTTCTATTCCTTGCTCAGTTTCCTTTCCTTGTGGAACCCCTATTGTGCGGATGTTGTTTTGTTTCGTGTTGTCCCAAAGTTCCCTTAGGCTCTCCTCTTGCCTTTTAATTTTTTTTTCTGGAAGCTGCTCTACTTGGGTATTTTTCCCCATCTTGTCTTCTAGCTCACTGATGCAGTCCTCTGCTTCTTCTAGTCTACTCTTGATGATTTCTATTGAGTTCTTTACAGCAGCGATGTCATTTTTCACTTCTTCTTGGTTCTTTTTCATTTCCTCTTGGTTCTTACTTATATTGTCGTATTTGTCTTCCATTCTTTTCAGCCACCTTCGGACCATTTCTCTGAATTCTTTCTCTGGAAGGTTGCTTGCCTCCATTTCATTTACTTCCTTTTCTGGTGATGCCTGCTTTTCTTTCATATGTGGGCTGTTTTTTTGTCTCCCCATGTTCTCTCTTCTCCGGATGTCTGGTTAGGTAGTTCTCTCTCTCCTGCATTGATTTAAAGGCACAAAATACAACACAACCAGGTACAACACACAAGGCACTGAACAGAAATGTATTCACGATATTAATAACCTCCAATAAAGATGACCACCAGAGAAAGGCAAATTAGGGGATAGGCGAGGAAAAAGAAAGAAAAAAAAAAGGAGTGTCAAAATGAAATTGGGGAAAGGAAAAAAAAAGTAAGAGAGACAAGAAAGAGACTAAATAGGAAAGGGTAACAAACTATATATATGGGGAGAAAACTCCAATAGAACAACCATTAATCCCAGCAAATGACAGCAACAAGTACCTAGGGATTAATACAAACTCCAACTCCAACTAATATCAAGTGAGGCAAAGGAAAACAGAAGCAAAAACCAAACAAAAACAAAACAAACAAACAAACAAAAGAATAAGCAAAACAATCTCACAAAAATGCATAAAAATTTGATATAATCAACATTCAAGCAAACAACAACAAAAGGACAGAAAGACCATTTTTTGGATCGTTCAGACAGTGAAGAGAGAATTATGTATGGACTTGGAACAGGGGATTGTAGATTAGATATATAAGTAGGGTGAAATTTTATCAGGGGGTAAACAGAAAGAATAGGGCAAATCTAAAGCAGGAAAGGGGCAAGATAAACAGGACACCAAAAGGGGAAAGGTTAGGAAGGGAGTGATGGCATAAAGGTAGAGTTGAGATAGCGTAAAACGATGCTAAAGGAAAGATGAAAATAGAATGTAGAACACTACTAATCCCAAAGTAAAATAAAGAGAAAATAAAATACTTAAAAAAAAGTAAAATTGTAGTAGTAATGATACTGATTGAAAATAAAAATGTAATAATTAAAAAGGTAAAATCAAGTGAGGAAAAAAGAAAAACAATTAGTTTCTTGAGTAAAAGATGCAAAAAATGAAAAAAAATAAAATAAAATGTGCAGTTGTGAAGGTCATTCACTTCCTCTATTGTTCTGTTTGGTATGCCTGTTTCTCAGTCCAGACAGTATTGCAGTTCCCTGCGTTCTACTGCTCCTCAGTGTTGTAAGCCAGTCCTGATTTTTAAGCAGGCGGTGTGTGTTAATTTCTCGTATTCCTTTATTTTTGACTAGAGGCATGGTGCACGAAATTCGTGCACGGGGGTGTGTGTCCCTCAGCCCAGCCTGCACCCTCTCCAATCAGGGACCCCTCTCACAATCCAGGACTGCTGGCTCCCAGCTGCTCGCCTGCCTGCCTTCCTGATTGCCCCTAACCGCTTCTGCCTGCCAGCCTTGTCACCCCCTAACCACTCCCCTGCCAGCCTGACTGATGCCTAACTGCTCCCCTGCCAGCCTGTTTTCCCCTAACTGCCCTCCCCTGCAGGCCTAGTCCCCCCCAACTGCTCTCCCCTGCAGGCCTGGGTTTCTCCCAACTGCCCTCCCCTGCAGGCCTGGTTGCCCCCAACTTCCCTCCTCTGCTGGCCATCTTGTGGCGGCCATCTTGTGTCCACATGGGGGCAGGATCTTTGACCACATAGGGGCAGCCATCTTGTGTGTTGGAGTGATGGTCAATCTGCATATTACTCTATTATTAGATAGGATAGAGGCCTGGTGCATGGGTGGGGGCCAGTTGGTTTGCCCTGAAGGGTGTCCCGGATCAGGGTGGGGGTTCCCTTGGGGCGTGGGGTGGCCTGGGTGAGGGACCTGTGGTGGTTTGCAGGCCAGCCACGCCCCCTGGCGACCCAAGCAGAGGCCCTGGTATCTGGGGTTTATTTATTTTCTACAATTGAAACTTTTTAGCCTGGAGCGGATCCAAGCCTTCTGCTTGCTCCTTGCTGGCAGCCATTTCTATTGGGATTTATTTATCTTCTATAATTGAAACTTTGTAGCCTTAAGCGGAGGCCTGGGCCTTCCAGGGTGTGCGGAAAGCTTGGCTTCCTCCATCGCTGGGGGCGACCCTAGCCTCCTGCTCTTTCCAGCTCCGTGGCTGCCACCATTTCTGTTTGGGTTTATGTATCTTCTGTCATTGAAAGTTTGTAGCCTTGAGTGGAGGCCTAGGCCGGCAAGGGCAGGTGGAAAGCTTGGCTTCCTCCATTGCCGGGGAAACCCAAGCCTCCCTCCTGCTCTCTGTGGCCGTAGCCATCTTGGTAGGGTTTATTTGCATATTCGCTCCTGATTGGCTGGTGTCGTGGCTTGTGGGCGTGGCTTGTGGATATAGTGGAGTGATGGTTAATTTGCATATTACTCTTTTATTAGATAGGATTACACAAGAGTCAATTTGTGATTCAGCCCCTGGGTGTCAGTGTTTCTGGATTGACTTCCGGATCTCTTTGGCCTCTCTAGTTTTTATTTGTATCCTTTTTTCCCTATGGTACTCAATACCCGTTTGTGGGAGTGGGCTGCGTCAGAGCTGGCTCTCCGATGGTCACTCCCCGCTCCGATCCCCATGTTCCAGAAAAACAACTTTCCCCTGCAGTCTCCCAGGATGTCCCCAACTGGGTGATCCTATGTATTGGGCTTAGTAATCAGAATCAAGGATTTGAAGAGGAAAAAGCCCAAGTGTGCGAACAATGGGTCTGCACGCAAGTCTAATCAGTCAGCACACCTTTGAAATTCTTAGGCTATCCCTGCACGTCAGATCAAAATGGGTTGCTTTTTAGAGATCCCTTCTGTTAGCAGCTCTGAGGACCCCCTTCCACATTCACGGATCCCGCCAGCCCCAACAGCCACGGATTTTTCTAGGCACAGACTTCCCTGGTCCTCCAGCTCCCGGAAAAAGCACGTTTCTCTCTCCCGCCGGGACCAGAGACCTCACCTTATCCCAGGCGATATCTGACCTTTCCATGGTGGAGTGTAGAGCTCCTCTGAATCCGCGTGTTTGCGCCAATTGGGGACCCGTGTTCTGGGGCTCGCAGCTGTTCGGTGGGTGCCACAGTTGTGGATTTTCATGCTTCAGATAAGCTCCACTTTTCCTTTCAAGATGGCGCAGTCTCCGGGTACGAGCCCGTAGCTCTGGGAGGGGACCCAGCCGCAGTGGGGGCTGCCCGGTCAGGGGAACCCTGTCTTGCAGTCCCCCACCTTCTCCTGGAGTTTAGCTGTCCCTTAACTTGCCAACAAACACTCCTCGTGAGACCCTCAACTGTTCTTTCTTTCTTCTCTGGGACCAGGCTCAGAATACATCTGTCTATTCCGCCACCATTTTTTTCCCCCTTTGTGGGGAATTAAGCACATCCAATGTTACTCCATTGGTAGAGGACCCTCATGTCTGAGAACCTTCGCCACATGTTCTTTTTTATTTTGCACTGTATTCTTTTACTGTCATAAATAACAGCCACGAGCAAGGCCATATCCTGTGTCATGAGAGTCCATTTCTTATGACAGGCCCAAAACAGTGATAATAAAAAGTTGTGGCAGAGTTAAAAAATAATACTTATAAAACCCCTAATGTAACCATGTCATTATAGGTGTGGAAACAATTTCATGGAAGCTAGAAAACTTGTCAAAGATCACCTATGTCATTAGTGACAGAATAAGTTTCAAAGCTTAAGAAACAAATCAATAAACAGTTTTGTCCTGTAAAGTTAAAATTTTTCCAATTTTATCTAGCTAATTAAAATAGATTGTTTAAAAAATTAAGTTTATTGGTGTGTGGTTTCTAAAACATGCTTTTTTTAAAAAAAAGCAAGCAGTGGACCCAAACTATGACTTTGTAGATAAGCTACAGCATTAGGTGAAAGTATTTTCTGCATAGAAGCTGTCACACTAGTAACTTGTTAGCACCATTTGTCTCTTTGCAATAAAACTCAAAATGGGATCATATCCTAAATGAACTTTCTCAGCTGCTACTTTATTTGTATACTAGTGGCCCGGTGCACAAAATTCATACACATTAAAAGGGGATTAATTAGAGGAAATATTTTAATATTGCTACTTGCCCTTTCTCTATAATAGAAGTGTGAGAGATGAAAGAAAATTAGTAAAATGTATATGAAAATCTTCCTCCTGTCAGAGTCTGGGGCACACTGCGGGACCCAGAGTCAAGTCCCCACCCACCTGTGCCACCTCAAAATCATGTGAGACCCAGACCCAGCCAGCACCAACCTCATTGGGCGAGATCCAGACCTGGTCAGCCCCATCCCCATTAAGCCCCACTGGACGGGGACAGCCCCAGGTCCCCTGGCCTGGTGCCGGGTGGGGGGCGCAGCCTCAAGTGCCCCATCAAGCCCCGCTGGGCAGTGGTACAGCCTCAGGTTCCCTGGCACATACTGGGCAGGGGGTGCAGCTTCAGGTTCCCCAACCCACTCTCAGGTTCCCCTGCCTGACGCTGGGGTGGGGGATGTGGGCGGCATGGCCTGAGGTCCCCTGTCAAGCCCCGCCGGGGTGGGGGGTGCGGCCTGAGGTCCTCTGGTTTGGTGCTCGGCGGGGGTGGGGTGGCCTGAGGTCCCCTAGCCTGGGCCAGGGTGGGGGGCATGCCTTGAGGTCCCCTGTCAAGCCCCATTAGGCAGGGGACACAGTCTGAGATCCCCCGTCAAGCCTGGCCGGGTTGGGGGTGCAGCTTCAGGTCCTCTATCAAGCCCCGCCTGGTGGGGGTGCAGCCTCAGGTCTCCTGTCAAGCCCCACCAGGCAGGGGGCGTGGCCTGAGGTACCCTGGCTTGGAGTGAGGGGAGCAGCCTGAGGTCCCCCGGCCCAGCACCGGGGCAGGGGGTGCACCTTGAGGTCCCCCATCAAGCCCTGCCAGGCGGGGGCACAGGCTCAGGTGCCCTGTCCTAGCCCAGTGCCAGACAGACTCAGGTCCCTGCTGATTGCTCCTTAAGGCTCGTTTCGGGAACTTGGCCTCTGCTGTGGGCTCAGTGTTACGGAAACCCGGCCTCTGCTGTGGGTGCTGCCATGTTTGTGAGGGTGTGATGGTCAATTTGCATATTCCCTCTTTGTATAGGTAGATAGATTTGTGCACCTGAGTGAGAGTTGTGAATCTACAACAGAGTCTAGCTCAGTGGCTCTTTTCCAGGCTGCTCATTAGAATCAAGTCAGAAAAGTGATTACACATTACAGACCAATTAAGTCAGAATCTCTGATGGGTGGGGCTCAATAATCTTTTTCTTTTCTTTTTAAGCTTCCCATGTGAATCCAATATGTGGCAAGCTCATTGAGAATCTTTGGTCTAATTCAAATTCTTTCTGTATGCCAATAAAAATTGTGTTTATTCCATACTAAGTGGCTGTTTTCTATACCCAGCAATATTAGCTTTATGTCTTTAGTTGGAAAAGCATAATAAAAATGTAAATTTAGCAAAATGAAATTGTATGACTAAGAAGTACAGATCTAGAGAACTTACTATGATATTTACATATGTAGTATCAGTTGAAGAATTGTACATTTACTTTTGAGCTAATTAACCAAAAACTAATCATTGTGCATCAAGAATCATTTAGTTAATCATTTAAATCTTACTCATGATGTAAGAGAATGTTATAATAGAGAAAATATTCACTGGGTACAGGCACACCTCATTTTATTACAATTCTCTTTATTGTGCTTCATATATGTTGCACTTTTTACAAATTAGAGGTAAGAACTTCCACCAGCAAAAATATTATAATTTGTTTTATTGCAGTACTCACTTTATTGTGGTGGTCTGCAACTGAGGTATGTCTGTATATGCATTGCATCTTTTCAGCCAGAAGAGTGTCAGTTTTGTTCAGAGTCATGCACCATCATTGAGGAAAATACAGGGAGTACCAAAAAAATGTATATACACTTGAACAACTGATGGCTCAGTTTTGAAAATGAAATGTATTTTAATAAACATTGCGTTTATAATTATTCAAAGTGTGTGTATACAGTTTTTTTTTTTGGATACCCTTTATTAGATAGTAATGTGAGAGTTCGTGTTGACAAGGAATGGGATTTTAAAATCAGGTACGAGTCACTTTCAGAATTTTATGGCTGATATAGGAAATGACCATGTTATTTTGAACATTGGTTATGTAATCTAGCCAGAAACCAAAACAAAAACTAAAGCACTTTGAACCTTTGTCTAGTTTACAGTCAATCCTTGATCATATGTTAGAGCAGGGATTGGCAAACTATGGCCTGAAGGTTAAATCCAGCCTTCTCCTGTAAATAGTTATTGGAACATAGCCATCCTCATTTATTTACTTACTATCTGTGGCTGCTTTTAGTTGAATAGTATTGCGACAGAGACTGTATAGCTTGCAGAGCCCCAAAATACTTACTCTCTGACTCTGCAGAAAGTTTGCCAATTCCTGTGGTAGACTGTTGTACTGCACATTTGATGATTGAGTCACACATGATTTGCTGACACTCCTTAAGTTGATCCTCTTAATCTGAATTTGGTCTTTCATGCACAGGTGACTGGAGATGATTCTGTTTTTAGGGCTTTCCAATGGAGGTTGCAATTGAGGGAAAGGGGTTTGCCTTGACATTGAGGTGTATGCTGCTAACCCTCTGATGTTCCTAATAGGGGGGACCATATTTGTTTACTTACGTGGCGTGGGTGTCTGTTTGCCTAATTCACATCCTCCATGTTCCCCTACATCATAGTCCTTGCTGTTCCTCCCTCTGTTGGGGATGGTCATGGAGTAGCAGGTAACTGGAGAACCTGGATCAGGAGGTTCTTCCACTGCAGTCTCTGGGGATAAAGACCATTTTTCATACACTTTGCTAATAATGGGTTTGGATATGAAAGTTTAAAGATTAGGAGTGGCTTAACCCTCAATCCTTCCTGGTCCAAGTGGAGAGTTCTAGAAGGTGTGGAGGGCTAGTGGAGAGAGCATATCTGGCTTAATTCCCCTAGTCTCTGGTGCAGCAGAGGGTAGTTGGCTCACCTCTGAGCTATCGACCACATCTCCACCTCGGCCCCTGGATGCTAGTGAAGGCTCTCATCCACTTCCTAGGTTACTTGTAACTGAAAAAGCAGTACCTGCAAATACATTAGAGATTTAAGAATATAAACATTTTTAACTTTTGAAGCACGTAACTTCCTTTTCTAACGTGAAGATGTTCATTAAGTTTTGGCTTTTTGATTTTCAGTTAACATGTTGAAAGGCATGGCATACAAAAGCAAGGACGTGCCTGTAAATGAGATTAAATATAATGATGTCCTGGTAGACCTATCAGTGGTCGGCAAACTGCGGCTCCATGAGCCGCGTTTTGCAGCTCTGTTGACTAATGAGTGACCACTGACCTAGGTGATGTGATCATTAGAGCTGTAAGTTTGGGCTAGAAGTTAGCCTTGAGAAAAATATTCCATTTTTGAGGGGGATTAGGATGCTGTCAAGTTATTTTTGTGAGTACAGAAGATTGGTAATTTTTAGAAAATATTTAAGATGGTTTTAGACCCAAACCTCTGAAAATATTTGAAATATGATGATTTAGTTTATTCTTCTTGTGATTTAGGTCTAGATCTGTGCCTGAATGCATTTTCTGCTGAGGTTATTTAGTTATACCCACCTTATTAAGTCTGTCTGTGCTAAAAGAGGAGTTCTTTTGGTGGTTGATTTTCTTCTTCCTGAGGTTCTGAGAAGTAAGGGACCTGTATTTGGCATAGAGTTCTAGATTGTGATATTTCTATGTGCTGCTAGTATTTGAGGACCCTGGCATTTATTTTTGCTTTCCTAGTGTGAAAACGCAGTGAAGGTAGTGTTTTAATGGGAGCAGGCAGAATTGCTTCCCACAGTAAATGGGTTAATGAAGATATCAATAATGATGAAACCTCTCATGTGAGTGTTTTAAAATACATAATTTAAATTTTTATTTAGCTATGTTTATGGTATGTGATTTTTTTACGTGTATTCTCCCTCTTCCCCCCACTAACTTTCATCCCTTTTTTATCGTAGATCAGCGACTATTATCTATTCTACAAAATGAGTAACAGCCACCCACTTCGCCCCTTTACTGCAGTGGGGGAAATTGATCATGTGCACATTTTATCTGAACATATTGGTGCCTTGTTGATTGGGGAAGAATATGGTGACGTCACATTTGTTGTGGAAAAGAAACGTTTTCCTGCTCACCGGGTGATTTTAGCAGCGAGGTGCCAATATTTTCGGTAAGTCTGTAATACTTTATGAAGATTCAAGTTAACTTTTAGAAACATTGGTATTTTTTACTCCATAAAAATATGTAACAACAACAAAAAATATGTAACATAGCATAACAATAAATACTAGCAATCCTTCCATTCAACATCTATAAGAATTTCATCTTTATAGACTTTTTGTTATTTTTTGAAAATCACCGTTTTCTTCAGAAACCATTTTAAAACTATAGGGTTAGAAGGCTCCTCAGGCTAGACTGTACCCAATCCACCAATTTTCAGGATCTCAAGAATATTTTTTAGGCTGAGTCTTTGTTGCCTTCACCTTCTTCTCACCATTGATTACTAATGGAAGTTAAATAGACATATTGGCAGATAGGCTTCTCGTTATACAGACAGATGGTCCTCTGGACTTTCTAATGAACTTGAATACCTCCTAGTTTCAGGTTACTGAGGTCCAGGACCTGTAGGTAACTCAACAGATCTCTCTCTAAGACAAGCATTTGATAACCTCAAATTAGAAACAAGTTTTTGTTGTTGTTGTTAATCCTTACCCAAGCATATTTTTCCATTGATTTTTAGAGAGAGTGGGAGGGTGGGGAAGAGACAGAGAGTAAGAAACAGCAATGTAAGAGAGACACATTGATTGATTGCCTCCTGCACACGCCCTGATCAGGGCCAGGGATCGAACCTGTAACCAAGGTATGCCCTTTACCAGAATTTAATCCTTTGACCCTTCAGTCCATGGGCCGACGCTCTATCCACTGAGCCAAATCGACTAGGGCTAAATAAAACAGCTATTTACTGAGATTGTTTCATAGTTATACTAGAACTAAAACTAGACAGAATATTTATGCATTTAATTAATGCAAAAATTTTATTTAATATGAAGCTATTGTTTATTACTCAAACCCTTAATTTCCAGGGTGATAAATGTTAAAGTGAGCTCTAATTACTCTGAGTTATATCTAATGTTAGTTAAAAGGGGGTCATCATTGAATGATAATGTATCTTTGATAAATCCATTGGTCTATGTCCTTAAAGTCATTGATTTGCATGGGAAACTTGATATCTAAAATTGAGATGCTGATGGCTAAGAAAAAATTACAGTTACCCTCTAGTGAAAACTGCAGTCTAAGTTTTATAATCAGAAATAACTAAGATGATGAAACAGCAATACCTAGAGTCACACAGGAAAGTGTGTCTCTTATAAATATTTACTACTGGATGAGAATTTTATAGATCTGATAACCATTTGTAGAGCATTCCATCTTACATATAAAGTGACACTGTAGATGAAGTGAGGAGCCCAGAAAACAGAGGAGCCTACTATTAAGAGTTTTCGCTAACACTCTGATTCCTCTTGCTAATGGCCTTGCTCTAGTCATTATTTGTTACCAGCCTCTGTCCTCTGCATACTTTTTGTGTTTCTTTCCTATTTCTTAACTTTTGGTTCACTCACTGTTAGTGTTTTTTGAAAAGTCCATTCTTTTATTTTTTAAATATGTTTTTATTGATTTCAGAGGAAAGGAGAGGGAAAGAGGGATAGAAACATCATTGATGAGAGAGAATCAGTGTCTCCTGCACACCCCCTGCTGGGGATTGAGCCCGCAGTCTGGGCATGTGCCCTGACCGGAATTGAACTCTGAACTCCTGGTTTATGGGTTGACCTTAAACCTCTGAGCCACACGGCCGGGCTGAAGAATTCATTCTTTATTAAGTCAGAACTTTTCAGCTTTATGTTTAATATTTGTTAATAGTTTATACCTTACCCTTTTTCAAAAATAATTTGAGACAACTATATGTGGGTATATTTTAGGTAATCAGTATGTTCTTGAAAGAAACTCAAATACTTTAAAAAATTAAAGATCATATTAAATTAATGGAATATACTCTCCTTACTTGTTGACTTTGTTCTTAATGTCTATGGATATTGAACCTTAATGTCTGGTGGCTCACAAGGCTAACCTCAGAGTCATTACCAATGATGCCTTAAATTCTCATTGCAGACACCGTTCCTGTGCAAGGTAGGTCGATGAGAGAGAAACATCAATCAGCTTCCTCCTGCACACTCCCTACTGGGGATGTGCCCGCAACCAAGGTACATGCCCTTGACCGGAATCGAACCCGGGACCCTTGAGTCCGCAGGCTGATGCTCTAGCCACTGAGCCAAACCGAGCAAGACCACTTTTTTCTCTGTTTTTGTTTTACATTTTTTCTCTTTTTTTATTGTTTAAAGTATTACAAATAGTAATACATATGTCTCCTTTTTTTCCCCCAATTGACCTTCCCCAGCCTCCCTGTCAAAGCCACTTTTATTAATTAACTAGAGGCCCGGTGCACGAAATTCATGCACTGCCGGGGGGGGGGTCCCTCAGCCTGGCCTGCGCCCTCTCACAGTCTGGGACCCCTCGCTCCTTACCGCCCACCTGCTCGCTGCTCCTTACTGCTCGGCTCACTGCTTTTTAGCGCTGCCACAGAGGCAGGAGAGGCTCCCACCACCGCTGTGCTTGCCAGCAGTGAGCCTGGCTTCTGGCTGAGCGGCGCTCCCCCTGTGGGAATGCACTGACCACCAAGGGGCAGCTCCTGCATTGAGCGTCTGCCCCCTGGTGGTCAGTGTGCATCATAGCAACCAGTCATTTTGGTCTTGCTGCTGTAACAGTTGCTTAGGCTTTTATTATATAGATTAATTAATTTTTATATTTTTATTTCAGAGAGGAAGGGAGAGAGAGAGAGAGGGAGATAGAAACATCAGTGATGAGAGAGAATCACAGATAGGCTGCCTCCTGCATGCCCCACATTGGGGATCGAGCCCGCAACCCGGGCATGTGCCCCGACTGGGTATCGAACCGTGATCTCCTGGTTCATAGGTGGACACTCAACCACTGTGCCACACCAGCCAGGCCAAAGCCACTTTTAGAGCATTGAGAATTTATGTGAATATCATGGGTCACGCTGGAGTAAGTCTTGGTGAGATCTTCCGAGGAAGGCGTTTTTAATCTCGCAATTTTAAAGTTGTGGTTGAATGTATTCTGGATTAATGAAAACATTCAAGAGTGTTTTTAGGCAGAGTATAATCCAATGAAGAGGTATGCTCAGAATATTCATGACTTTTTTTGCTGGATGGTTTCAGCTATTTTCCTGAGCCAAGCAAGAATGCTAGATCCTGGGGGAGGGTGAGAAGAATTCCTGGCAGGTGTGGAGAGAACCCTTGAAATACTAGTTCTGCTCTGAGACTGTTAGGAGCAGGGGAAATCTCTTTTTGCCCCCTCATTCTCTTGCTCTCACTTTTGCATGTTTCCTGTTTCACTCTTTGCTCTTCCTTTTCTGCGTTCCCCCTTTGTCATCGTCCAGCTGCCCTTTCTTTTCTGATAGAGTGAAAGTTTAATTGGTTCTTATTATTTCTCTAGAGTAATAGAGATAGAAATTAAAATTCATTACATGACTGAATTTTCTAATTTTCATTTCTTAGATGAGCAGATAAGCAATAATGTGGGGATTTAAAAAAATCTGACAAACAAACAAAAAAATCAAATCATCCATAATTCCATTACCAACTTCAATTTCATTTTTAATTTATAAAGTAACAGTGAAAGCCCTTTCCTCCAAGCCATCTAATCCCATTCCCCAGAGACAACCAGTTAACAGTTTAATATGAATTTTCCCTGATTTTTCTCAATATAAATAGGTGTCCTATATAATAAAAGGCTAATATGCAAATTGAACAAATGGTGGAACAACCGGTTGCTATGATGTGCAATGACCACCAGGGGCAGACGCTCAGCATCCCCAAAGGGCACCTGGACCGCGAGAGGGCACAGGCTGGGCTGAGGGGGACCTTCCCAAAGTGTATGATTTCGTGTACTGGGCCTCTAGTATCTATATATACACCTATGTACATACAAATACAAGTATGTGCTGTACACTTTTTTACTCAACACGTGGATCTGATCTGCAACGTAACTGCTATCTCCTGGACATCTTTACAAACAGTATATATTGCCCTCCCTTGGTCTTTCTAATGGCTGCATAGAATGTATATATCACAATTTTTTTAGTCACATTCCTGTTGATGGACATTTTAAGATTTTTTTCAGTATCTCCATTGTTTCAGTATCTATTCTTATAAGTTTCTCTTTACAATCATGCTGTATTATATCTCTAGAGCTGCATCCTAAAAGTGAGATTACTGAGTTGAGGGTATGCATCTTTTACATTTTTTTTTTAACTTTTATTTTTTTTAAATTTTTTAAAAAATAAATCTTTATTCAGATTATTACAATTGTTTCTCCTTTTTCCCCCCATAGCTCCCCACCACCCGGTTCCCACCCCACCTTCTGCCCTTACCTCCCCCGCCACTGTCCTCATCCATAGGTGTATGATTTTTGTCCAGTCTCTTCATGAACCCCCCACACCCCTTTCCCCCCAAGAATTATCAGTCCTCTCCCTTTCTATGCCCCTGATTCTATTATATTCACCAGTTTATTCTGTTCATCAGATTTTTTATTCACTTGATTTTTAGATTCACTTGTTGATAGACATGTATTTGTTGTTCATAATTTTTATCTTTACCTTTTTCTTCTTCTTTCTCTTCTTAAAGAATACCTTTCAGCATTTCATATAATACTGGTTTGGTGTTGATGAACTCCTTTAGCTTTTTCTTATTTGTGAAGCTCTTTATCTGACCTTCAATTCTGAGTGATAGCTTTGCTGGGTAGAGTAATCTTGGTTGTAGGTTCTTGCTGTTCATCACTTTGAATATTTCTTGCCACTCTCTTCTGGCCTGCATAGTTTCTGTTGAGAAATCAGCTGACAATCATATGGGTACTCCCTTGTAGGTAACTAACTGTTTTTCTCTTGCTGCTTTTAATATTTTCTCTTTGTCTTTTGCTCTTGGCATTTTAATTATGATGTGTCTTGGTGTGTTCCTCTTTGGATTCCTTTTGTTTGGAGTTCTCTGCACTTCCTGGACTTGTAAGTCTATTTTTTCACCAGGTGGGGTAAGTTTTCTGTCATTATTTCTTCAAATAGGTTTTCAATATCTTGCTCTCTCTCTTCTTCTGGCACCCCCATAATTCAGATGTTGGTACGCTTGAGGTTGTCCCAGAGGCTCCTTACAGTATCTTAACATATTTGGATTCTTTTTTCTTTTTGCTTTTCTGGCTGAGTGTTTTTTGCTTCTTTGTATTTCAACTCTTTGACTTGATTCTTGCGGTCCTCTAGTCTACTGTTAGGTCTCTGTATAATATTTTTTATTTCAGTCAGTGTGTATTTAATTTCTAGTTTGTCCTTTTTCATATTCTCCAGGGCCTTGCTAAATTTATTGGCCTTTTCTAGTAAATTCTTGAAAAACCTTATAACCGTGGTTTTGAAACTCTATATCCAGTTGTTTGCTTTCCTCCATTTCTTTCATTTGTGATCTGTTTCTTTGTCTCCGCATTTTTGCTGCTTCCTTGAGTTGGTAGAGTAGCTTTGTGTGGTAGGTGTCCTCTAGGGCACAGTGGCTTAGCCTCCCCAGTTACCTGAGGTGGACACTCTTGGTGCACCCCTTTGTGGACTGTGTGCTCAGCCTTGTTGTAGTTAAGTCTTGATTGTTGTTGGTATCACTGGGAGGAATTGACCTCCAGGCCAATTGGCTGTGAGGATCAGCTGTGTCTACACTGGGAGAACTTCTGTGCTGGAGGCTTTTTTATGAGACAAGACTTGAAAAATTGCAAAAGCCTCTGTGCTCAGCTTGGATGGGGCAGAGTTTCAGGGCGGAGCAGACTGCATTGGTTTCCTGTCAGCCCTGCCCATCTGAGGCCCCTGGGTCTCAGTGTTTCTTGGTAATCACTGCAAGCACCTCTGAGAGAAAGCCACCCTCGAATTTCGCCCGCTGCCAGACAGTCCAGTTTCTCCCCGAATGAGTTGGGGTTCCCAGAAACTTGCCTGGAACTGGAGTTCAGCACAGTTGGGAGCTTCCGTCTCCCTCCCACTTTAGAAAGCCAGCCGTGCACTCAGCCTCCCATGCATTCAGCAGTCAGTCCTCTCTGTGCGCACGCGCTTCCGGACCTCTGCCTTCCGCAGCTCCCGAGTCTCAGTGTGCTTTCTCTTTTCCTGACAGTTTAGATTCCCCCCAAATGAGTCTGGTTTCCCAGTGACTTGCCCGGGACTGGAGTTCAGTGCAGTTGGGAGCTTCCTTCTCCCTCCCACTTTAGAAAGCCAGCCACGCACTCAGCTGCCCGTGCACATAGCCGCACATCCTCTCCGTGTGTGAATCTCTGTACCTCAGCCTTCTTCAGCTCCTCTGAGTCTCAATGTGCTTTCCTCTTTTCTTCTAGTTGTAGAATTTCCACTCAGCCAGCTTTCCTGTGGTTCTGGATGGTGTCCGTTTTGTCCTTTAGTTGTAGTTTTGATATTGTTGTGCGAGGCAGCAGTTTAGGTGTTTACCTATGCCGCCATCTTGGTTTCTCCTAAAAAAATATATATATATATATTTTTTTATTGATTTCAGAGAGGGAGAGGGATAGAGAGAGAAACATCAATGATGAGAGAGAATCATTGATTGGATTCCTTCTGCACATCCCCTAGTGGGGATTGAGCCCACAACCCATGCATGTGCCCTTGACCGAAATCGAACCTGGGAACCTTCAGTTTGTAGGCTGACGCTCTAACCACAGAGCCAAAGCAGCCAGGGCAAAAAGAGCATTTTTATCTATTTTTAATGAATGTCTATTACATATCTTGAGCTTTCAGGGTATTTCATTTGTTTATAGAATTAATTCAAAATAGTTTTAAAGGTATTTCTCTTAATTTATTTGAGAACTTCAAATGATAACTATGCATTTCTTTACCTGAATCTTTATGTCATTAAACAAAGTTATGTTTGTATAATGTTGATACCCGTGATTTCATGATTTTGTAGCAAATCTTACTTGAGGTTTTTCTCGTGCTTTTATTCTCTGACGTGCAGAGCATTGCTGTATGGTGGAATGCGAGAATCTCAGCCAGAAGCAGAAATCCCCCTCCAGGACACCACTGCGGAAGCGTTCACAATGCTACTCAAGTACATCTACACTGGGCGGGCGACACTGACGGATGAGAAGGAGGAGGTTCTGCTGGACTTCCTGAGCCTGGCTCATAAATATGGATTTCCAGAGCTGGAGGATTCTACCTCTGAGTATCTCTGCACCATACTCAACATTCAGAATGTCTGTATGACTTTTGACGTTGCCAGTCTCTACTCACTGCCCAAGTTAACTTGCATGTGCTGTATGTTTATGGACAGAAATGCTCAGGAGGTGCTCTCGAGTGAAGGCTTCCTCTCTCTTTCTAAGGTGTGTCATTGTCTGCAAGTAACTTGCAGGCATACATGGTCTTATTTATATCTGTACAGTAGAAATGCAGCAATGGACTAAGAAAAAATAAAAGTGAAAGGTGTGGAAGAGGTTGTCCAGCCAACTGCCTGTGGCTCCTAAGACTCATATAAGAGAAGGACAGATTGCTTCTGTTTTCTTTTAAGGTTCTTTTGGTAAATTCCAAGTGCAGAAGAGACTGTGATGCTAGGTGGTTGTTTTCAATGTGGTCTTGCATACTGCTTTTTGAATTTGTGTTTCTTTGATAAAGAGAATAATTCCATATTATGAGAGGGAAAATTCATAAGGGAGATGTGTTGCTGTATGTCTCTAATATTTTTGTTTTTTCCTGGCCCAGAATTCACTGTTAATGGTGCTTTACACTGAATAATAGCTAGAGTAAAACTTTTGCTCAAATCTTTCTCTGAACCTTGGTGGTTGTCTCTCTTTTCCCTTTCATTGTTTCTCCTAGGACCTGAATATTTTGAATGAGAACACTTATTTGAAAAGCTACACATCTTGTTTTGAGTTTAAACTATGATTTTTATTATCCTACTTTATTTTTAGAGACAAGGTCTTTGAGGGCTGCACCAGTGTTGCTGGTCAGTCTGAAAATCTGAGAACCAAAAATAATGATAGCACAGTAATACTGTGAAGGGAAAGATTTTGAATTTTAAATGCTATATGTATCTTACTGACCCATAAAGGTAAACTCTCCTGAATAACATGTATGGAAAAACAGCTCCTCATGTTGCTGTTTTTCTTCTTGTTTTATTAAAAGATGGATGCAGATGTGTAGGCAAGACTGGATGTTTGAAGTAGTGGTACAAGATGCCTACAGCTAGACACACAGCCATGTGCAAGAGAGTACGTGGCACAGAATATGGAGAGAAGATGGTCAAAAAGAATTAATTGTTTGCATATAATGATACTTGCAGTTCTGTTGGATGCTGCATATGGTTGAGCTCCATAATAACTGGAATTTGTTCTTGTTATCCTTTTCAGACAGCACTTTTAAACATCGTATTAAGAGATTCATTTGCAGCTCCTGAAAAAGATATTTTCCTAGCCTTGTTCAACTGGTGTAAGCACAATTTAAAGGAGAATCATGCAGAAATCATGCAGGCTGTGCGTTTGCCTCTGATGAGCCTCACCGAACTGCTCAATGTTGTGAGGCCTTCGGGACTGCTGTCTCCTGATGCCATTCTGGATGCTATTAAAGTTCGATCAGAGAGCCGGGATATGGACCTCAATTACAGAGGCATGCTTAGTAAGTACCTGTTCATCCTAATCTCACCAAAAGTTCTGTTTGCATCCTGTGACAGTCTCAGCTATGAAACTATAGTGTTAGGTATATATGGAACATATAGGTCTAAGAACATATAGCTCTGATCTCTATGGAATACCTTTCACTGTAGTCCTCCTGAGATTGCATAGCCATTGTAGATTCCCAAATAGGTATTTCTTGCCATCCTTGGACAAATTTCTCCAGCTATTCCCTAGAGTGTAAGAAATAGATATTTTCCTCAAAACTTTTTCTCCTTTCTCTAACAAATCAATGCTAACTACATGCTATGTGCTTATTATTTTAGGCAGCATGAACATACAGATTCCAAATAACAATAATAATAACTAAACACGTATGTAGCATTTCCACCACTTATGTGGTGCTTTTTCTTAATAAATAAAAACAGTGTATTGACTATCTGCTGTGTGAATTGAAGTGAAAGATAGTCGAGAAATAGTATGGTAGCTGCAGGGAACAGGTTTGGAGAGATCCAGGAAGGGATTTGGAGGAGCTAGAGAATGGTACTAGATAAGGTGTGGGAGGATGGGAGGGGGAGGGTAACAAGATAAGTAATATTATTTTATTTTATTGATTTAGAGAGAGAGGAAAAGAGGGAGAGAGGGAGGGAGAAAGTGAAGGGAGGGAAGGAGGGAGGGAGGGAGGAAGAAAGTGAGGGGAGGGAGGGAGGGAGGGAGATATTTGTTATTCCATTTATTTATGCATTCATTGGTTGATTCTTGTATGTGCCCTGATCGGATATGGAACCTGCAACCTTGGCATATTGGGATGATGCTCTGACCAACTGAGCTACCTGGCCAGGGCCTAATTTTAGACTTTCTGAATTCTGTTGTTGGATCCTCTTATATAAACTCCTTTTTCCCCCTTTTTGCCCTAGTTTTTTTAAAAAATATATTTTTATTGATTTTTTACAGAGAGGAAGGGACAGTGATAGAGAGTAAGAAACACCAATGAGAGAGAAACATCAGTCAGCTGCCTCCTGTACACCCCCTACTGGGGATGTGCCTGCAACCAAGGTACATGCCCTTGGCCAGAATCGAACCTGGGACCCTTGAGTCTGCAGGTCGATGCTCTATCCACTGAGCCAAACCAGTTAGGGCCTTCTTGCCCTAGTTTTGATTTGAGGTGCTGATAGAGTCCCGTATCTGGGTTCGTTATAGGGGTGGCTTCAGACATTGCTGCGGGAATATGGAAGTGCTCTGGACATTTCACATAGCTTCTGGTAGCTTGGAATTGATCAGCTGCTCAGTAGAGTTGTCAGACCTGGGTTGTAATAAACCCATGAAATTACCATGAAAGGGAGTAATTCAACCAGTTGAGGGATACTTGGTTCTGGAATGGACATATGCAATTATTCCTCTTTAATGTTAAGCTATTTATTTTGGAATAATTCAGTGGGAACTCAAGGAAGAAATTATACAAATATTTGGGAATCTTTTATCTAACTTCTAAATTTGAGAAATGATTAAGTAGTGGCCTGTTTTTCTGACTTTTAAATTAAATGAATAGTAAAATCAATAGTATAACTACTAAGAAAGCATATCACTTTCCCATCAGATTCTAAAAAATAAGTTAGCTATTTTCTTTTTTTAAATATATTTAAAAAATTGATTTTTTACAGAGAGGAAGGAAGAGTGATAGAGAGTCAGAAACATCGATGAGAGAGAAACATCGATCAGCTGCCTCTTGCACACCTCCTACTGGGGATGTGCCCGCAACCAAGTTACATGCCCTTGACCGGAATCGAACCTGGGACCTTTCAGTCCGCAGGCTGACGCTCTTCCACTGAGCCAAACCGGTTTTGGCAAAGTTAGCTATTTTCTAAGTAAATGTTATCCAAACATTTATATCATTATTTCTTTCAACAGATTTCTTTTTTGTTAGGGAAAAAAGGGTCTAAAGTTTCAGAACTGTTCCTGAGATTATTGTTCTGGAACAATAGTTGTGCTTATTTTGAAATCATTGAACAACTTGTTTGTTTTTTTGTTCTTTCCTGGGTGTGGGTTCTTTGTCTTTTCATGAAATGTAGAGAGGTTCTTATCTTGAGACTAGGGATTAATATCGTTTTTCTCATTTAGTTCATTAATATTGGTTGCTGAGGGGTTTAATTCTTAGAGCTGCATATTTTGGAGGGCTTTTACCAAATTATAGCGCTTTTTACCCCCTTAAAAGAAAGATGACCCAAAATTCACCAGTGATGATTGTTAATCTTTCAGGGAAGCTGGTTTAGACTAATTTTGCACATATATAATGTTGAACATTTATCTATACACCGGGGGAAAGGGAATTAACTTTTAATGATAATATTTTTTTTCTTTAGGGTATTTGAGCTACTTGTACTCAGACCATTGTCTTAATGTTTAGTTTTGTCTTAGCTGTGGAGGTATTTATTTCTGCCCTGAAAGTTAGTTTTCTATTCAGACTAAGTTATACTTTGTTTTGCTTATCTTAGGTTTTAGACTTTGGGAAAGAGAACAGTAAATTCTTGTTTCTTCATGTTGATAGCAGGATTTATATCACAACTTCCATCTTCAGGATTTTCTTATTGAGTAAAAGCCACTCTGTTCATAGATCCGCTTAGTTAAGTTATTGATCCTATATACTAAAAGGATAATGTGCAAATCGACTGAATGGTGGAATGACTGGTCGCTGTGATGTGCACTGACCACCAGGGGGCAGATGCTCAACGCAGGAGCTGCCTCTGGGTGGTTAGTGTGCTCCCTCAGGGGGAGAACCGCTTAGCCAGAAGCTGGACTCACGGCTGGCGAGCACAGTGGCAGTGGCGGGAGCCTCTCCCGCCTCTGCAGCACCACTAGGATGTCCAACTGACGGCTTAGGCCTGCTCCCTGTGGGTAGCGGGCCTAAACCATCAGTCGGATATCCCCCAAGGGCTTCTGGACTACAAGAGGGTGCAGGCTGGGCTGAGGGACCTCCTCAAGTGCATGATTTTTGTGCACCGGGCCTCTAGTTAATATATAAATGTGTGTGTGTTTAAATCTGTACTGTAGGTACATGGTAACATGTATCTATTCCCACAGTTTCCAGTAACTCAGACTAATGGAGTTTGCCACTGTAATATTTTAATTGTTGCTTTTGGCCTAGACTCCTACTAGACTGAGCTTCTTGAGGACTGTAATTATATCTTTTCACTTGTTTTTCCAGCACCTAGCATAGTGCCTGAATAAATGAATGACAATGAATTTATCCCTTCCTTCTAAACTAGAATTTAAAATTTGTCTCACCTATTACATAAAGACAGCAATAACAAAAATGAGTCATTAATAATTTTAAAACTCTTTGACTTCTGTTCCTATTGTATCTTCCCAACTATAGTTTACAGTATTTTCATCTGTAAACTAGGGGGTTCACAAGTCATCCTTACTGAGTATTTCTCTGTGGTGGCGGTTCATATCTGATAGGAACTCTTGTCTCTGTTAAGTGGTGAGCTGCTAGAGGGCTGAGTCCAGCATTTTTTTTTCTTTAAATCAATAGGATGAAGGTCCGGGGCCTCCCTTACCCGGCTGGCGGCTGGGGCCTCCCTTCGTTCCTTGCCACCCCCTGGTGGTCAGTGCACGTCATAGCGAGCGATCGAATTCTCAGTCTTCCGGTCGAACTCCCGAGGGGACACTTTGCATATTAGCCTTTTATATATATAAACTAGAGGCCCAGTGCATGAAATTCGTGCATGGGTGGGGTCCCTAGGCCTGGCTAGTGACCAGGGCTGATTGGGACCAGGTGCGGAAGGAATGGACGCTAGATGCTGACACCGCCATCGTCTGTGCACCTCCCCTCCACTGCACGGTTCCCTGCCTTCCCCCTCCTCCTTCCCTCACCACCATGCCACCACTGTGGCGGATGGGCGGTGGGGAGGGACGGGGCACGGGACATTGGCCGCTGGTCTTGAGGAGGGAGCTGGCCCTCGGTTCCCCTGGGAAAGGGGCTGCATCTGCCGCCACCCACCCCCAGTTCCCCGTCTCAGCCCGGAGGCTGGCCCTGATAGGCTTTCAGGGCCTGCTGGTCAAGGGGAGGACTATGGGAGGTTGGCTGGCCGGGGAAGGTTGGCTGTGGGAGCGCACTGAACACCAGGCTTTTATATATATAGATTATTATTTTTTTAAGTCTTCAGTTTTTTGTTTGTTTGTTTATTTATTTATTTTTAAAATAAATCTTTATTGTTCAGATTATTACAGGTGTTCCTCTTTTTTTCCCCCCATAGCTCCCCTCCACCTGATTCCCCACCCCACCCCACCCCATGCCCTTACCCCCTGCCACTGTCTTCATCCATAGGTGTAAGATTTTTGTCCAATCTCTTCCCGCACCCCTCTCACCCCCTTCCCCCAAGAATTGTCAGTCCACTCCCTTTCTATGTTCCTGATTCTATTATATTAATTCTGCTCTTCAGATTTTTTATTCACTTGATTTTTAGATTCACTTGTTGGTAGGTATGTATTTGATATCATCTTGTTGTTCATAATTTTTATCTTTACCTTTTTCTTCTTCTTCCTCTTCTTAAAGAATACCCTTCAGCATTTCATATAATACTGGTTTGGTGGTGATGAATTCCTTTAGCTTATTCTTGTCTGTGAAGCTCTTTATCTGACCTTCAATTCTAAGTGATAGCTTTGCTGGGTAGAGTAATCTTGGTTGTAGGTTCTTGCTGTTCATCACTTTGAATATTTCTTGCCACTCCCTTCTGGCCTGCATAGTTTCTATTGAGAAATCAGCTGACAGTCATATGGGTACTCCCTTGTAGGTAACTAACTGTTTTTCTCTTGCTGCTTTCAAGATTCTCTCTTTGTCTTTTGCCCTTGGCATTTTAATTATGATGTGTCTTGGTGTGGTCCTCTTTGGATTCCTCTTGTATGGGGTTCTGTGCGCTTCCTGGACTTTTAAGTCTATTTCTTTCACCAGGTAGGGAAAGTTTTCTGTCATTATTTCTTCTAATAGGTTTTCAATATCTTGCTCTTTCTCTTCTTCTGGCACCCCCATAATTCTGATGTTGGTACACTTGAAGTTGTCCCAGAGGCTCCTTACACTATCTTCATATTTTTGGATTTTTTCTTTTTGTTTTTCTGGTTGGGTGTTTTTTGTTTCCTCATATTTCAGATCTTTGGTTTGATTCTTGGGGTCCTTTGATCTACCGTTGAATTTCTGTATATTCTTTATTTCAGACAGTGTATGCTTAATTTCTGACGGGTCCTTTTCCATTTTTTTGGCATTCTCATTAAGGTCCTTGAAGGTCTCACTAAGCTCCTCGGAGGTCTCATCAAGTTTCTCGGCAGTTTTTAGAAGATTCTTGAGTAACCTTATAAATGTGGTTCTGAACTCTATGTCATACAGTAATTTGCTTTCCTCCATTTCTTTCATTCGTGACATGTTTCTTTGTCTCTGCTTCCCTGTGTTGATGGAGTGGCTTTGTGTGGTAGGTGACCTATAGGGGCCAGTAGCTCAGCCTCCCCAATCACCTGAGGTGGACACTCTTGGTGCATCCCTTTGTGGGCTGGGTGCACAGTCTTGTTGTAGTAAAGCCTTGATTGCTGTTGGTATCACTGGGAGGAATTGACCTCCAGGCCGGTTGGCTGTGAGGACCCTCTGTGTCTATAATGGAAGAACTGCTGCGCTGGAGACACACTTATGGTGCAGGACTTGCTTCAGTGGGGCTTTGGCGCTCACTGAGTCTGCCTCTTGAATGTGTCACTTATGGATGTGAGGAGTTGAAATCTGGTGTCTCACACTGACCACTAGGTACACTGGCTTCTGGATCTCCAATGGGGTGCAGGTCAGCTACTGTCTGAGGCCACCCAGCAGGCGCTACAGCAAGAACTACAGTTTTTCTCCTCTTTGCTTGGGGTTTGGAGGTTTTGGAGCTGTCTGACCCGGGCTGCAAGTTTGCTATGTTAAGCTGCGATAGGGCAGGCCATTCATATGCTAAAGCCGCTGCTTGGAGCTTGGGTGGGTTTGTAGGTTGTGCACGGCGGGGTCTCAGGGTGTCACTAGGCTAGGGCATGGCAAACAGCGATGGCTGCCAGTAAGCTGGCTCTGCGTCTCCGACCGCGTCCCCGCGTCCCGCGCCCCAGCGCAGTAAACAATTATTCCTGCGCGCAGCCCTGTAAGCAAGCCACCCTCACTTTCCGACCCGATGGCAGACAGTCCAGCTTCTCCCTGTAGGAGTTTGGGTCTCCTGAGTCTCCCCAGAAACTGGAGTTCAGAGTAATTGGGAGCTTGTCTCCCTTCGGGTTGAAAAAAGCAGTGCTCCCAGTCGCCCACCACCAGCCGGATTCGTGTGCCTCTGTACCTCAGCTTTTCAGCGCTTGTGCTCTTTTCTCTTTCCTTCTAGTTGTAGAACTTCCACTCGTCCAGCTTTCCCGTGGTTCTGGGTGATAGACGTTTTGTCTTTTAGTTGTAGTTTTGAAATTGTTATACAAGGCAGCAGTTTAGGTGTTTACCTACTCCACCATCTTGGATCCTCCTCCAGTTTTTTGTTTTTTTAAAAAATATATTTTTATTGATTTCATAGAGGAAGGAAGAGGGGGAGAGAGAAACATCAATGATGAGAGAGAATCATTGTTTGGCTGCCTCCTGCACGCCCCCTACTGGGGAGCAAACCCACAACTGATGCATGTGCCCCTGACGGGAATCCAACTGGGGACCCTTCAGTCCGCAGGCCTACGCTCTAACAACTGAGGCAAACCAGCTAGGGCTATATGTTTCCATTCTTTGATTTTTTAAAAATATTTTTTTAAATTGATTTTAGAGAGGAAGGGAGAGAGATAGAAACATCAGTGATGAGAGAGAATCATTGATCAGCTGCCTCCTTCACGCCCCCTACTGGGGATCAAGCCCGCAACCCAGGCATATGCCTTTGGCCGGAATCGAACCTGGGACCCTTCAGTCCATAGGCCGATGCTCTATCCACTGAGACAAACTGGCTAGGGCCATTCTTTGATCTTTATATGTAAAGTTACTGAGTGAAATTGATGCCCAAGCTGGAACCAAAGTGCTGATCTGACTCATGAGGCCAGTGCTCCTCAATAGAGTCTCCAGGTTATTTTCTGTTTCTTTTTTGTGATGTTTGAGGACCAGTGTTGTGCCTTGTGGAAAGGAGGCCTGCAGAGAGTGGAGGTAACAGAAAAGTTAAGATGAGACAGGAGTTGTCAAGAAAGTCATATGTGATGACATACTTGTTGGGAGGGAGGGTCCATCATTCTTCAGGGAGTAGATGATGATTTAGGGGACAGAATCTAGAAAAGAGATTGCAGCCTGCAGAGAGCTGAGTGTGAATCCAAATGATCCATCAGGGGTGAGCAATGACCTCAGATGTAACAGAGAGTTCAATAAAGGATGGTTAAGGATGTAAGGAGGGAAAGAAAAACACAAGTTAAGTAACCCAGCACCACTCAGATTTTGGCATTATGTAGCTAGGGCAGATCTTGCTCCATTGCTCCTTAGTTTTTCTTTCTAGTAATTGGCTTGTTTCTGCCTAGCTGTGAAACTTCAAAGCTTAACTTTTCCCCTAAATGCATAAAGAATGACAAATGTAAAGAAAACTATTATTGTTATCTACTAGCTCCTTTAATCCCTCACCCTGTATTTTTGAGAGCTTTTTTTCTCTACTGATAGATAAATATAAAAAATAAGAATATTTATGGTTTGAATTATTTTATTATGATTTGGATTTTCTCATGTTTACCTTTTGTGTTAAATTTATCATTTAGCTATATAGATTTTGTATTTTTATCCTGTGAGGTACTCAGATTATAGTTACCATGAGAGAATTGCCACTGTGTAAATGTTGCCTGTTTTGAAGTGAAAGATACTTTGGGGGAATCTATATCAAAAACAGGAAAGTTCTTAAGTACTCTTGAAATAAACTTCAAAAGACAACTTAGACTTCTGGTAGACGTTTCATTTCAATTTTAGACCTTTCGTTACAGTCACTTGAAACTCCTATGCCTAGTATGTTATTTCTAGCTTGATAAGTGAAGAAACTTATGTTTAGAGAAAATGAAAGGGTAATGCAGTTTCTGAATCTGAAAACTCGAGTTCCCCCTTTTGTTGTCTTGGCCCTGACTGGTGGTGTCAGAACTAGAGGAGATGGTTTCAGTGGTCGGTAGCAGCAGACTTTGGACCCATCTCTCATGCCCAGCAATAAGGGATTATTCAGGTTTCTTCTTACCAAGTATAGTTACACATCATTGATATTTGAAAAGCCCAAATTTGAAACTTTTGTTTCTTTGTTTGCTTGCTTTATAAAGTGCTTCATCTCTAGATTGGAGGCATCAGGAGTCAGGCCTTTCTGTCTAGTTCACTGAGCTAGTCCTAGACCCTCACATGGTATGGGGTACAGAACAAGTCCACAGTAAATGTTTTGTGACTTATCAGACTCTATACTTATACAGTACTTTAGCATGTATTATTTGTAGCATGACCTTCACAGTAATCCTGTGAGTGGTTGGGCAAAGTGTTATTTTTAGATGAGAAAACAGATTCACAGAGACCAAGAGGCTTCAGGTAGAGCCTGAGTCTCAAGGTTAGGTTTTTTTGCTTTAAGTCTAACTTTTTAAAAATATATCATACTGTTTCTTTCCTCTGGGTCTTAGGTCACCTTAGAGGGGAGGGGTTAGAAAGAGGGGATAAGTATGTCCTTCCCATCAAAAACGGTTCATGAAGGAGGTATCAGAGCAGGGCCCCTGGAGACAGACTGCCTGGCTCTCATTGCGGCTCTGATACTGGCTGGTCGTGTGACCTCGGTCAAGAAAGTCCATCTAAACTCTCTCCTGCCCACACTTCCCCATCTGCGAAATAGCTGTAGTAGTAATATTACACTTCAAAGGATTTTGATGAGAAGTCAGTCAAAGGAATTAATAATAAAATAAATATGAAGAATATGTATGATTACCATGAGCTAACACAATTTAAGAAGTTATAAATCGGAGGCACTTAAGCTTCTGGTGGTAAGAAGTTGAGCTGGGACTAGGTTTTGTGTCTGCGTTGCCTTAGTCTTTGCAAGTTAACTAAACCCATCCCAATTGCATTCCAGTTGTACTTAGTATCTCCCAGAGTCATTCTCTTACCTATCTTCATTTGAAAAAAATTTTTTTAAACTCCACATTTTCCAAGTGATCTGCAATAATGAATTACTCCCTTTCCCTAAGAGCCTAATTATGGCTCATGTTTGAGTTTTGAGTTTATTCAAATCACATAGCCCAGATGTATATGTACTATGAGGCTTCACTATTTATTTACTGTGTGTAAACTTGCTTAGTTCTCTTATTGATGCTTTAAAAAATATGGCTCATAATAATAATAGTCTTTTCTTAGAGTTTACTATGCACTTTGCAAACATAATTTCACTTAATTCTTGAAACAAACAAACAAAAAAATGGAAACACCTTGGGGGTAGATACTTCCCTATGGAGAAATTTAAGTTCAGAGAAGGTAACTTCCCAAAAGTGATACACTTGGTTAAAGGTGGAGCCCCACTATTTAAACTCTGACTTTGAAGCTCAAGCTCTTGACATCTACTTTATGCTACCTCAGGTCTCTCCATGGAGAGTGTCAATTTTAGAATGTTAGTACCTGGAGGATGGGTTCTAGATCTGTGAAGCAAAGTGTGCATAGAGGACTTCAGAGTCTCAAGGACAGTGGACACTTAATAAATCTACTGTTGGAAAATGGGGAGTGTTTAATTATAACCATAATACTGACTTTGATGACAGAGTTTTCATTTTTAAAAATACTCAAGTGAAGAAAAATTTCTTTTAGACATATTTTTGTGTTTTTTTTAATTTTAGTAAATCTTTATTCAGATTATTACAATTGTTTCTCCTTTTTCCCCCCATAGCTCCCCTCCACCCAGTTCCCACCCCACCTTCTGCCCTTACCTCTCCCCCACTGTCCTCATCCATAGGTGTATGATTTTTGTCCAGTCTCTTCATGAACCCCCCATACCCCTTTCCCCCTGAGAATTATCAGTCCACTCCCTTTCTATGTCCCTGATTCTATTATATTCACCAGATTATTCTGTTCCTCAGGTTTTTAATTCACTTGATTTTTAGGTTCACTTGTTGATAGATATGTATTTGTTGTTCATAATTTTTATCTTTACTTTTTTCTCCTTCCTTTTCTTTAAGAATACCTTTCAGCATTTCATATAATACTGGTTTGGTGGTGATGAACTCCTTCAGCTTTTTCTTATCTGTGAAGCTCTTTATCTGCCCTTCAATTCTGAATGATAGCTTTGCTGGGTAGAGTAATCTTGGTTGTAGGTTCTTGCTATTCATCACATTGAAAATTTCTTGCCACTCCCGTCTGGCCTGCATAGTTTCTGTTGAGAAATCAGCTGACAGTCGTATGGGTGCTCCCTTGTAGGTAACTAACTGTTTTTCTCTTGCTGCTTTTAATATTCTCTCTTTGTCTTTTGCTCTTGGCATTTTAATTATGATGTGTCTTGGTGTGGTCCTCTTTGGATTCCTTTTGTTTGGGGTTCTGTGCGCTTCCTGGACTTGTAAGTCTATTTCTTTCACCAGGTGGGGGAAGTTTTCGGTCATTATTTCTTCAAATAGGTTTTCAGTATCTTGCTCTCTCTCTTCTTCTGGCACCCCCATAATTCTGATGTTGGTACGCTTGAAGTTGTCCCAGAGGCTTCTTACACTATCTTCAACTTTTTGGATTTTTTTTTTGTCTTTTTGCTTTTTCAGTTGAGTGTTTTTTGCTTCTTTGTATTTCAATTCTTTGACTTGATTTTTGTGTTCCTCTAGTCTGTTTTTGGGTCTCTGTATAATATTTTTTATTTCAGTCAGTGTATGTTTAATTTCTAGTTGGTCCTTTTTCATATCTTCGAGGGTCTCGTTATATTTATCGGCCTTTTCTAGGATATTCTTGAAAAGCCTTAAACCGTGGTTTTGAATTCTATATCCAGTCGTTTGTTTTCCTCCATTTCTTTCGTTTGTGATCTGATTCTTTGACGCCGCATTTTCACTGCTTCCCTGAGTTGGTAAGGTAGATTTGTGTGCTGGGTTTCCAATATGGCCCAGTGGGTCTGCCTCCCCAGTTAACCTGAGGTGGACACTCTTGGTGCACCCCTTTGTGGACTGTGTGTACAGCCTTGTTGTAATTAAGTCTTGATTGTTGTTGGTATCACTGGGAGGAATTGACCTCCAGGCCAGTTGGCTGTAAGGATCAGCTGTGTCTATGCTGGGAGAAGTTCGGTGCTGGAGACAGCCTTATAGGATTAGACTTGCCAAATTGCAATAGCCTCTGTGCTCAGCTTGGATGGGGTGGAGTCTCAGTCTTGGCTTCCCGTCAGCCTTGCCCTTGCGCACACGTGCGCGCCTTCAGACCTCTGCCTCCCCGGCTACCGAGTCTCTGCCCGAGAGTCCAGACTCCCCCCACAAGAGCGTGGGTCCCCAGGGGCTCGCCTGGAACTGGGGTCCAGTGCAGTCAGAACTGGGGCTCAGTGCAGTCAGGAGCCTCTGACTCCCTTCCACTAGGGAAAGCCTGTGGCAACCTCCGCAGCCTTTGTGCGCACTGGCACACGCGCGCCTTCAGACTTCTGCCTTCCCCAGCTCCCGAGTCTCCGCCCGAGAGTCCAGACTCCCCCTGTAAGAGCGTGGGTCCCCAGGGGCTCGCCCGGAACTGGGGTTCAGTGCAGTCAGAACTGGGGTTCAGTGCGGTTGGGGGCTTCCTTCCCCCTTCCGCCAGATAAAGTCAGCCAGGCTCTCAGCTGCCCTTCCTCTCTGCGCGCACAAAGACCCTTTGCCGTACCTCCAATTCTCTGTGAGCTTTTCTCTTTCCTTCTAGTTGTAGAATTTTCACTCAGCCAGCTTTCCTGTGGTTCTGGATGGTGTCCGTTCTGTCTTTTAGTTGTAGTTTTGAAATTGTTGTGCAAGGCAGCAGTTTAGGTGCTTACCTATGCCGCCATCTTGGTTTCTCCCCCATATTTTTGTTTTTTAGCTAGATTGATTTAGCTCATCCATGTATGACCAATAGCTCTGCTGTATTGGAACCTCTCTTTTTCTGTTATTTATTCAGATGTCTGACTTGTCTGCTCTGCTTTATACATTGTGCTAAGTCCAGTTGGCAGGTATAGGTCATCTTACATCAAGCATGTCAAACTCAAAGGCTTAACACAGGCCAAATAAAAAAGGTCTAAGTTTATGTGGGCCACAAAAAAACAAAAGCTTCAATTTTCATAGAAACGTAGGTTTATTTTGATAGAGACATGCTGAATACAAAGGGCTGAAGTAAATGAGTAATTGTTAACATAAAATAATAGAACATTTTAATAAAAATTAATATTTTTTTCTTGAACATTAACTTACCAGACATTGAATAACTGCATAAATTAATAAGCATAACTCAAATAAACCTATTTTTCTTGTTCTCCAAAAGCGAAATATATCCTGTTGTGCACACCAAACAAGTTGTCCAAGACTAATGACGTGGCAATCGGCTGCTAAAATATTTGCTGCTAGTACTAGTATTAGTGGAGAGAAATGGTGCGCCTGTGTGTAAGGCGCGTAAGGGAAATGAATGCAACACGATTATAGTAATCAGTCATTTGCAAACATTGTACTTTGTTATTAATGATTATGTATAACAGGATATTGTAAAAATTAAGTTACAAAATTTTTATTAAAACGTTTCTTACATACTCTTATATTGGCTGGGCCGTTATATCGGCTGGGCTGCAAAAATATTTGTTGTGGGCTGCATGTGGCCCACGGGCCGCAAGTTTGACATGCTTGTCTAACATGCTGTTTTTGTCTGGTAGATATTAAATTGAAACTGCTAATAGAAGGAACTCAGTAGAGCTGATTTGTTTGTGCTAGTACATGTGTTTTTTTCTAGTATTATCAACTTTTTCTTAATAATGTTAGTCCCAAGCACTTTGTGGCTGTGATGGTGCCATTCAATTTAATCCTTATAGACATTGCATATCTTCTATTTTCATAGGCTTCTCTCTGCCATTTTAAATTAAATATACATATAGGAATCCTAGAATTTTTGATTTTTCCCCCAAGTTATAGAGTAATTTAATAACCAACGATTAACGTTGCTTTTTTGTATTTTTAACTGTAGTACCAGAAGAAAACATTGCAACTATGAAGTATGGAGCCCAGGTTGTAAAGGGGGAGCTGAAATCTGCCTTACTAGATGGTGATACTCAAAATTATGATTTGGACCATGGATTTTCCAGGCATCCAATTGATGACGACTGCCGTTCTGGCATTGAGATTAAGCTAGGTCAGCCGTCTATTATCAATCACATACGGATACTCCTGTGGGACCGAGATAGCCGGTGAGTCTGTCCAATTTAGAGAGAAATGAATGTTGTGTTTGAGTGAGATGACCTAACTGTGTGGTCATCTGCTTTGGTTTTACAGATTTGATTACTTATTTCTTTGTGGTCACATGGCTATTTTTCTTGAAGTTTCATTCTGAGGAAAGAGTTGAAGGGTTTATTCCTTTAAAAAAAACCTTTTTTTTTGCTTTTTCTGCTTATCAAAGTAATGGATATTTTTTTTTGTGGAAAACGGAACATAGACCTTAGTTCTCTTTCCCATCTTGCAAGATGGCGGGTGAAAAGAAAACTGAGAAGCTGGATACTAAGAAGAAGAAGCCTGATACTAAGGAGAAGAAACCTGAAGCCAAGAAGGCTGGTGCTGGCGGCAAGGTTAAGGCACCTAAAAAGGGGAAGCCCCACTGCAGCTGAAACCCCGTCCTCTTCCGAGGAATTGGCAGATATCCCCGTTCGGCTATGTATTCGCGAAAGGCCATGTACAAGGAAGTATTCAGCAGCTAAACCCAGGATTGAAAAGAAAAAGGAGAAAGTTCTTGCTACTGTCACAAAACCAGTTGATGGCGACAAGAATGGTGGTACCCGAGTGGTTAAACTCCTTAAAATGCGTAGATATTATCCTACTGAAGATGTGCCTCGAAAGCTGTTGAGCCATGGCAAGAAACCCTTCAGTCAGCATGTGAGGAAATTGCGGGCCAGCATCCCTCCTGGGACCATTCTGATCATCCTCATTGGGCGCCACAGAGGCAAGAGGGTGGTTTTCCTGAAGCAGCTGAGCAGTGGCTTGCTACTTGTGACTGGACCTCTGTCCCTCAATCGAGTTCCTCTGCATAGAACACACCAGAAATTGGTCATCGTCACTTCCACCAAAATTGGTATCAGTGGTGTGAAAATCCCCAAACATCTCACTGATGCTTACTTCAAGAAGAAGCTGCACAAGCCCAGACACCAGGAGGGTGAGATCTTCGACACAGAGAAAGAGAAATACGAGATTACAAAACAGCCAAGGTTGACCAGAAAGCTGTGGACTCACAAATTCTGCCAAAATTCAAACTGTTCCTCAGCTCCAGGGCTACCTCCGCTCTCTGTTCACTCTCACCAATGGGCTTTATCCTCACAAACTGGTGTTCTGAATTTCTTATAAGAACCCGATTAAATAACTGATATGTTTAAAAAAAACCCACGCAAAACCATAGAACATAGAAAATCACAAAGAAATAAAAATTGTTAGTAATCTCACCACCCATTATTAATCTGTATATATCTAATCAGTGTTTTTTTGTTATGCATAGTATATCTCACACATACACAAAACAGAAAGCAGTGAAACCACATATAGTTTTACAAAATAGAGATTAGAAGTGTAAAAAGCTAACTTCACTTTAAAAAAATATATATAGCCCTAGCTGGTTTGGCTCAGTGAATAATAGCTTGTCGGCCTGCGAACTGAAAGGTCCCAGATTCGATTCCTACCAAGGGCACATGCCTGGGGTTGGAGGCTCGATTCCCAGTGGGGAGCAAGCAGGAGGTAGCCGATCCATAATTCTCACTCATCATTGATGTTTCTATCTCTCCCTCTTCCTTCCTCTCTAAAATCAATAAAAATATATTAAAAACATATATATATATATATATACAGATATATATTTTTATTGATTTCAGAGGAAGTTATTAATATATTCAGAGAGGAATATATATATATATATATATATATATATATATATATTTTTTTTTTTTTAATTGCTTTCAGAGAGGAAGTTGGAGAGAGAGATAGAAACATCAATGATGAGCGAGAATCATGGATCGGCTACCTCCTGCTTGCTCCCCACTGGGAATCGAGCCTCTTACTCCAGGCATGTGCCCTGACTGGGAATCGAACTATGATCTCCTGGTTCACAGGTCAACACTCAACCACTGAACCACACTGGCTGGGCTAACTTCACTTTTTAATGAATATTCTCTCTTTTAAAAATATTCTCCTAAAATGTTACTTTATATGGTTATCCTATCTGTTTCCCATTATTTATTTACTTGATTCCATACTTTTCGGATGTTATAACAATAACATTAAATGCATTTTATCGTATGGATGAAGAACAAATGTTTTTTAGTGTGTGGATAAATATCATCTTCAAAACAAAAGAAATTTATGAAAAAATGTTGGTGGACTCTAGCCTAGGAATCCACCTAGTTTTGCAATAGCTTCAAGGTTCTGCCTTCCTTCTAGCCATTCTGATACTTTTACCCACTGTGGTTTTTAGGGTTCAGCCTTGATAGCCAAAGTTCCAGAGCAGTATGGGTGAACAAGACCTGAACAGTCTCTCTCATTACTGCTTATCATTAACCTAAACCCTACATTCCAGAAAACTGATGTGCAGAGAATCTCCTAGGCCAGGGGTGGGCAAACTTTTTGACTTGAGGGCCACAATGGGTTCTTAAACTGGACCGGAGGGCCGGAACAAAAGCATGGATGGAGTGTTTGTGTGAACTAATATAAATTCAAAGTAAAGGAGCGGAGGGGAGAACAAGAGAACCGGATAGAACAGCCGGATCCGGCCCATGGGCCGTAGTTTGCACACGGCTGTCCTAGGCCCTACTCATGCCTCTTTGTGTCTGGGCATGAAGGGCTTAATAGTATTGGTGATGATACCCTGCAAATCTTTTTAGCCTTTTAAATATATTTTTATTGATTTTAAAGAGGAAGGGAGAGAGAGAGATAAAGATAGAAACATTAATAATGAGAGAGAATCATTGATTAGCTGCCTCCTGCATGCCCCCCACTGGAGATCGAGCTCACCAACCCAGCCATGTGCCCTGACTGGGAATTGAACCGTGACCTTCTGGTTCATAGGTCGGCGCTCAACCACTGAGTCATGCCAGCTGGGCTACCCTGCAAATCTTGCAGGTTCATTTCTCTTGTTAGCACCATCGGCCACCATCCTGGCTTTTTAGGCCATTTGAGCCAAGTATGAGGGAAGCTTTATGAAGTGGGAGTCAGCATCTCCTGTGCATGGGCCTTTGAGGTCCCGAAGTTATCTCTATCTGTGTTTTTAAATTAAGAATATTTCTGATACATATCTTTTTGGATATAATATGGTGTTTAGTTGGCAAAATGGAGGTAATTCACATGTCATTTCTAAGAGTGATTAATAATAGTACAATAATAATATATAGCACTTTCATTACTTTTATGTAGTATGCACTGTTATAAAAGTTTTACATATTCTCATTTAATTAGTAATGAAATTAGTATAAAAATAATAAAATAAAAGGTTAGTATGCTGAAACTGAAAGTAGTTATCATTGTTTCCATGATGTTAAATATTTATAGGTCACTTGGTTTTACTATTTGCATCACATTCACAGGGGCTTAAGTTTACCACATAGCCATTCTTTTCTCACAGAAGTTGTTATTAACTAAGCAAAGGTGAAAAATTCAGAATCTTAACCAAAAAAGATTCCGACATGTGTTATAAAATTATATCCTGCATTTCTGATAACCCAGAGAGGTTCAATAAAAGGTTATAACCAGTTTGAGACTGAGCGATAAAATGAATGGGAGGGAGAGGACAGCAGAAAATGAGGGATGACAAAATAAGCTGACCTTTTCCGGTCACAACTGTTGGTTGCAGGCTGACATTTATGTTCACCTAAATCTTCTGAGATTGTTCCTGTTGATATTACAGAACAAGTAATAACTGCATCTCAAATTTAAATTTGGCTCATGACAGGGGAATATAGATTTGTTCAATCTGGGACCAGCATGCAGTGGTTCGGTGTAGCTAACTAAGGCAGGGTGATAGGCTATTTTCATTACTGCCAGGTTATTAGCTGCCAAATTTTAAGTTGTACCCAAAAGAAACATCTATTATCTCTTCACTCAGGTAATTTATTTTTCTGCTGGCTGCATGTATGTGTGGGATGGTAGGAGGCTGGGAGGGAGTGGGAGATCAGCTGGCCTCTGTGGGGAACCACTCCAGTTGGCTTTCCTCCTGAGAGTGCAGGGCTGAGCTCCCAGGCCGGGAAGGTAGAAGGAGAAGGCACACCTGCTTCTATGTTCTGTCCTGTCTTTGTCATGGCCTTATTAATCTGCTAATATGGTGTGAGCAAGCCATCCTGGCCCTGTTTGAAAAGGAACAAATGTCTTCCATGCCTTTGTGTCCAGCACTGTGCTAGAGCCTGGGTATATGAAAATATATATGGCATGATCTTTGTTCTTAAGCAGCTTGTGATCTACTAAAGTAGACATACTTGCTGAGAGAGAATTTTAGTACATTGTGGTGAATGCTATGATAGGGAATCTATATAGATTTCATCATTATCCACATTTGATTATTATGTAGAAAATGTAATTTGTGAAGTGTGTGTTTTTTTGTGACCGTTAATGTTTTATTAAAGTACTAGAGGCCCAGTGCACAGATTTGTGCACCAGTGGGGTCCCTCGGCCTGGCCTGCGGGGATCAGGCCAAAACCAGCAGTTCAACATCCCCCGAGGGGTCCCGGATTGCGAGAGGGCGCAAGCCAGGCTGAGGGACCCCACTGGTGCATGAAACTATGCACTGGGCCTCTAGTATGCATAGAAGATCTTTGGTTAATCTCTTCCTGTCTTCCCCCCTCCCCTCTTCCCTCTGAGATTCATCAGTCTGACTGTTCCATGTTTCTATGCCTGTGTGTGTGCATTATAGCTACCAGTTGAACAGTCAAACAGTTGCTTAGGCTTTTATATATATAGATAACTCTGTATTGTTATTTTATTTATTTTTTAATTATCAATTTTTAATTTAATTTTTAAAAATTTTAACTTTATTGTTGAAAGTATTATAGACATCTCCCTCCCCCCCCTCCCTCCCATTGACCTCTCCATCCTACTCTTGTCGCCTGTATTGTTATTTTAATATGGTCCTTTTTTCTGCCTTTTTCCTTTTGACTCATAGGTCTTATTCATACTTCATTGAAGTGTCCATGGATGAACTTGATTGGATCAGAGTGATTGATCATTCACAGTATCTGTGTCGTTCTTGGCAAAAGTTATATTTTCCAGCCCGTGTCTGCAGGTTAGTTCTCATGTATAATAAATGATTTTGATGTTTATTTAAGGAGATTTGGGCTTTGACAAGAAACAGATTACATTTTTGGTCTCACAGAAGAGTTTTTCAGAGTATCAGGTAACAAATACCTCCCAACAAAAACTTAGAGAAACTGTGGAAAATTAGGCATTTAATATTTAGAGTGTGCTGTGGAACTATTTATCCAAAGTGTTTTGTACTGTTTTTATGTAGTAGACATGTAAAGGAATATGAAGGGACAGGAACACTGAGGAGTGGAAATACTTTCTGAACTGCATGCTGTACCTTGAAAGCAGTTATTGTTAGGCGGTACGTTTCTCCCACAGAAGCCATGGCAGTGTTTCTGGAGACTTCTCTGGCAGTCCTCAGGGCACAAGGAGGTTTTTTGATGCCATTGTGCATATTCTGAATATCTGTGTTCTTTTTCTAGGTCAGTGAATATCTGTGGAATTTGACAAAGCCAATGTTTCTAGTGGGGTTGGGCTTAGGGCAAGGGAGGCTCAGCTGGTGGAGCTCCAGGCTCACACCCTCCCTTCCTCAGAGCACCTTAGCTTGTATTGTTGTGATATGTTGCAGTCCCATGTTAGTTTGTCTTAAAAAGTACTGATAAATTACTGTCCTAATATTTCATATTCTTTCTTTAGGTATAAGCCGTATTTTAAACTTACTTTATGAAATTCTGTAAAACCTAAATGAATAATGAAATTGGGAGTTGAGAAAGGTGGTTAAAGGATCCCCAAATTGTGTTGTTTCTGTTATAATTTTCCCCTTGGAAATTGCCTTCAGATATTCTTTACCTTAGAGTCAAAGGATCAAAGGCAGGTTCATTTGGTGTGGTCAGGCAAGAAGAGAAGGGAAGGGATATCGAAAGTGTAAACTAGGGAGAATGTGGAGCTGACCCCTTACCCGATTCCCTCCTCACTCTCACCTGTAACCTCGATCGACCTTCCATTGTGGCTGATTTGGAGCAGGTGGGTGTCCCAAAGCACTTACTCTCTTGGTCAGAAGACACCCTTATACTTATTAAACACATGATCTGTCAAAATCAGGCTGAATTCTTACTTCCACCACAGGAACTCACAGAACCTTTCAGCCTCTGGTATAGTAAAGAATGTTGCCTACGTTTTTTTTATTATAGTATGACCAGACACAATATTGTTATCCAGGGATCCTCTTGTGTGAAAATGAAGAAAATCAATTTCATTTCCCCAAAGGGGGACTAAAGTGTCTCAGGTCTGGCAGTTGCTCTTTTATCAGAGGAGTTTTGAATGGATTAAAATGAGAGGGACAAGAAATTGAGTGAAGATTCTGTATCTCAGAGCTGCCTTGGGATACTTTGAGAGTGACAGAGGGGCCCTGACGTGGGGGACATGATTGAGTCTGCATCGACTCAGTTTATTACTATTGTATTGGATTTAAAAATAAGCATTGTAACAGCCAAGGCGTCTGATGTGCACCGAAGGACCGTGTGCTTGTGTTTAATTTGAAACCATAGGAACATGACTCTCAGAACAAATCATAGTGAATATTAAACCAGCCATGACAGAGTTTGTGTTCTTTACCCATTTTAAAACATGCCCTCAGTTATGGTCTCTGGCTTTTAGAAAATATACTTTTCCTTATTTATCAATGGACATTATTTATACTCCCCTTTCCTTATTTTGTCTCTCCTGGGTGGCCTTGCCTTTGTTGGTGTAGCGTTTATACGTTGTGGAGCCTGGCCATATTCATGATGCTAGTTTTTGTCTTGGTATAGCTGGCTCCCAACTCTGGTCAAGAAAAACTGAGAAAAGGTGGTGTTAGGGAAAGTGTTAACTAGGAAAGGAAGGAGCCTTGATATTGATATTAGTTTAAAAATTTAAATATATTTATAACTACTTTAATGTATTATGTTAATTACTACATTCCTTGGTAAACTCTGCCTTTTGTAATGTTTGGAATTTTGGTAGTATTTAAAAATGAACCTAAAAATAAGTCCCTTTTGATTATTCAAGGATGTCTTATACTTGGTGCTTCTTATCTTCACAGTCTTTTATTGACTACTAAACAGTGTCTAAATACACTTCTTCTAGCTTAACTAGGCACATATAAATTCTTTATTTCTTTACCATATCAGTATTCTGTTTGCATTATGTCAGTTAAAATGCACATCTGTAATGTTTGCATGTCACCTTTATTCTTCAGTGTCCTTCACATGTTTGTCTTGCCTCTGATACTAAAATTACAAGCTCTTGGAACCAAGGAGTATAAATTGTAATCTTTTAGTATTCTTACACAGTACTCAGATTATGACCTTGTGTGCAGTAGGTACTCTATAAATGTTACCACAGGATTTATGGGGTCAAGGCACTGACTGGGTGGGTAATGAAGAGAGATTGCTTTTACGTTGATATGTATATATTTTCATTGGTACTTTTAATCCATGTGTTTGTTAAAATGCACATCACGGCTGGAGAACTCTCTGGAGTGGTAAGTGGTTTTGTACTGTTTGCAAAGGCTACTTTCTGTTTTTTTCTTTAGAAAACTGAATTTTGAGTTTAATCCCAGAAGCTATGAATGTCATGTATTGATGAAAGAGTACATCAAATATATTCACAAAAGAAGAGGTACTCTGTGAACTGGGGAGTATGAGATTACCCAGCCCTCTCTGAGTCCAGGCTGGACTGCATGCAAATTAGCATTTTGTAGTAGAAAAACCATGGGCTATGGAGTTAGAGCTCTTCTCAAATCCTGGTTTCATCTAATACTGGCATTGTGATCTTAATAAAGTTGTGCCTCTCTGAGCATTCATTTCTATACCAGTAAAAAAAAACCAACAACAAACACACACACACACACACACACAAAAAAAAAAACAAAAACAAAAACAAAACAAAACAAAACAAAAACCACACAGTAATAGCCCTGGCCAGTGATTCTCAGTGGTTAGAGTGTCAGCCTGTGCACTAAAGGGTCTCAGGTTTGATTTCCTGTCAAGGGCATGTACCTGGGTTTCAGGTTTGATCCCCATCTCTGGTTGGGGCACATACTGGACATAATCAATCATGTGTCTCTCTCACATCAATGTTTCTCTCTCTCTCTCTCTCCTCCCTCTCCTTCCCTATCTCCTTCCCTCCACTCTCTCTAAAAAAAAATCAATGGAAAAAATATCCTCAGGTGAGGATTAAGCACAAAACACACACACACACACACACACACGCACGCACGCACACACACATGCACACACACACACACACAGAGGAATAGCCACAACCTTTATGGGGTCTGTTGTGGAGGGTTGGATGGCATAGCACATATATGAGTACTGAGCACAGTGCCTGGCCCCAAATAGGCTCAGTAAATAGTTGTTTTTATTATTAATTTTTTAAAAATTATTTTTCTCATTTTTAAGTCTCTCAACTGGTGTTTGACTTTCAGAGAAAGGAACCATCCTTACCATCCTCTTTGGTGATGGTGGCTCTTACTGCAAGGACATTTTTCCTTACCTCAGGAGCCTAGTTGGTTCAGAACTCTTCTATTGCCAGTCCATATTTAGTAATCCAAAACATACATTAAATAGGTCTCTTTATCTTTTTAAAAAAATTATATCAATCTTATTTTATTTTTTAGTCCTCACCCGAGGACATTTTTTTTTTTTTTTTAATTTCAGAGAGAGAGAGAGGAGAGAAGAGGGAGGGAGAGAGAGAGAAACATTGACGTGAAAGAGAAACATTGATCAATTGCCTTCTGTATGCACCGCGGCAGGGGTTTGAACCCACAGCCTGGGTATGTACCCTAACCAGAAATCAAACCTACAACTTTTCAGTGAACGGGACAATGCTCTAACCAACTGAGCCACATTGGCCAGGGCAAGTCTTTATCTTAATAACCTGCCCATTTGTACGTTTCCAGCAGTTTTCAAATGTTTTGGTTTTCGTAAAGCATTTCTATTCTGATAAAATATATATAACATAAGATTTTCTATCCATATATTTTGTGGAATGTAATTTAGTCTGTATTTCACCTCACCAAGGTAGTAGACGTTATCTAGTGACAAAGCCAGAGTTATGGTGCCAACCATAACAGTGAACGGAGGGAAATTAACTGCTCTGGCTTTCTAGGTCTTTTTTAGGTACTCATTTGGCTACGTGCTGCTGTATGTAGCCAAAAACTTAAACTAATAACTCCCCACCTCAGTCCCCAACTGGGGATGAAGAAAAGTGACTTGCCAGTTTCGGTACAATTTTTCATGTAATGTCTTATCAGCTTTCTCTTTCTCAGGAAAAGGCAATTTCTGCTTTACCCATAAATTCTCTAACCTTCAAATTGTCTTCTTGGCTATCTAGTAAGCTCTCATCAAGTACTCCCACAGCTTTCTTAGATGGTGGAGCCTAGGACCAAACAAAAACACTAATAAGGAATGGCAAATATTGAGTACCCTGGGGGGTTTTAAATTTTTTTCTGGCTTTTTCTCAACTTGGTACTGGTAATTTGGCAGCCATATAATGTTGCTGAAATATGAGAAGACTCGAAACATAGGTGTGAAGGGTAGAGATAGATTTCAGAGCCTGTATATGGCTGGTGGCTGGAATTACAAAACAGTGATCTTGGTATAAAACCTGGGAGTTGAGGGAGAGGAACAGCAGGCCTAAAAGCAAGGTCCTCAAGGATATACCTATTGAGAGAGGGAAGAAAAGAGTTGAGGGCAGACATGTTTGCTGCAGGGCTGTTAGATTAGAGGAGAGTTGGGAGGAGCACAGCTTACTGAAGACAAGGCCAGCAGGGTGTCGAGAAGATGAGCTTCATAATTAGAACATGGCACAGGAGGGACAACCCAGGTAACAAAAAACTGGGCTTTCTCTTTCTTTCCTTTTGTTTTTAATCCTCAAAGTGCAAGTGTCTTTTCTATGACATTTTTATTATAAAATTAAAATGTAGTGCATATTTTAAATATTGAGAAAGCTTGCTATCTGATAAGGCCATAGCCAGTTTCTACCAGTAGCACATAAAAACGCCTCTGCTCTGAAACTGCACCAATGCAGGCATCGTCAACATTTTGACAATATGATTTATGATTTGTCAAAAAAGGTCTGTCTTTAATTTGGATTTCTTTTATCGGTGAAGTAGAGTGTCTTTTATTACTGGCCCTTTGTTATTTCTCATTTATGAAAAGCCTACTTTTATCTTCTGAATATTTTTCTTCTTGGGTAATTATCTTTTTTTTGGCTGGTGAGAACTTAATATTGGTGTATAGATATATATTATAAATAATGTCATATATATGTGTATACGTATGTGTGACATTATCCTCTTGCCTGTCATGTTTTATAGTTTGTTATTAGTTTTTTTGTGTTTTATTGGTACCTTTTGCCATATAGAATTTTACTTTTTAAAAAACGTGGCTGGTGCTGCTCCATGGTTAGTGAGTCAGCCCATGCACCAAAGGGTCTCAGGTTCGAATCCCAGTCAAGGGCATGTACCTGGGTTGCAGGTCCATCCATTAGGGCATATGTGGGAGGCAACCAATGGATGTCTCTCTCTCACATCTGTCTCTTTCTCTCTCTCTCCCTTTCTCCCTTTTTCTACCTCCCTCCCTCCCTCCCTCTCTCTTCCTCCCTTCTTCCTTCTCACTCTCTTTAAAAAAAAAAAATCAATAGAAAAATATCCTCTGGTAAGGATTAACCAAAAACAAAGGGTGATCAAATCTGCCAGTCATTTTATGATTTCCAGTGGTCTGATACCATGTTTAGAAAGTTGTTCCTCACAACATTAAAGAATTCTATATCTTTATAAGTCTTTTTCTACTACTTGTTATTTTTATGTGTAAATATTTAATCCAGCTAGAATATTTTTTTGTGTATATTTTTGGGCAGAGATAGTCAGCTGGCTAAGACTATTTAATAATCATTCCTTACCACACTAATGTGAGTAGCCATATTCACCATGTACTAAGTTCTAGCATGCATTCTGCTCTGTTCCATTGATTTCGTTGACTGTTGCTCAAAGTGTTTTAATTATTGTAGTTTCCCTTCTTTTTTTTCTTTTCTTACAATTAGAATTATAATGTGACAAATGTGTCATGGAAAAAAGAAAGGGTGTTATAGAGCATCTGCCTGCCTGTCTTCTGGTCTCAGTGGCCACATTAGAGGCCATAAATGATGATAAACATCTCACTAGAATGGTTCTATTCTCATTTATAAGAAGAAATTTAGGCGTGATTCACCAGCTAAGGAACTAGATTTTTCTTCATTTACACATCTGTTTATTTATTCACCACTCACTCATTTCACAAATAAGCTCCTACTTTGTGCTTGCATTATATTTGATATTGAGGCCATGGCACTGAAGAGGACTACCAAGGTTTCAGCTCTCAGGGAATTTGGAAGAAACAGATAAACTAATAGTAAGAACACGTCACATAATTATGAGTGTTGTGAAGATGGTATTGTGATAGTGACCAGGGTCAAGGGGTGGAGGGTGGTTATTTTAAATAGGTGTTCATGGAAACCCCAAAAGGGGAGGTGGCTTTGCTCACTTGGGGATATGTTTAGAGAGAGGAAGGGAGGGAGAGGAAGGGAGGGAGGGAGGGAGGGAGGGAGGGAGGGAGGGAGAGAGAGAGAGAGAGAGAGAGAGAGAGAGAGAGAGAGAGAGAGAGAGAGGAAGGAAGGAAGGAAGGAAGGAAGGAAGGAAGGAAGGAAGGAAGGAAGGAAGGAAGGAAGGAAGAAAGAAAGAAAGAAAGAAAACATCGATTGGTTGTCTTCCTAAACTGACAGGGGATCAAACCCAAAACCTAGGTATGTGCCCCGACCAGGAATCAAACCCTGCAACCTTTTGGTGCGCAGGACGACACTCCAACCAATTGAGCCACCTGGTTAGGGTGAGAAGTGGTTGTTTTAAGCCGAGATGAAGGAAATGATATTCCCTGGTCATTATTTTAGATATTTAGGTTTTCTTTGGTGTACATTTAATATTTTTCAGGGATATTTGGTATACTGTAGGAGGCCTCATTAGATGAATACTAAAACTGTACTGTTTTCGGTATTGGGCACTTTAATCTCTTTTATTGCTACTGTATATTTCAGGTCCCTCCTCATTCCTGCCATCATTAGATGCAGCATAACTTTTATTACCTATCTTCATTAGATTATAGTACCTACACTGTTCTATAGATCTGCGAGACATAAAACAATTGAGAAAAAAACATTACTATTGATGGCAACATTCTTTCCCTACCACATTAACATTGTACAAAAGCATGTGTGTCTTCTTTTTTCTCCTCCCCCTGCCCCATAACTGGGCATTGATATATTTGTTTTCTTTAAAAGGGAGGCACTTTGACATTACTCAGTGGTTTACCAGGATGCTTTAGCTTTAGAATCATAGCTAGAGTTATGCTGAGCCTTTACTTTCTTTATATGATTGACATCTTCAGAATTCAAGAAATAGCTTATTCAGGTGTAAGTAAAAAAAGGTTTTAAAAAGTAACCATTTTAGCTTATACTTAGTTTGAATTGTCTTTCTACCTACAACTTTGATACCATAATTGAACTAGCACAGAGAATGAAAAGCAGAATGTAGCCACATGGTGTCACTATCTCGTTACAATTTTACTTGGGGCCAAAGAGAGGCTGAAATTGCCTTTTTTATAAAACCGTATTTAAATAGAAATTGTTCTGAAGTCTGTGATTTGTGAAATAACATGTGAAACTGTTTGTATCATTTAAGCCTTGCTACTCATGTGGAGCATTAATTATGCCCGAAGTCCATAGGTGTACGTTCAGGTGCTAGCCAGCTCTTGACTTGCCATGTGCACAGTATAGCAGATATGTGGGCTGCTGTAGTACAGTTATTCAGTTTCATACAAATACTTTAAAAAGTCTCATATGTAATACCTTAATCAATAAAGAAATAAAAAAAAACAAGGCCAATAAAAAAATGTGGAAAAAAAATCTCCCTTCAGAATTTTGAAATAAACATAAGAGTAACTCAAAGGAGATAGGTCCATTAAATATTTTTAAGGAATTGGAAAGCAAAAGAAAGGAGGAATGAAGAAGAGAGAGAAGGCTATAGGACCTCAGGAGAGAGACAGGGAGGGAATAGTTTAACACTTACTAGCATCTGCTATGGGCCGGACACATATTGTTACCTTATATGATTCTTATAATAGCTCTATGAGAAAAATACCACTAACTACCTTATTTTTACAAATGAGGACATTGAGATCTGGAGAAGCTAAATTTGCAGTTAACACCACAGTCTTACATTGCCTGTGCAGGATATGAGATTAAAAAGATAGCTCTGCTTTGGAGTAGGAGGAAACTCAGAACTCTGAAGACGCTCCCGTTGCCTCTTTGGCAGGAGCAGTTTCCAGGAAAGCTGAAAGAAGGCCTGTGTGGCCATCCTCTGCTCATGCTGGTTGCAGCTGCCCAGAACACCAGGATACTAATGCTGAGGATGATGAGGGTGATGATGAACAATTGAGGAAGTTTTTCTCTTTTAAAATGTTCCAAAGGGAGTGTAGCAATCCTTTATCTAGGTCTCTTTTGTCAGTTTGTCAATAGAGCTTTGAATTTTCCTGCCCCTTAGTTCCCCATAAGATCATTTTTAGATTTTATTATTACAGTGAACCTGATGTTTTTAACTCCTGATTTGTTTTGCTTCAGCTGTGTTTAGGAACAAATTTCATATTATTATAGAATTTCTCTTCAAAGATCTCTTAATGTTGAATTGCTTTTTAAAAATTTATTGATTTGAGAAAGAGAGAGAAGCAGAAACATCGATTTGTTGTTCTACTTATTTATGCATTCATTGGTTTAGTCTTGTATGTGCCCTGTCTGGGCGGGGATGGAACCACAACCTTGACATATCGGGATGATACTCTAACCAACTGAGCTTCCCAGCCAGGGCCTGCTTTTTTCTTTTTAAGTTGAGGAATTTTCTATTTATTATTTTCATCTAGAATCCTCTTATTAGGCCCTCCCCCTCCCCCAAATCCACTGTGTTTTTATTCAGTAAGACCTTTGAAACATGGGTTTGTGCTTAAGTTATTCAGTCAAATCCAGGGTTTTTGTTTTATTATATTTTGTTTAAAGGATAATAACAGCCCAGCTGGTGTAGCTTAGTGGTTGAGCGTCGACCCATGGACCAGGAGGTCACAGTTTGATTCCTGGTCAGGGCACATACCCAGGTTGTGGATTTGACTCCTGGTGGTGGGGTTGTAGGAGGCAGCCCATCAATGATTCTCTCTCATCATTGATGTTTCTATCTCTCTCTCCCTCTTCCTTTTTTGAAATCAATAAAAACATAATTACAAAAAAAAAGGATAATAACATATTGAGATTCTTTTGTGTGTAGTGGAAGAATTAGAACATGAGAAAATAGAACAGGGTTGCCCTTTTGCTTTATATTTTATAGTTTTAGAATATAAATTAGTGTCTTTTTAATAAGCTGACTACATGAGATGAGGTTAGTAACACTAATGATCAGTTATTATTACCACAGATAGCTGTTTGTTTTTCATTCTGGAAGAGCAAGAATTGTATTTGGTGGTACTAAGTTGCTTCCTAAGCAGTTTTATATCCAGGATTAAGTTCTGATACTGCCTCCCTAGTTGACTGTCAAACATCCTTTTTCTCATGCCTTTTCTTTCCTAAATATTACTCAGTTACTTATAGGATTTATTCATTTAGACATTTGTTCAACAAGCATATATTAACACCTGCTATATTGCAGGAACTTAGTTTAGGTGCCAGGTATAAAAGGATGAATAAGACAGTTGCTGCTCATGATACAATAGTAGTGATAACTTTCTAAAGATTGATAAAGTAAAATATGAGAGGTGTAATAATAAATATATGTGTGTGTGTGTGTATATGTATATGTACACACACACACACACACACACACACACACACATATACTAGTAGCCCTTTGCGCGATATTGCGCGCAGTAGGCTGCCCACCGCTTCTGCAGGAGCCGGCAGGAACCACAGCGCACATCCAGGAGCCGCGCTGCTTCCACAGGAGCCGTGCAGCTTCTGTGGGAGGTGAAAGCAAGCTGCCAGCATTAATGGGAGCTGGAAGGGATCCGCGCTGATTCCGTGGGAGGCGGGAGGGGGCCGCACTGCTTCTGTGGGAGGCGGCCCATCGTCTCCTCTTTGGGCCTGCGCTTGGCCCTGGAGGCTGCAGGCTGGCCCCCCTGTCCCTGTCCTTGTCCGCTCCAGCTCCAGGGGGCGCAGCAGCTCGCTGGCCCCCCTGTCTCTGTCTCCATCTCTATTCCAGGCCTCACCTGTGCGTGCAACCTCCTCCTGTCCAGTCGTGACCCATTACGGAGTCCTGGCCTAATTTGCATATTTCCTCTCTCTCTCTCTCTCTCTCTCTCTCTCTCTCTCTCATTCTCTCTCTCGCTCTCTCTCTCTCTCTCTCTCTCTCAAATGCACCTAGGAGCAGCATAGTTATGGGGGACCCTACTTGAAGAGAGGTTTTGAGCCTTTGAGTCTTAAAGGACCAAGAGATTGAGCAGGCAACATAAGGGAGAAAGGATGTGCTGTGTGTGCAGGACATTTGCTGAAGGCAAAGTTTGCACTGGATTTGACCAAATCTAAACTTCGTTCAAAGCTCTCCATCAATGGGTCTTTTTGCTTCTCTAGCTCATCTTTGATTCTTACTTAAAAGCCCTGTTTTGTCTCAATCTCATCTGTTTACTTGCGCATACCTCCTGCCTATGTCCCTAAGCTCAGAGACTCTACATGAATGACAGTCCTTCCCTCTTTATGTGATCTTGTACAACTGTTTTTGGGTATCTGGGACTTGATTTTAGTTAAAGCTATGTTTTTTTGTAAACCTTTAACAAGATTAGAAGACTCCCTGTGAAGAGCTATAAATTAGGTTAATTTGCACAAATGCTGTTCAGAGAATAGTAAAAATTCCTAAGAAGTGAAGAAAAAGTCCCTCTTTTAGAGCCAGGATTTGAATCCATGTGTCTTTTGCTTAGAAAAATAATACATTTGTGTAGGCACTTCATTATTGGATGGGTACATGCTGTATGTAAGGAATTTAACAGTAGTGTATAACTACTAATACAGTTTTCCTGTTGGAGATCTCCTTTTGGAATCTGTTTTGAGATTTCAGCTCTCCCAACTCTTGATTATGGAACTTAGGAAATCCTGAACCAGGAAGCCAGGTACTAATCTCCTGGGCAATAGAATACAAAGCCCCCTGGGACGCTAGGCTCCTTAATAAGAGCCAGGGGCCTTCAGCAGAGGGGACAGAAACAAAGGTGAGCTATGGAGCTGGGAGTAGGAACCTGGGAGTTAATGGAAATGGTTGGAAAAACTTTGCAAGACCTTCAACACGGCTGTGGAGAGAGTAAGAACATGTTAGTGGAGTAAAGCTTCCCCGACTTTTCACTTTGGAAGATTGGGAAGAGGGAATGACAGCTAAATCCTGGAGGTCAAAAATACAAACAAACTTGGACACAGATTTATTTGTGAATTGCATAGTCATTTTCCAATCCTGTTTACTTTGGAAATGGTAATCTAAAGAAGGTATTGGTTAAGTAGTTGACATTCTCTTAGTGAAGAGTTAGACCTGTATATACTTAAATTGTATCCCACACTGCCTAGCAGTGATTGCTTTGACCTTTCATAGCATTTATGGCTTGAATCATCCACTTTAACCATTAATTACATACTATATCTTGTACACCTCTCTAATTATTTTGTGTTTCCTGGACCTTTAAGTTGCACATAAGGTAACTTGTTGAATCTCTTTAGCCCTCTACTATCTCTCAATGCAGGTGCCTGGATAATAATGGATTTTTCTGGAAAAATCCTTTTAACACTGCTATTTTTTTCCTCCAGTGTTAGAAGGAGATACCAGGAAATAAGAAGATTTTACAGTATTTCTTTCCACAGGAAATATGCTTAAAGAGAACTGTACGTACAAGTCCTGTGGTTAATAAAACCATTAGAGCTTTCTCAGTGATCATATGATCATATAAACAGTACAAGTTCCCTAGATCAGTGTTCCTTCTGTGGATACAAGGTTAGCTCAGGGGAGAGTGGACCAGAAGTGAAGCCAGATTGCCTGGCAGCTGCCAGAAATTCTGGGCGGAGTGCCAGGCTTGGTTCACCTTCTAAAAATTCATCTCCCTGCATGAAAATAGAGGGCTCGATCTCTGCAAGGAGTGGTAGCATGAGCTCTTGGACTTCCTTAGGCCCAAAGTGCTCTATTGATGCAAGGAAAGGTGGGGGAACTGATTATTGTGAACCAGAGGCTTTGACCTCATTTAAGAATTGTAATATTTTCTTTAGCAGCTTACTTCATTTTATTTCAAATTATAATTTCATAAGTTAATAATTGTTCTTTCAATTAATGTGGGTCATATATACACATTAAGATGTTCTGCCTGATAGGAAGCTGTAGGTTTAATTTCTAATAGTCATAGAAATTCTATGCACATTATGAAGCTATTAGGATGTAACAGCTGTTTTAGTTCATTTCACCCTGCAAAAGAAATTGATATAGACTAAAATGATCAGTAATTATGTATTTTGAAAGCTAAACCGCCAGTTATAGAAAGTGCTAATTTACACATTAGATACTGATAAAACTACAAGATGCTATGAGTTTCAAAGTTAGTGTTATCTTCTGCCTAAGAGTATGAAAGAGAATCTGTGCCAAAAGACATTTTCTCTCTTTGAAGTCCTCGTTTGCATTGCCTATTGTAATTTTGAAGTTGCAAATCAACAGATATGAAGAACTGCTTGATACTTTTCTAAAGAAAAAAATTATAAGGTCTGTTAGAAGGAGTAGGATCTAGAAGGATTTTATTTTATTTCTGTTGATCAGTGCTTGCCATCTGCCTTGCGTTTAATGTTGTAGAAGCATGTCTGCGTTTCCCAGTTCTGAACAGATGATGTGCATGATTTGTTGAGATATATGTATATTCTGGATGTGTGTGTGTGTATACCTACAGTGCTTAAAATCACACTTGAAGTGCAAAACAGATAATGAGTCTCCATTTCTGGCTAATTTGCATATTGAGCTCTTGTACACAAAACAAAAGATTACAATGACACTGATTTTCTTTTCTACTTTAGAATCGGCATTAACCAGCTGTCAACAAATATTTTGATTAAACACTTTTCTTTATTGGGGAACTTTGGGACACATTCTTTGTATAAACATATTGTTTTCTTTGATTTCAAGGGACATATTTTCAGTATGATTCATGGTGCATCACACCGGTAAGCTGTCATGCACAAAAATATATTTTTCTCTGTAAACTTCCTTTTTATCATTGATTTCTCTAGGGCAAAAATATGGCTCAGCACAGAATATTCCAACTCAAGATATTTGCCTGAAATGAAGGTAGTAAATAAACATATAAACCTGCTTTAAATAAACTGAAAAATTTAAAGTCTAGATTCATAAATTGGACTTTTCCAAGATATTTTTAAAGGCAATTTAATAGTTTCTCTAATACATTTAAAATATGATTTGACTACAGAAGTTTTAATATTTTGACATATACTCATCTAGTCGTCTGTGTGTAAATATACATAAACACTTTATTTACAAAAATGGTATTATATAGCACATACTATATTGAAACCTTGCATTCTCTCTCTCTCTCTCTCTCTCTCTCTCTCTCTCTCTCTCTCTCTCTCTCTCTCTCTTCATGTGGATGTTTTTCCATGTCAGTACATATATATCTGCTTTATCTTTCTTAACAATAGCACAGTATTCTAATGTACTATTGTTTACTTAACTAGTTTCCTATTGAGGAACTTTTAGGATGTTTCCAGTTTTGCTATCGAACAGTGTAGTCTTTGTACACTTTCCTGATTATCTCATCACATAAGCAGAGTCTTAAAGTGTGAAACATAGCGATAAAAGCCATGCAAAATCATTGTACCAGCTGTATATGACAGTAACTATTTCCCCACATCCTTATTAACAAGGGGTATGACCATTTTTAATCTTTTGGCAAACTGACAAGCAAGCCATGATTTCTCATTTGTTTTATTGTGCAGATTTTTTTTTTATTATTTGCAAAGGTAAGTGAGTATCTGCTTGTTAATAAACATCCGTATTTTCATAGAAAGGATGAAATTTGAGTTAGCCTGAAAGGAATGGTTGAATTTTGACTGGGTGATTTTAGAGGGTTTTTCCAATGAGGTCATCTGGGAAAGTGGTTCTCATTTGGGGGTGATTTTGCCCCCCACCCCGGGTACATTTAGCCCTGGTTGGAGACATTTTTGTAGTCACAATTGAGGGACAGGGTGGTATTGGCATCTAGGGAGAAGAAGCCAAAGATGCTGCTAAACGTCCTACAATGTATAGGACAGCCTCCCACAACAAAGAATTATCCAGACCAAGTGTCAATAATGCCAAAGTTGAGAAACCCTGATTTAGGAGCAGGTTGCAGTAATTCCATAGGTGAAGGGGGCTTGAATTAGGATGTCTTTGCTTGAGATAGAGAAAAGAATAGCTGAGAAAGACATTTAAAAGAAAAAACAAGCCAAGCTTGGTGACTGATTAAATATGGAGGGAAAAAAGAAATTGAGTCAAAGAGAACTTCCAAGTTTGAAACTTAGGTGGCTGGGAAATGGGATGACATTGGTGGACAGAAGTTGTGTGGGAGCCAGTTTGAACTAGTTTGTAGAATTATTACTTAGAAATACATAGTGACACTCCTTGCTGTTCATTTGCTTTGTTTTTATACAGTGAGGTTTTTTTTTTAATTTATTTTTTTAAATAAATATTTATTGTTCAGATTATTACAGATGTTCCTCTTTTTCCCCCCATAGCTCCCTTCCACCCAGTTCCCCCACCCCCCACCCCATCCCCTTACCCCCTGCCACTGTCCTCATCCATAGGTGTATGATTTTTGTCTAATCTCTTCCCGCACCTCTCATGTCCCCTTCCCCCGAGAATTGTCAGTCCACTCCCTTTCTATGCCCCTGATTCTATTATATTCACCAGTTTATTCTGTTCATCAGATTTTTTTTATTCACTTGATTTTTAGATTCACTTGTTGGTAGATACGTATTTGTTGTCACTTTGTTGTTCATAATTTTTAACTTTTTCTTCTTCTTCCTCTTCTTGAAGAATACCCTTCAGCATTTCATATAATCCTGGTTTGGTGGTGATGAACTCCTTTAGCTTTTTCTTGTCTGTGAAGCTCTTTATCTGACCTTCAATTCTAAGTGATAGCTTTGCTGGGTAGAGTAGTCTTGGTTGTAGGTTCTTGCTGTTCATCCCTTTGAATATTTCTTGCCACTCCCTTCTGGCCTGCATAGTTTCTGTTGAGAAATCAGCTGACAATCGTATGGGTACTCCCTTGTAGGTAACTAACTGTTTTTCTCATGCTGCTTTTAATATTCTCTCTTTGTCTTTTGCCTTTGGCATTTTAATTATGATGTGTCTTGGTGTGGTCCTCTTTGGATTCCTCTTGTTTGGGGTTCTCTGTGCTTCCTAGACTTATAAGTCTATTTATTTCACCAGGTAGGGGAAGTTTTCTGTCATTATTTCTTATAATAGGTTTTCTTTTTTTTTTAATGTATTTTTATTGATTTCATATGAATAGAGAGGGAGAGAGAGAGAGAGAAACATCAATGAGAGAGAACCATCGATAGGCTGCCTCCTGCACTCCCCGCACTGGGGATCGAGCCCACAACCCTGGCATGTGCCCTTGACCAGAATCGAACCAGGGACCCTTCAGTCCGCAGGCCGACGCTCTATCCACTGAGCCAAACCAGCCAGGGCTCTTCTAATAGGTTTTCAATATCTTGCTCTCTCTCTTCTTCTGGCACCCCTATAATTCAGATGTTGGTACACTTGAAGTTGTTCCAGAGGCTCCTTATACTATCTTCATATTTTTGGATTCTTTTTTCTTTTTTTTTTTCCAGTTGGGTGTTTTTTGCTTCCTCATATTTCAAATCTTTGGTTTGATTCTTGGGGTCCTGTAGTCTACTGTTGAATTTCTGTATATTATTCTTTATTTCAGACAGTGTATGCTTAATGTCTGACTGGTCCTTTTCCATTTTTTTTTGGCATTCTCATTAAGATTCTTGAAGGTCTCACTAAGTTCCTCGGAGGTCTCACTAAGTTTCTCGAGGTTTCTAGAAGATTCTTGAGTAACCTTATAACTGTGGTTTTGAACTCTATATCCAGTAGTTTGCTTTCCTCCATTCTTTCATTCATGACATGTTTCTTTATCTCTGCATTTTGGCTGCTTCCCTGTGTTGATGGAGTGGCTTTGTGTGGTAGGTGACCTATAGGGCCCAGTGGCTCAGCCTCCCAATCACCTGAGGTGGACACTCTTGGTGCACCCCTTTGTGGGCTGGGTACACAGTCTTGTTGTAGTTAAGCCTTGATTGCTGTTGGTATCACTGGGAGGAATTGACCTCCAGGCCAATTGGCTGTGAGGACCCGCTGTGTCTATAATGGAAGAACTGTTGTGCTGGAGACATCCTTATGGGGCAGGACTTGCTTCAGTGGGGCTTTGGTGCTCACTGAGTCTGCTTCTTGAGTGTGTCACTTATGAATGTGAGGAGTTGAAATCTGGTATCATCTCACACTGACCACTAGGTACACTGGCTCCTGGATCTCCAAGGAGGTGCAAGTCAGCTACCGCCTGAGGCCCCCCAGCAGGAGCTACAGCGAGATCTGCAGATTTCTCCTCTTTGTTTGGGGTTTGGAAATTTTGGAGCTCTCTGACCCAGCTGCAGTTTGTTAGGGTAGGCTGCGAAAGGACAGGCCATTCATATGCAAAAGCCGCTGCGCATAGCTTGGGTGGGGTTGTAAATTGGGTGGGGTGGGGTCTTAGGTAATCCCCAGGGCCGAGCAAACAGCGATGGCTGCCAGTCAGCCATCTCTGCTTCTCCACATCTCCATGTCTCCGTGTCCCCGTGTCCCGCGCCCCCACGCAATAACAATGATCCCTGTGAGCACCTCTGTGAGAAAGCCACCCTTGCTTTCCGACCTGATGCCAGATAGTCCAATTTCTCCCCGTAGGCGTCTGGGTCCCCAGAGTCTCGCCGGAAACTGGGGTTCAGAGCAGTCGGAAGCTTGTATCTCCCTTCTGATTGAAAAAACAGCGCACCCAGTTGCCAGCCTGATTCGCTCTTCTGTGCCTCTGCACCTCCTACCCAGTCTCAGTGCGCTTTTTTCTTTCCTTCTAGTTGTAGAACTTCTACTGAGCCAGCTTTCTCGTGGTTCTGGATGATAGTCATTTTGTCTTTTAGTTGTAGTTTTGGTGTGGTTGTGAGAGGCAGCATGTACAGGTGTATACCTTATGCTGCCATCTTGGTTTCTCTTATACAGTGAGGTTTTAATTTTACACTTGGTGCCAGGATTGTGTTGGACTTTGTATTACAAAATCTCTAACTGGTACCAAACATTTATTTGATCTCAATTTCCTCCTTCTGAAATGTTCTTCTTTCATCTCTACTACTGAAATCACGTCTATATATTTAGAAAGATGAAGTGCTATTTTCTCTGGGAAGTCTTCCTTGATCTCCCCAAATGAAATAAAACTGGTTTTGTTTTTCATTTAGTAAACAAATACTATCAAACTCCTGTTACAGGATAGGCCCTGAGCTATGGTGGTGAGCTTTAAACACACATTCCCTGCCTTGTGGAGTTTACAGCTTTGTAGGAGAGTCAGATATTGAACAAAATAACCACATGTAAAGGAAGAATTATAGGTTATGGTAAATGCAGAGAAAGAAAAACACAAGTGAGCATTAGTGATATAAAGAAGAGTACAGTTAAAAAAAAAAAAGAGTACAGTTTCAACTGGGTGAGTCAGAGAAGGTTTTAGGGAAGTGATATTTAAGTGGAGACCTAAGTGATGATTAGGAGTTAAGTAGGCAAAGAAAAAAGGAGAAAGCATTTGGAGCAGACAGAAAGGAAAACCTGGAGGGAGCAAAGAACTTGGCCTGTGTAAGGAAATGAAAGGAAATTAGTGTGGTTGGAGAGTGGTGGTGAGAGAGAGTGGGAGGTAGGTAAAGACCAGGTTGTTCAGGCCCATTAAAGAGAGTGTAGTCCTTTGAAAGTGCAGTCCATGGGAAAGGGTGTTATGCTAGGATGTGACGTGATCTTACTTGAAGTAAGATAAATTAGGTGGGTGAGAGTGGAAGCAGGGGAGACCAGTTGGGAGGCCTTGCTATATATATAGGTTCAGGAGGAATATGCTGGTTGCTTGTGTAAGGATGGCAGCTGGGCAGCTGGGCATAATGAAATTCTCCTGTAATAATAGCAGGTTATGATAGCAGGGGAAATGGATTTGAGGTGTGTTCTTCAGCTTGTGAGACTTGTAAGGAATGTTGCTATATACGGATATATAGGCTTGGAGCAGAAAAAGGAGGTCTGGGCTAGATTAGAGGAAGACATTTGAAGCCAGAGGAATTGATTAGATTAGAAAGAGGTAGAATGTAGTAGAGCATAGAAAGAGAGAGAAAAAAAGGGTTTAGAACTGAGTCTGAGGTACTGTCAACAAAGAAGAGAAGTCAACAAAGGAATCGGGGAAAGAGCAGCCAATAAAGGAAGTGAGGACAAGCAGGAAAGGAAAGTGTGGTTGCTGCAAGATCAAGTAAATGAGGAATGAGAAGTATCCATTGACTTTGCATTGGCAACATAGAGGGCACAGTTCACCTTGGCAGTAGCAGTTTTACTGATGTGGTGGAGTGGAAGTCAGATTACAGTTGGTTAATACATTAAATGTGTAATTTATAATAAAATTAAAAATGCACATACCCATTGACTCAGCAATCTCCCCTTTTTAAACTTCTGATAAAATTCATTCAAAGGAAATATGTATGTAAGAATGCTTATTGCAGCACTATTAATAGAATAAAAAACTGTGAAAGTACCCAATGCCCATCAATACGGGAATTCATTAAAATTAAAAAGAATAAATTGTATCCATATGAACTGACTGAGGCTTTCCATAAATATTGTTATATGAAAAACACATGATGTAGATTCTGTGTTAATTATGACATTTGTTTGGTCAACAAACTACCTTAAATATGTATATAAATGTTTGTATGGATTTATATAAGCACTAGAGGCCCAGTGCATGAAATTCATACATGGGGGGTGTGGTGGGGGTCCCCTCAGCCAAGCCTGCACCCTCTCCAGTCTGGGACTCCTTCAGGATGTACGACTGCCGGTTTAGACCCAATCATGGGAATTGGGCCTAAACCAGCAGTCAGACATCCCTTTTACAACCCTGGACTGCTGGCTCTTAATTGCTCACCTGCCTGTCTGCCTGGTCGCCCCTAACTGCCCCCCACTGCTGGCCAGGTCATCCCCAACTGCCCCCTCCCTGCTGGCCTGGTTGCCCCCAACTGCCTCCCCCTGCTGGCCTAGTCGCCCCTCACTGCCCCCCCCCCTGCCAGCCTAATCGCCCCCAACTGCCCCCCCCTGCCGCCGGCCTGGTTGCCTCTTACTGCCCCCTGTGCTGGCCTGGTCACCCCCAATTGCCCCCCTCTGCCGGCCTGGTTGCCCCCAACTGCCCCCCCCCCCTGCTGGCCTGGTCACCCCCAACTGCCCCCCCTGCCAGCCTGGTCGCCCCTCATGGCTCTCCCGCCGACCTGGTTGCCCCATGCAGCCTGCTGTTCAGTCATTTGGTTGTCCCTCACTAACTCCCCTGCCGGCCTGGTTGCCTCACGCAGCCTGCTGCTCATTTGTTTGGTCGTCCCTCACTAACCCCCTGTCAGCCTGGTCGCACCACGCAGCCTGCTTGTTCAGTCGTTTGGTTGTTCCTCACTAAGCCCCCTGCCGGCCTGGTTGTAGGCAGCCATCTTGTGAGGGCGTGAGGGTTAATTTGCATATTACCTCTTTATTATATAGGATAGAGGATGGTGTGGGAGCATACACGTTAAATTTTAATATTAATTACTTCAGGAAAATGAAGATGGGGTAAGGAAAGTAGAAAGGTAGTATTTGATTTTTATTTGTCTTTTATTTATTTGCTATAACATCATTTTTTAAATTAAAAAGGGAGTTGAACTTTAAAGATGCTCAGGGAGGTGAGGAAATGGAGAAAGAATTGATAACTCTTTTGAGAAACTTTGCTGTAAAGGTGAGTAAAGATACAGGATGTAAGCTAGAAGTGGATGTGCTTTTTAGGGATGAGAGGTACTAAAGCATGTTTAATGCTGATGAAAGGATCCAGGAGAGAGAGTGAAGAGGGAGCAAAAAAGATAGCCCATGGAATGAGTTCCAGACTGCGAGCGCCAGAGTGATGGCTTCTTCTTCCTTTAGGATACCTGAACAAAATCCTCAGCTGAGAGGGAGGGGTAGCTGGAGGTTTGAGTAGAGTGGAGAAAGGGAGGATATAGGTGTTGCAGACAGAGGGAGAGTAAGCTAACTGGGGAAACTCTGTGGCATGCTGGGCAGGGTTTATTGCCAGGCAGGGTTCATTGTGAGTGAGATTTGGAGGCAGGATCTTCCAATAGTAATTCCATCAGCATTTGGTGTTTCTTTTCTGATGAAATTCAGGTTACTCAGGTTAATGTTCAGAGAAGTAAGTGGTTGAGGGCTTTGGTGGGAGTTAGTCCAGTGTAATAGAAGGTGGGAGTGGCAAGAAAGTGAGAGTATTCACTAAGACCCAAAAGAAAAGTCTAGAGATAATTGCTGATGGGGTAATAATAATAATTGTTCATATCCGGGTGCTGTTTCATATTTTTGTTTTATGTTGACACCACTGTCTTAACCACCACTACCAGTTTTAAATGAATATAAAGAACAGCTCTTTGACTTGACTGTTAACTATGAACAACATGTAGCTATTTTCTGGCTTTCTTATAGCTCTTAAAAACAGATCCTGGGGCTTATCTTTAAATATAAAACTTACATAAACCTATGAGTGTGCCCAGAAAGCAAACTAAGAAAAAGTAGTAGGTTTAATTGAAACAGAATATGGCCCAGATGGTGCTATTGCCATTGCCCATGTTTTACTTAGAGGATGGTGCCTTGTTCATGAACTTCTTTTTTAAAAAAAATATATTTTATTGATTTTTTTACAGAGAGGAAGGGAGAGGGAGAGAGAGTTAGAAACATTGATGAGAGAGAAACATCAATCAGCTGCCTCCTGCACACCCCCTACTGGGGATGTGCCCGCAACCAAGGTACATGCCCTTGACTGGAATCGAACCTGGGACCCTTGAGTCCGCAGGCCGACACTCTATCCCCTGAGCCAAACCGGTTAGGGCTGTTCGTGAACTTTTTAATTGCTTGGTTAATTGAGAGATTACTTTGAACATAGTTGGTGAACAATACTCATTATTTGACTGTTACCACATTGGTTTTATCAGTTTGTTATTTATGTTGTCATCTTAGAAAAGACACGACCGATAGATATGACATCTTTGGAACAGACCTTAGGAATATATTTTATTGCTGTCATAATGTGTTTTAAAATACACCCTACAGAAATTGGTTCTGAAAAACACTAACTCACATATTGATCTGTGGAGGTTTTGGGTTTGTGTGTGTGTGCTTTTTAAATATAAATTATTACTTTATTTTTAAAATGGAATTATCTAAGGAGTGTTGGTAATAAGAATGGATGCCTTCTGAATACTAGGTGCTTTTACATAATTTTTTCCCAGTTCTTACAACGCTTGGAGACTGGTTTGATTATTCTCATTTTATAGAACCTCAGAAAGGTTAAGTACTTTGTCCAAAATTTCAAAGCCAGAAAGGTCTAGGATTTTTAACCCAGATATGGCTAGCTTCAAAGACAGTTATAGCATACAGTGTCACTGAGAAAGAACCCTTTCACACAGTTAAATAACTTCTTTCCTTTTATTTGTAAGACTTAGCAGATATGTGTTTGGGTCTGGGACCTCACTGTTTTGGGGGAGCTTTTTTATAATACTGGCTTTATCAAGGGATTCTGACAAAGTCCTCAAATGATATCCTAACACCTTGTTTCTGTAAACAGGTAGAGCCTAATCAGTGACTTTTGGAGGCTTACATACTGTCATAATGCCTCAAAGAAGGACAAAGTTATTGTTTATTAGCTAAGATATGTTTTATAGCACAGGTAATGCCCAAAAAGAATCTTTGTCACTATAATTGTGCTCAGAAAGCTAGTCAGGAACTTTAAGTATTTCATTTGGTCTTTCCTGGGAGCCACGCATTATTGTCCAAATATTGTATTTCACAAATGAGGAACGTGAGACTTAATGTAATGAACTTATAATCACACAGCTAGACACAACATCTGGGATGGAAGTCCAGGTCTGTCTGAAGCTAAAGGTCTTTTTAATACACTATGCTGTGTTTTCCATCTCTGTTTATCATCTCTTGGCATTGTCTTTGTTTTTCTGTGAGGCTTCAAAGATAAAAAAAAATTTTTTTTATTCTGGACTTCAGAATTCTGAAGTAATAGCTTTTACTGTAGGGCAATCAACACACACACACACACACACACACACACACACACACACACACACACACACCTTATAGGACAAGGATAATATCCATATGCTACATATTTTTTAATCTTCTAAAAGCACTTAGTACCCTCAGTGGATCCAGATTCTGGCAGCTGTCAGATGTACATTTGGATACTTAAACAAGTCAACATTTTAATTTTGCTGCTATGGTTAGTGAATGGTGCCAGATTAAAATCATTTCCATTATTAAAGAGTGAGATGCTTACTAGGTATAATTTTATTCAGTCTGTTTATACTGTGATGCTAGGACATGCAGACAGGCAATATTAAATGTAGAATGTTAGGTTGTGCTTCTTAGATATGCTTCTAGTCCTCTGAGAAACTCTTCTCATTCATGAAGACAGAAGCATTTCTATGATGTCTGTGGCCTTTTATTAATGGGCGCTCATGTTTTCAGAATATTCATTGTTTCTTGCCTTGCAGTCGCAAAGGTTGAGTAGGGAAACAGAAGTCATCATAATATAAAAACGTTCACTGATAAACTGTCCACGTGTACAATTACTTCCCATTCAAACATTCATCCCTGATGAATACCATCCCTGCCCATCCTGTTATTCACAGTGTTTCACTGATTGTTGGGAAGATGTAAAAATCACTGTACTTGATTGAAAAGTAAAATGGCAGATTTTGCAAAAATATCCTATATAATAAAAGCCTAATATGCAAGTTGACCAGGGGAACAACCGGTCACTATGACGCGCACTGACCACCAGGGGGCAGATGCTCAATGCAGGAGCTGCCCCCAGCCCGCAGGCCCCAGGCCAGCCAAGGTGGGTGCCAGTGAAGGCCCCCCGATCACCCCATTGGTCACCCCACAGATCGGCCCTGATCACCGGCCAGGCCTAGGGACCCCACCCGTACACTAATTTTGTGCATCGGACCTCTAATAGAAAATAAAAGTTTAATGGAATCAAGAAAAGTGATGTTGAAGAAATGCCAGACTTGCACGCAAAGTCATTGTCAAGTGAAATTCTGGTAGTAGTAGACCCGTGAGTGAAGAGGAGAAAATTCACGTTAGGTATTTCAAGAGAAGGGAAAGTTGGTGGTGTCCAAGTATTTTTGGAAGAATCTCTGTCACTATAATTGTGCTCAGAAAGCTAGTTAGGAAATGTTAGAAAACCTATACCAAAAGGTATCTAAATAATTGTTTACTACTACTGCTACTACTATTATTTTGGTTAGCACATAATTGCATTTATTATTTACATTTTGTTAAATAGATAAAATATATTTGATTCCTCAATTTTTTAATTTAATGAAACCTTTCCTCCCCACATCCACTATGAAATTTTGGTTCCTATTTTAAGTGAATTGACTTTTTTAAAAAAATATATATATTTTATTGACTTTTTACAGAGAGGAAGGGAGAGGGATAGAGAGTTAGAAACATCGATGAAAGAGAAACATCGATCAGCTGCCTCCTGCACACCTCCCACTGGGGATGTGCCTGCAACCAAGGCACGTGCCCTTGACCGGAATCGAACCTGGGACCCTTCAGTCCGCAGGCCGACGCTTCTATCCACTGAGCCAAACCGGTTTCGGCAAGTGAATTGACTTTTAATGTCCTTTTTCAGATGACTGTTGTCCTGGAATAATGAGAACTTCTTGTGATGAGTTTATGCTTGTCTTTATGTATTTGCATGTTGTTCCTCTCCAGTTATGTCAGTAATGAGCAATAGCAGCAAACACTGGCATGGCCAGTTAGGTATAGGGTGCCTCATCCTGAGTCAAACTGTCTTTTAACCAGTGAGGCAAAGAAACAACCTCAATGAGCCATAGTCTCTTCTAGAACAGCTGCCCAGCAGGTTAGGCGTCTATCTTGGAGAAAGGACTTCAGGTCACTCATTAAATCAAAAGGCATGACCTTTATAAAGAAAGATTTCCATTTTGGGGGTGGTTGAGAGGAATGCATTAGTTTTTTATTTTTGAAGTCTTTGTTTCTCCAATAGCATTACCTGTAGCTTTAATGTTACTCAGATTCCTAGATGAATATATTTTGGAGCTTCCCTAGTCCATTTGAAAAGAAAAAAATGTGTTTGTAACTTGACCAGCCTTAATTTGGCCCACTGGTGGACTTGGCAGGCTCAGCTGCAGCAGCAAGAGTGGCGTCTAATGTACTCTGCTGGCTGCTCTTACTACAGCCATGGTATGGATGCCCATTATTTCTGCAGAGGATCTTCCTTTTCAGATTGTTCTTGAAGTTGTGGAGTCTGTGGAATACCCTGTGGTAGTGTCAGTTTCAGAGAATTCAGTATTTCCTGGGTTTTAAAATATATGTAAAGAACATATATTAGTTGAAAATGCAGTGCATAGTTGATATTTTGTAACTTCCAACAACATGCAAGCCCTGTTCAAAGCAAAAGCAGAAGATTGTTTTTTTGAGAACTGCAAAATAATATATACCTTAAAGCCATTCCCCAAATGGAGCTCATTCATTACGACCCCAATTTACATTCTTGCTTCCCTTGAACTTAGGCCAGAATATTTATCTGTGCGATTTAAGTAGCAACACATTAGTTAAGTGCTTGATTTAAAGTAGCTGGCATTTCAATTTATCTTTCCTTTATTGGAAAAGTTTTTCCCTTTGAGAGGGGTTGAATTAGTCATTGTGTGGTTTAGATAAGACCCTTGATCTGGGGACAGAACATTGCAGGATTTGGAGTTGTCTGTAGTATCTGTGTGAGGGACATGTCATGAATCTCTTAATAGTTGTGAGATTGCTTTTCAGTGAAAAGTATGACGCGTGGCTGGCTCCTTCTCCTCTATTTTATGGCCAATCATGCAGCTCATATATCTTCCTAACTATGAATCTTAATTTATATTTACCCAAAGATTTTACTCTCAGATTCACCTTCTTAGAGCTGAAAAGGTTCAGTGCCATATGGTTTATTTTTATTAGTATGATTAAGAGTGTATTTTCATTAAACTATGCCATTTGTTTTTTATAAGAAGAAAATAGGTAAATACAGTAATTCTCCTTTATCTACAGGGGGATACATTCTAAGACCCCTGGTGGATGCCTGAAACCATGGATAATACCAAACCCTATTCATATGTTTTTTCCTATACATATATACCCATGATACATTTTAATTTATGAATTAGGGACAGTAAGAGATGAACAACAATCACTAATCCTATCTAATAAAGAGGGAATATGCTAATTGACCATCACTCCCTCACAAAGATGGCTGCACCCACAGCTGAGGCCAAGTTCCCATAAGGAGCCTTAACGAGCAATCAGCAGGGACCTGAGGCTATGCCCTCCCCCGCCCTGTAGGGCTTGACAGGGGACCTCAGGCTGCATCCCCTACCTGGCAGGGCTTGTCAGGGGACCTCAGGCCACATCCCCCACCCAGCAGGGCTTGACAGGGGACCTCAGGCTGTGCCCCCACCCGGCAGGGCTTGGCAGGGGACCTCAAGCTGCGCCCCCGCCCTGGCTTCAGGCTGGGAGACCTCAGGCCATGCCCCCCACCCCGGCACCAGGCCAGGGGACCTCAGACTGCACCCCTGCCCAGCGGGGCTTTGGGGTGCGGCCTGAGTTCCCCTGACCCAGCACTGGGAGTGCACCTTGAGGTCCCCCGTCAAGCCCCGCTGGGTGGGGAGCACGGCCTAAGGTCCCCTGTCAAGCCCCGCCAGGCAGGGGGCCGCAGCCTCAGGTCCCCTGCCCCAGTGCTGGGGCAGGGGGTGTGCCAGGCTGGGCTTGACAGGGGACCTCAGGCCATGCCCCCCACCCAGCAGGGCTTGACAGAGGATCTCAAGGTGCACCCCCAGTGCTGGGTTGGGGGAACTCAGGCCATGCCCCCCACCCCAGCACCAGGCCAGGGAACCTCAGACCGCACCCCCTGCCCAGTGGGGCTTGACAGGGGACCTCAGGCCGTGCCCCCCACCCCAGCACCGGGCCAGGGGACCTCAGACCGCACCCCCTTCCTGGCTGGGCTTGACAGGGGACCTCAGACCGCACCCCGCACCCAGCGGGGCTTGACAGGGGATCTCAGGCCGCGCCTCCCGCCTTGGCACCAGGCTGGGGGACCTCAGGCCACGCCCCCCACCTGGCGGGGCTTGACAGGGGACCTCAGGCCTTGCCCCCTGCCCCAGCACCAGGCCAGGAGACCTGAGACAATGCCCCCCGCCCGGCGGGGCTTGATGGGGGACCTCAAGGTGCGCTTCCCATTCTGGTGCTGGGCTAGGGGACCTCAGGCTGCTCCCCCGCCCCAGCGCCAGGCCAGGGGACCTCAGGCTGCACCCCCAACCAGGTGGGGCTTGACAGGGGACTTCAGGCCGTGCCCCCCACCCCGGCACCAGCCCGGGGAACCTCAGGCGCACCTCCTGCCCCAGCACCGGGCCAGGGGACCTGAGGCTGTGCCCCCCTGCCTGGTGGGGCTTGACAGGGGACCTCAGGCCATGCTCCCCACCCAGCGGGGCTTGACGGGGGACCTCAAGGTGCACCCCCAGTGCTGGGTTGGGAGAACTCAGGCTGTGCCCCCTGCCCAGCGGGGCTTGACGGGGGACCTGAGGCTGTGCTCCCCTTCCAGTGCCGGGCCGGGGGACCTGAGGCTGCAACCCCCGCCTGGCGGGGCTTGACGGGAGACCTCAGGCCATGACCCCACCCAGCGGGGCTTGACAGGGGATCTCAGGCCATGTCCCCCACCTGGCAGGGCTTGACGGGGGACCTCAAGGCATGCCCCCCGTCCTGGTCCTAGCTGGGGGACCTCAGGCCATGCCCCCCGTCCTGGCGCCGGACCAGGGGACCTGAGGCTATGTCCCCTGCCTGGTGGGGCTTGACAAGGGTGGGACTGGCCAGGTCTGGATCTAGCCCAATGGGGGTGGGGACCGGCCGGGTCTTGGTCTCACGCGATTTTCAGGCACATGTGGGTGGGCGGGGACTTGATTCTGGTTCCCATGGTGTGCCCCAGACTCTGACAGGAGGAAGGTTTTCACATACATTTTACTAATTTTCTTTCATCTCTGACACTTCTATTATAGAGAAAGGGCAAATAGCAATATTAAATTATTTCCTCTAATCCCCTTTTAATGTGCACGAATTTTGTGCACAGGGCCACTAGTAATAAAATAGAGTAGTCATAATATACTGTGATAAAAGTTATGTGAATGTGGTCTCCCTCTTTGAGAATATCTTATTGTACTGCACTCATCCTTCCTGTTGTGATGATGTGAGATAACACAGTGCCTATGTGATGAGAAGGATCCTATAGGGAGGTGAATGATGCAGGCATTGCAGGCTATCATTGACTTTCTGACAATATGTCAGAGTAGGATCATGTGCTTCAGGTGGTCCTAGATATCCAGCCATGATGATGTGGATAGTTGGGACGTCAGCGGCAGATGATATCGATGGTTGGGGATGCTTAATAGTTGTTTGTTTTTTTTTATCTTTTCTGAAATCTTTGGGAAGAACGTTGTAATTGGACATTGTTGTCTCTTTCTTTTTAACTCATCAAAGTGTTGCTGCTTGTAATCCTTCAGTGATCATATGGGTGACTTTAATGTTACATCCCATCCAAAGATTGTATTCCATAAATTTTGTAAAATAGGAGTTACTTGAATATAAGCACTGCAGTACCATGGCAGTCATTCTGATAACCCAGATGGTTATTAAGTCACTAATGGTGAGTATTGTATATAGCATGGGTAAGCTGGACAAAGGGATGATTCTCATCAGGGGACGGAGCAGGTCAGTATAAGATTTTATGATATTATTCAGAATGGCACACAATTTAAAACTTATGATGCCCGGCTGGTGTGGCTCAGTGGTTGAGCGTTGACCTATGAACCAGAGGTCACAGTTTGATTCCTGGTTGGGGCACATGCCTGGGTTGCAGGCTTGATCCCCCTTGTGGGGCATACAGGAGGCAGCCGATCAATGATTCTCTCTCAGCATTGTTTCTAACTCTCTCTCCCCTTCCCTTCCTCGCTGAAATCAATAAAAAATAATAAAAAAACTTATAAATTGTTTATTTCTGAAATTTTTCATTTAGTATATTTTTTTAATAATAGGAAGGGATTTTAATAAAGAGGCTATTTACAAAGATATAGGGAAGAATCCAATAAGGCAGAAATCTAGCCCCAAGGACTGAAGTCATCAAGGGGAGTGTAGCTGTATAGAGAAGGCTGTCTGATGGGAGATATGGCCTCTGGGCCCACCTCCTTCTCCTCTGCCCCCTGCCCTCCAGTTTCCTATTTGTGCCTCCTATTGGCCAAACAGAAGTCAGAGAGCAAGGGAGCCCATTGATTCAGGGTCCATTTAATATTTTTGGACCACAGTTGATCGCAGGTAACTGAAATTGGAAGCAAAATTGCAGATAATGTGGGGACTACTGTCTGTACTTTGATGTGTTTGTTTTTAAAACTCCATCCAATTAGCTAATAAGTAAAAATCTCTTAGATTGCATTATTTAGAAAATACTTTAGAAAAATTTTTAAATGTATGTGTTGAAGCAATAGCTCCTTCAGGGAAGATTTTAGCTATCTGTTTGGTCAGTGTGTACCTTGCATTATATCACATATAGAGTAAAATTTCAGAAAATCTAAGAATGGTGTTTTATATTATAAAACTACAGACATATATTATCAGGTTGGAATTACATTTAGCAGACTGAATAATTGATGGCTTCTCATTCCTGGTCTAGTGCCTGGCCCAGAGTTGGCATTCAGTGACTGTTTCTTCAGTTAGCTAATTAATTAATTGATTGATTTTTGTGAGAATTTAGTCTGAGGACGAAATGAGGTTTAGAATAGTCATGTAATCTTTATTATAATAATGTATTTTAATCCTTCAAGAATAGACCTTGGAAAAAATTTTCTTGGTAGTAAGTTTACAGTATTTAAAAGGGTATGATATAGTCTCAAAAACACAATTTATTTTTTCTTATATACTAGAGGCCTGGTGCATGAAATTTGTGCATGGGGTGTGTGTGGGGGGGTCCCCTCAGCCCAGCCTGCACTCTCTCCAATCCAGGACCCCTTGGGGGATGTCTGACTGCTGGTTTAGGCCTGATCCCAGAAATCGGGCCTAAACCGGCAGTCATACTTCCTCTCACAATCCTGGACCACTGGCTCCTAATTGCTCACCTGCCTTCCTGCCTAGTCGCCCCTAACTGCCCCCCCACTGCCGGCCTGATCGCCTCTCACTGCCTCTACATGCTGGCCTGGTCGCTCCTAACTGTGCCCCCCTCCCCCGCCAACCTGGTCCCCCCCAACTGCCCTCCCTCCCCCGCAGGCCCGGTCCCCCCCCCCCCCCAGCTGGCCTGGTAGCCCCACGCAGCCTGTTGTTCAGTCATTTGGTCATCCCTCACTAACCCTCCTGCCAGCCCGGTTGCCCCACACAACCTGTTGTTCAGTCGTTTGGTCATCCCTCACTAACCCTCCTGCCACCCTGGTCGCCCCACGCAGCTTACTGTTCAGTCGTTTGGTTGTTCCTCACTAACACCCCTGCTGGCCTGGTTGCCCCACGCAGCCTGCTCTTCAGTCGTTTGGTAGTCTCTCACTAACCCCCCTGCTGGCCTGGTCATAGGCTGCCATCATGTGAGGGCGTGAGGGTTAATTTGCATATTATCTCTTTATTATATAGGATACCTTTGTCGAGTTTTGCTTTATTTGTTATTCTTTCCACTGAAACTCATAGGTAGTATTCTTTCTATCTAGATCTCTGTTTTTAATGAGTCCTCAAGAGTCCAATTAATATATGTATAACTCAGGGGTCCCTTGGAGTCTTCCAGTACATGCAATCTAGGTAAGAGTGCCTTAGACCCCCTAATTTCATGGTCTTGGGAAGTCTCCAAAGATATCTGAGAGGTCCTAGGACTTTACTTCTTTACATCTGCCCTGACTCTGATTTTTTTTATCCTTCGTGCTAAATTTGTGCTGCATCATGTTGTCCCAGACGTGAAACTCAACACAGCTTATAGTTCCTTCAGAAGAGTCCTCTCCAACAGAAGCATTAGCTACAGAGGTAGACTTTTTCAGGCTTTCACTGGGAGAAGGGAAGAAAGATTTAACATTCGTTCCATTAGTAATGGAACGAATCTTAAAAATCTTTTAAACTGTATTAGATATTTTTTATTTATTCAGCAAAATATATTTAATAAGTCCAGCATTGATCTTGGCACTGGGTAGTTAAGGATGAGCAAAAAGAAGACAGGTCCCCATTTTCATAGAGCATATAGATCAGTAGGGGAGCCAGGTAATCAAGCAGACACACAGATTGATGTAAAATTCTAACTGTGATAAGTGTTGTGAAAAAGAGGTACATGGTACTTGAGAACATTTAATGGAGAGGTTTGACCTTACTGGGGATGTGGGTGGGTGAAGATTAAAAGGAATTATCTGGCCAAGGAGGGTATGGGGGTGGAGGAGTAAGAGGTGAGAGGCAAAAGCAGGTTTCTTGTACACTTTCATCTCTTAGTGCCCAATCTTGTTGGCTCTCTTTCCCTCCAGGATTTCCCCTTCAGGCTTTCAAGCTTTTCTTCCTCTATTAGGCAGAGCACTTCTGCTAATCTCCAGGTCCTATCCAAAAATTAAATTTTGTAAGACACATCATGTTCCTGCCAGGATTTCACACCCCAGATTAAGAAAACTCTTCTAAACCACACATTGGCAACATGATTTATTCAATTTTTATTCTTTCATTCAACAAATACTTATTGGGCACTTGTTCTCTGCAGTTTGCCTCCTACGAGCTAGGGATATAATCCTCAAGGATTTTACAGTCCAGTTGGGGGAGCGCTCAATTAAAACTCCTTACAAGACAGTTGGGCTTATGAAAAGCAAAAATTTCTTTTGTGATATATGAGGTAGTTACAGATGTATATTATAGATGTATCAGAATGAAACATACAAAAATGTGACTTTCAACCTAAAATAAAATTTGAAAGTTTTATTTTCAAATTTGGCTTATTTTCCATACTATTAAGTCATCAAATTGAGTATATACAATTAAATCTTCTTAAAATTTATGTATGAATATAATTCTCTCAAAGCAGACTTGCCTGTTGTTGGTGTTGTTATTATTTTATCATTTCTGCCCAATTGGATTCTAAAAGCAATAACATCAGATATATGGTGATTTTGTCATGATTGAAAAGTTTTTTACATTCCTGTTTTCTATGGTCTGTATGTTAGTAAATTCTCATTTTGTTTGGCATTATATATTTTTAAAGACAGGCAGTGTTAAAAATCATTATCTTTCTGTCATCAAAAGACATGCTTCTTGATAAGACTAATGAGCTTTTCCAGAAGGATCATTAGGTCTGACTGGTGAGGAGAGGTAAGCCTCTTTAGCAGAAAAATTGCCCCTAAGAAGACTTAAATGAGTAAGTGATATATTTTGTTGAATCTTTTTCATGTGCCCAGTATTTAGAACAGTCTAGAAATCTATTGGACCAGAATTCCTTTTCCCAAGTGTTTAGTAATCAGTCTTAGATATTTTAAGATCTATCATTCATCTAGATTGCTAATAGAAAGTCTTGCCATTATCTCTGTTTTTTTTAAGCATGGAAGGATTATTATCTCTTGGTTCTTATGCTAGACAATATCTTCCACTGTCTAGAATACTTTTTACATTTTGCTCTTGATCTTCTAGAGAGGCTATATGTCCCACCCCCAACTAATATTAGGGACTGAGGTCTGAGGTATATCCAGCTTTTTCTTCTCTAACACTCAGAATGTCAGCCTGATTTCAGGTGAAATTGCAGAGGTGCCTGCTTCCTCCAAATCAATTCAGTATTGAGTTAAAATTTCAGTCCCCTCTTCACTATCTTGGAATTAATTTGACTTTTGATTGACAGACCATGGTATGATGATCCTGTTGGATTTTTGCCCCTTCTTCATCGCACTTTGTGTCTGGTGGCTTTTTCTAATCTAGTGATCAGAGTCTAGGACCTTGGCTGTATTTACTAGTGAGCAAGGTTGGTGAATATACAGTAAGTAATCACACAGCCACAGTCTTTCTGTCTTTCATTTCCTTATCTTTGTGATTGGGCTGCCCTTGCCCTCCAATTCTCCCTCTTGAGGGATTCCTGCTTCCATGAGGTATTCTGCCATCATTTTTCCTTCTGGACTGCTTTTATACTTCCTCTTTCCATGAACCAGAACACTTCATGTAACCCAGGCATTCATCTTATGATCATCTCATTCTCTCTTGTTTTCTCAGTACATGAGTTGAAAGTGTGCTGAACACAGACTACTTCAGGTTTCTGTACTTATGGTTTGTCTGAAAATGGGAAAATCCCAAGATTTAAGGAAAGATATAGGCCCTTGATTGCATCTTCATCTTAAGCCAAATGTTTTAGTCCAGCATTACTGGATTCCTGCTTTGTGGTATTTGGATGCTAAATTAACTGATGATAGAGTGATACTTTGATTTACATTCAGTGCTTGATATCTTTTATTTTTTTTTATTTTTATTTTCTTTTAAATATATTTTTTTATTGATATTTTACAGAGAGGAAGGGAGAGGGATAGAGAGCTAGAAACATCGATGAGAGAGAAACATCGATCAGCTGCCTCCTGCACACCCCCCACTGGGGATGTGCCCGCAACCAAGGCACATGCCCTTGACCGGAATCGAACCCGGGACCCTTCAGTCCGCAGGCCGACGCTCTATCCACTGAGCCAAACCGGTTTCGGCTGATATCTTTTATTTTTAAAAAATGTAAATATATATGGAGAGTATGATAAATGGAAGAGCAGGAATTCCTGTCTTCAGCCACAATACTATCAAAACTCCTAACAATTTCTACATTTTGGATGTTTCTAAAATCTTAACTTTCTCCTTCCTACTCCCTACTCTAAATCCTGCCTTCAACATCTCCAGCCTGGATCTTGCTGTTCTCTTTGCCCTTCACTAATACATTTTACACACTGCTATCAGGGTTATCTTCCTGAAATGCAAACTGATCATGTTATTCCCCTGCATAAAACCTTTTAGTGGTTCCTTCTTGTCTAAACCATGAAACCCAAGATCCTTAGCACAAGACAGTGTAGGATAACAGTTAAGTTTGCCTGACTATTATATTTGACTTTCATTTATTAACTGAGTGACTTTGGCCAACTCATTTACTCTTTCTGTCCTCAGTTTGCACCCCTGTAAAATGGGGATAACAATAGTTCCTTCTTTGTAGGAGAAGGATGGCTGTGATGGTTAAATTGTTCAAAAAGAGTAAAGGAATTAAAACAATGCTTGTCACATAGTAAATGCTTAGTAAAGTGTTAGACCTCTGCTTACTTTTGTAGTCTTAATTTCTGCTTAAACCTTAAGCCAACCAAACCAAACAGCTTATTGATTCTAAATGCATACAATACTAGTTTATTATTGTGTGTCTTTAAACATGATATACCTGATGCCTGAGCATTACCACCTCCCCTATGAAAACTCTGAACAATCTGAGTACTGTAGTCATTTAAGATTCAACAAAGTACAGATTGCTCAAAATGCCTGTTTTGAAGGAGATTATGTTCTAACTAGAGGCCCGGTGCACAAAATTCATGCACTCGGAGGGAGGGGGGTCCCTCAGCCCAGCCTGCACCCTCTCACAGTCCAGGAGCCCTCGGGGGATGTTGGACTGATGGCTTAGGCCCGTTCCTGGCAGGGAGCGGGCATAAGCCATCAGTCGGACATCCTTAGCACTGCCACGGAGGCGGGAGAGACTCCCGCCACCGTCACTGTGCTTGCCAGCTCTGAGCCCAGCTTCTGGCTGAGTGGCGCTCCCCCTGTGGGAGCGCACTGACCACCAGGGGGCAGCCCTTGCATTAAGCATCTACCCCCTGGTAGTCAGTGCATGTCATAACGACTGGTCAACCGATTGTCTGCCCTCTGGTGGTCAGTGCACATCATAGCTAGCCGTTGAGTGGCTTTAGCATATAGCATTAGCATATTTCACTTTGAATGGTTGAGCGGCCTACCGGACTACTGGACACTTAGCATATTAGGCTTTTATTATATAGGACTAGAGGCCCGGTGCATGAAATTCATGCACTCGGAGGGGAGGGAGGTCCTTCAGCTTGGCCTGCGCCCTCTCTTGTCTGGAAGCCCTCAGGGGATGTCCAAGTGAAGGCTTAGGCCCATTCCCCACAGGGAGAGGCTCCTGCCACCGCCGCTGTACTGCCAGCCATGAGCCCAGCTTCTGGCTGGCAGCGCTCCCCCTTTGGGTGTGCACTGACCACCAGGGGTCAGCTTCTGCAGTGAACATCTGCCCCCTGGTGGTCAGTGTGTGTCACAGTGACCAGTTGTTCCACCGTTCGGTCAATTTGCATATTAGCCTTTTATTATATAGGATGGGCAGACACAGACAATAAACAAGAGATAAGTAAAGCAGGGAAGAGGGGCTAGGATATTTATGGGGTGGTATTTGCAATTTCAAATTGGCAGGACCTCATCATAAATCTGAGTAATGGCCTACAGAAGATTAAGGAACAAGCCAGTTTGTTCAAAGAGTGTTCCAGGCTGAAGGAATAGCAGCTGGCTCTGATGTGGGAACATGCCTGGTGTGTTCTACACATGGTAAGGGGGGTCTCTGGAGAGGAAGGAAAAGGTCTATAAGACTGACAGTGTCAGAGAGGAAATTGGGCCAGATTGTGTGGGGCTTGGTTGAGTGAGATGGGAAGTGAGTTGAGGGTGGTGAGCAGAGGAATTGTGGGATCTGTACCAACTAATGGCTGGGTGGTGGATGGGCTGGAACGGGACAAGGATAGCAAGAATAATTTAGACAAAAGATGGTAGATGCTTAGAAGCAGCGAAGATAGGGGGAAATGCTTTAGATTCTGTTATATTTGAAGGTAGAGCTAGTGGCATTGGCCGATAGATTTGATATGGGCTAAGAAAGGAATCAAGGATGACACCACAGTTTTATTTTTTTTAATATATATTTTATTGATTTTTTACAGAGAGGAAGGGAGAGGGACAGAGAGCCAGAAACATCGATGAGAGAGAAACATCGATCAGCTGCCTCCTGCACACCTCCCACTGGGGATGTGCTCGCAACCAAGGCACATGCCCCTGACTGGAATCGAACCTGGGACCCTTCAGTCCGCAGGCCGATGCTCTATCCACTGAGCCAAACCGGTTAGGGCCACAGTTGTTGATTTTTGTTTTGTTTTGTTTTGTTTTTTGCCTGCACAAGTGAAAGGATGGAACTGTAGCTCTCTGAGATAAGGAGGACAGTAGAGTAGGTTTTAGGGTAGCTCAGTTTGAATGTTTTAGGTTTGATATGCATTTTAGATGTCCAACTGGAAATGTTAAAGATGCAATTGAACATATATCTAAAGACCAAGGGAGAAGTCTGGCTGCATATATAAATGTAGGAGTTATCAGTATAGATGCTTCTTAAATCTGTGAGACTGAATGAGATCACCAGTGTTTAAAGGTTGATGACAGCCCTTGCCAGGTAGCTCAGTTGGTTAGAGCATCATCCTGATACACCAAGGTTGTGGGTTCCATCCCACGTCAAGGCACATACAAGAATCAGCCAATGAATGCATCAAGAAGTGGACCAACAAATCAGTGTTTCTGTTTCTCTCCCCCCTTTTCTAAAATCAATAAATTAAAAAAAAGAAAAAGAGGTTGAGGACAGGAGACGGATCCAGCATTCAAGACCCAGAGAAGCTACTAGTGAGGTGGAATGGAGTAGCCAGTTGCGTTGTGCTGCTGAGAGATCATGGTAGATGAGGACTGGTGATTGATGATTGGATCCTGAATGCCCTCATAAAGTAGTTTTAGATGAGGTGGATGAAAGCCTAATTGGAATAGTTCAGAAAAGAAAAGATCTGGACAGCATATATAGTCAACATTTTTGAGAAGCTTAACTGTGAAAGAAAGAAGTAGGGCGGTAGTTTCCTACTTTCTGGAGGCTTAGCTACACAGTCACATCTAGTATTAGCTATCTGGGAAAAGTTACTTTTGCAGAAACCTAATTATTAATATTAACCTTTTTCCCCCTCCTGACAGCTGTCATTTTGGGTTGCTTTTCTCATTGACAATGCCTAAGTTAGGACCTGCTGGAATCGTGCCTTTTTTTCTGATCTTCAAATAGGATGCAAAAGTGCTGAAAAATGCTGAGCCAGCCTTCATTTGGGGGCAAAGATACTGTCCTCCAAAGCAGGTTAACAGGAGTGTCAGTTTGGAGACACAGCATTTCCCAAGACTTGGGGCAATGCCATGTGCACAAAGAAGAATAGCTAATATTTATCGAGTGCTTCCTCTGTGCCAGCACAGTCTGGGTGTTTTACATCATTATCCATTTAACCATACTAGCTACTTGGGGTGATAGAGCTTCATAAAGAAAGTCTTACAGGTAAGTAGCTAGGATTTGTGACCACCCTCTTAGCAAGGTGTTTTATCTTAACCAACTTTGGGAGCTCATTGAAATTTCCAGGGAAGTTTTATGAATAACTATGGAGTGCCAGGCACATTTATGGAACTGGGCATGGAGGCATTTAAAGGAGTTACATTGTGGATTACTTGTAAAAAATATTATGAACTTAAAAAGAGAACTCTTTTTATTTTTTTTAACCCAGAGGCTCGATTTTTGGAAAAACACCACAATCCAGTGAAAATTATCCAAAAGATCTTGAATACATAGACTTTAGAGGTCCCTTTTAACCACAGGTTCTGTTGTCCCTTTCTGCAGTTAATAGATTTTTTCCTGGTGCCTTTCCTATAACACTGGCCTGGCCATATCCACTTTCCCATGGACTTATTGCCCATCTTTTTACCCTGCTCTCTTTAGAGAAATGTATGTCAAAGTTTTATCCCTTTCATCAGCTTACAATAATTTAAAGGTAGATTGTGCTCCTGGACTAAACATGTTGACAGTGACCCTTACCAGTATTTGAATTATAGTGTGGTTTTCAGCTAAACATCTTAGTATACTGTGCTTTTTTTAAAAAAAAAAATGTATGAACTGCTCTTCTTTACTCATTTACATATCTCTAGGGAATGATAAGTGCTGAATTGGGCAAAAAAATTTTTGCTTTGAAATTGCTCTATTTTTTTTTTGTATGTGCCATCTAGGAATATACTATTTAAAAATTTTGAACTTTGTAGGCACATTTTCATTTTAAAAGAAGAGGGAAAATGACTTTTACAAATGTGTTGGCAAAACCTGAAAAGAAAGCTCTAAAGTAGGGACTGTAGCCTGACAAGAGAACAGGAAGAAATGATTACTGATGATTTCAATTTCCAGTAAATTACAAAGCATACGTAATAGGCTTAGAAGAGAGACGATTCCTGTGGCATACTTCATACTGCCTTCACAGATAAATGTGTAAATGAAAGGGAAATGAATTGTTTCAACTTGCTAAACCTATACCATTTTGGTGGGGTGAAAATGAGTGAAATTGAAATACTTCTTACTGAAAATAAAACATATAATAATGTTTCAGATGTGTTTCTAGAGAATAGTGTACTTATAGAGATGTTACAAAGAAGCATAATAATGAACCAGAGGTAACTAAGTATCAAAAATAATAGTGTAATAATGATTTATATAATTTACACTAAAATTTGTGGCTATGAGTGACTTTTTTAAAACTTCCTAGAACTTAGCAAATTTTTCACAATGGGAAAGAAACTGCATTCATGTAACAAAAATTTACTGAAAGCCTACAGTGTGTCATGTTATGTTACTAATAAAACAAAGTCCCTACCAACAAGGAGTTTATAGTCAATGGGAGGAGGCAGATAATAAACAATCCTATCTAATAAAGAGGTAATATGCAAATTGACCATCACTCCAACACACAAGATGGCCGCTCCCATGTGGTCAAAGATGGCCACCACAAGATGGCCAGCAGGGGAGGGCAGTTGTGGGCGATCAGGCCAGCAGAAGAGGGCAGTTGGGAGGGACCAGGCCTGAAAGGGAGGGTAGTTGGGGGGGACCCAGGCCTGCAGGGGAGGGCAGTTGGGGGCAACCAGACCAGCAGGGGAGGGCAGTTGGGGAGTGACCAGGCCAGCAGGGGAGGGCAGTTGGGGGCAACCAGGCCAGCAGGGGAGGGCAGTTGGGGAGTGACCAGGCCAGCAGGGGAGGGCAGTTGGGGGAGGGGACCAGGCCTGCAGGAGAGGGCAGTTAGGGGGGACCAGGCCTGTAGGAGAGGGCAGTTGGGGGGGGGGACCAGGCCTGCAGGGGAGGGCAGTTGGGGGTTACCAGGCTGGCAGGGGAGGGCAGTTAGGGGCGACCAGGCTGGCAAGGGAGGGAAGTTAGGGGCGACTGGGCTGGCAAGGGAGGGCAGTTAGGGGTGACCGGGCCAGCAGAGGAGGGCAGTTGGGGGTGACCAGGCCTGCAGGGGAGGACAGTTAGGGGCGACCAGGCCAGCAGGGGAGAGCAATTAGGGGCAATCAGGCCAGCAGGGGAGCAGTTAGGCATTGATCAGGCTGGCAGGGGAGCGGTTAGTGGGTGATCAGGCTGGCAGGCAGAAGCATTAGGGGCAATCAGGCAGGCAGGCAGGCAGGCTAGCAGTTGGGAGCCAGCAGTCCTGGTTTGTGAGAGGGCAGTTGGACATCCCTCGAGGGGTCCCAGATTGGAGAGGGTGCAGGCTGGGCTGAGGGACACCCCCCATTCCCCCTATTCACGATTTCATGCACTGGGCCTCTCGTCACATAGATAATTGTATCATTTCACTTAAATGACATCATAAGGGCAGTGAAAGAAAAGACATCCTCCCTGAGGAAATGGTGTTTAAGCTGAGACCTGAGAATGATAAGGAGGTACCAGTTAAATTGAAGCTCCCCTCCCCATACACACAAACACATTCACTCACACACATTCATCATATGCCCTGTGTCCCTTTCCACTATCTTTTTTTAAATCTTCATCTCCTGCTAATACAGTATATCATTTACTAACTTACATAAACTCCTTGAGGGCAGGGTTTTTTGGCTCTTTGATCCTAGCACCTTGAAAAATTATAATATATACTAGTATTTGTTGAATGACTGAGTGTGTTATATGGCATCCCAAGCTGCAAAAGAGGCTAGCTTCTAGTGGAGTAGAAATGAGAAAGGGGTTAGGAATGGGTGTTGACTGAGCCCATTTAAAGTTGTAAGAACTATTATGGTAATACATTATTCATTTGAAAGATATTTACTAAGTGCTAAGCAGTGTAGTTACAATGGCAAATAAGGCATTTGTGGTTCCAGCTGTAGTAGAGTTTACATTCTAGAAGGGTTATATGTGTAATAGGTAAGTAAATAAGCAAGATAATTTTAAATAGCAATGAATTCTATGAAGAAAATAAGACAAGGTGAATGAAAATGAAGGTAGGTTGGGGGGAGGTGGGGTAGCACTGCCTTATATTCTGTGGGCAGAGAAGACTTTTTTTTAATGGATGAAAAAGAGGAACCAGCCATGTATATCTATGACAAGAGCCTTCCAAACTTGGGGCAATTAAGAGAAAGAAGGATAGTAGATGAAGTGTGGTAAGTGAGGGGAGTGGCAGGAGATGGAATTGGACACATTAGATCATGCAGGGCCTTTTAGAGCATGGTAAGAGTTTAGATTTTTTATTTTAATTTAATGGTAAGTCATTAGAAAGTTTGACCAGAGAAGTGAAATGACTGATTCACATTTTAAATGGGAACTTGTACTGGAACAAGTTCATATGCTCATTTGCTTTCAGTGGTCACGTATGTAAAAATATATAACAAAATATTGAAACTGCATTGATAACTGGCAACTTTCCTCTGGCCTAAGTGTTGGGAAACAATGGAGAGGTGGCTGGCAAGTAAATCAGAGGGCATAGGCCCTGCGTTAAGAGGTATAGCCTCTCCTGAGTCCCAACTTTAAGCCAAATGGAATTATATGACCAGTATTGCCAGGTCTTTTAATTTTCCAAGAGAAGCCAGGGATCTAGTTTGTTTTATTAAACTTTTCAATTTATATGATTAAACTAGAGGCCCGGTGCATGAAAATTCATGCACTGGAGCGGGGGGGGGGGGGGGGGGGGGCGGTCCCTCAGCCCGTCCTGCCCCCTCTCACAGTCCAGGAGCCCTCAGGTTTGGGAGGCGACCCAGTGATCAGGGGAAGGCGATGCCCTCATCGCACCTCTGCTGCTGCCACTGCCGTCAGCACAAGCCTTGGCTGGCCCTGGTTACCTGAGCCTTGGGCAGTCAACATCTGAGGCTTGTCTGTGACTTGGGCTGGTCCTGGGCAGCTGTGCAGTTGCCATCCGAGGCTTGCCTGTGCCTCGGGCCAGCCCTGGGTGGCTGGGCAGCCGCCATCCGAGGCTTGCCTTTGCCTCGGGCCGGCCCTGGGAGGCTGGGGAGCTCAGGGCGGGTTCAGCCGCACCGTGTGCCTGCAACCCCCTGGCTGGGCTGAAAGGACTGGGGCACTCCGGCAGGGCTGAGGGAACTGGGCGCCACCATCTTGTGGCTATTGGTGCCACCATCTTTGTGATGGTGTGACAGTCAATTTGCATATCCCCTCTTTATTAGATAGGATGTGAGCAACTTAATCCAAGTACTTCATGGAAATACTGTGGGCCAAATGGACCAGCCTTGCAAGTACAAAGGGGTCCCATAAATGACACTTAATAATCTCTAGTTTAGGGTGATGGCATTGGAAATGCAGAAAAGCAGTTGGGATTGAGATATGTTTTGAAGTTGATAATGACAAGCGTTATGATAGCATGGATACGGAAGACGCAGGAGACGAAATGAAAGGAAGGCCTAGTCATTGACACTGGATTTCTGGCATGAACAACTGTGTAAACAGTGGTCCATTTACTGAGAGAGAAATCTGGGGAAAGGCATATGGGTGCACTAAGACCAAGTATTTAGTATTGAGGTTTTTAGGTTTAAGATGCTTGTGAGTTATCCAAATGGAGATTTCCAGAGAGCGTTGGCTGTAAAGGACTGGTGCGTAGAAAATGAGTCTTGATTAGAAATACAAATTGGGAGTTACTGACATATAGTTGAGTTGAAGCTGTGGGAGTAGATGAACTCAATTAAGGTGAAGGGTTGAGAGAGTAGAGGAGAGGTTATGTGTCCAACCCAAGAATCTTAACTGTAGTCTTTTAATAACCATCTCTGCTCTCCCTTCCTATATACCTCTCTATATACTAGTATATTTATGGATTAAACATGTAGGTAAATTTATATGTTCTTTTATCATTTTAGTAAGATCCTAAGAACCTCAGGAATTCTAAATTCTAAGGAGTTACTCATATATAACTAGAAGAAATGGCTGATTTTATAGTAAACATGCTAGAAACAGAGGAAGAAAGAAGGGCTTTGACTAATTCGGAATAAAGATTACAAGGTGCAGGTCAATCCCAGAATGAAAATTTTATAGTTACTTTTATGTCCATGTTCCACTTATAAAACTCCCTCCTGTTTAAATTTTTCCTTCCTTAATGTCTTTCCTCCTATCTTCCTCAAACATTTGAACACCTACTATATGCAAGGTATTGTATAAGCACAGGTAACATAAGAGTGAAAAGAAAAACACCCATGAAACTTGCTATCTATTTTCAGTAACAATATCTGTTCAAACATTATATTATTCTGACATCCATTTTGTGATTTTTCATGCTTTTTATAGGGAAGGGGTATGTGGGAGGCCTAAAAATGAAAAATCAGAATTAATATGAATAATATGCATTTCACTTTAGGGGTCTTTCACCTGAGACTACCAGAAACATTGCCATTAAGTTTCTATTTGTCATTTCACCTTTGATCAACAATATGACAGCTGTTGTGTTTTCTTGACTTTCTGTCCTTTAGATCAAGCTGTGCATGTATGTGAAAGAAAAGGACCCTGCTCAGTATAGACCACGTGAGGTGATGCTGTGTGCAGAGTATGGCACTGTAGCATTTGGCCTCATAGAACACAGCAGGACATACATCACAGCTCTGCTTTGCTTTGGAGTTAAATTCAGAATAGTGAATTTTTAAAAAATTTATATTTAAACCTTTATGTGTCTTAACACTGACTTCCGGTGAGGCACTGCCAAAGCTGTCCTGCTAGTCAGCCCAAGCCTTTGGTGTCCAGAGAAAGAAGTATTTTCTTGAGATAGACTTTTTACTTTATAAATCTTTATAAAGTTGGCCCTTTGGGTTGACCTCAGGTATAAGACATACTACTTTTGTTTAGTGCTTAAAAAAAGAACAAAAAGTAAATCTGAACAGAGCCTGGCTTTTCTTTTTGTTAGAAGTTTATATCTGCTTTTATATCATAAAAGCACCAGGAGGCATCTTAAAATGGACATGATTTTATAAATCTTAAATAAAAAATAAATGCTTTATAGGTTTGGGATTTGCAAGTGTATAACATGCTGTAAGTCAGTGAATCTGTTGTAATACAATAAATTTTATTGTAATATAAACCAATTTATCAACAATATGGCTCATGGATTACTAGGCTAATCCATAAAATGAGCCCCACTGTGGAACATAGTAATTTATTATAACTCCAATATGTTCTTATTACTTAGTACTTATTAAATGCCAAAAATTTCTTAGGCCCTAAACAAAAATCAGAAGATGGGACTGAAAGTTGTTTTACACACTGACATGGGAGGAAAGAAAGTTCTACTTTTCTGTGTGCCTCCTGTTTTTGTGCCTGTGCCCCTACTGTACCATTAATTCCTAAATGATTGCAGCCCCATTTTCACATTTGGAGTACATGTAGCAGTGCTCATGATCATGTGTCCTGCTCATTAATAAAGAACCTTAACTGTAAGAGGAAAACACACAACATTAGCATCCCTGCCATCATTCTTTGAGATACCTTTAAGACTGGTTGTCCAGCCACCAAGGGGCTTCTAGAAATATTTATTTCCCTGAGCTTGTGAATTCAAATATAGCACAGAACTTTTCTCTGCTTGCATCTCTGTGAGTCTAATTCTATATTTACCTTAATACAGAATCGTGTTTTAAAATATTTTATTTTTTAAATACCTGTCATCAAGTCTCATTATCTCTTATAATTAGTCTGTTTTCCATTTTTTTTCTGTGGTGAATTTTTATACCCACGTTGAATTGGTTCAACTGCCAATTATGCTCTCACCATTTGGTTTGAACCCAGGGAACTCAAGTCATTTTTTGTATTATCCTGAGAAAAAGTAAAATAAATCTCTTTGAAAAAATTAATAGATATTTCAAAGCCAACTAAAATTGATTTGCAGATTGTTTTTGATTATCTGTGCTTCTGCCTTCAGTTAGCATACATAATCAAAAGTTGGCAGTGACACAGTATCATTCTTGAATGGAATAGTGGTCATCTGGTTATAAATACTTTAAGACCAGCCATCTGTCTAAAGGAATTCAGGCGCTAGAGCAGCCGTGGGCAAACTACGGCCCGCGGGCCGGATCCGGCCCGTTCGGCTGTTCTATCCGGCCCGCGGAGCCGAAAGAGCAGAGGGTTCTCTTGCTCTCCCCTCCGCTCCTTTACTTTGAATTTATATTAGTTCACACAAACACTCCATCCATGCTTTTGTTCCGGCCCTCCGGTCCAGTTTAAGAACCCATTGTGGCCCTTGAGTCAAAAAGTTTGCCCACCCCTGCACTAGAGTCTGATTCTTTACTTAACTTCTACCCATCTTGGAAATTAGTGTTAACCCTGAGTTCATTTGTTTAGAGGAATAAATACATTTAAATAAGGCTGAAAATAAATCTACACTAATAAAAGAGAAATATGCAAATTGGCTATCACTTTGTGATGCCCACCAGCCAATCAAGAGTGAGTATGCAAATTAACCTGACAAAGATGGTGGTGGCCCCAGCCCCCAGCCACTCTGGGCCTCTGGGCAGCACACATGCAGGTGTGGAGTGGCCGGGCGGGGTGGGACGCCTGTTATGAGGGGGAGGGCGGGGGGCGGAGGGAGTTACAGGAGCAGTGCTCTGGCTGGAGTGAAGACTGGCTCCGGCCAGAGCGAAGGCCTGGGTCCTGGGTGCCAGAGAAAAACTGGTGCCGGCAGCCAGGGGAAGGAAGGCCTATTGCACGAATCTTCGTGCAACGGGCCTCTAGTAGATACATAAATAAATAAGGCTGATGTTGTTAATATTTGGTTGAGCTAATATATAAACATTAGTTGTTGACATTAATTGTTGATATTAGTTAAATGTGGTACAAGTGATTAAGATTTGTTAAATAAAAGACTGTAGACTTGGATGAAAAAACTGATGAAGATAATTTTAGATACCAAATTACTCCTGCTTATATATAAGAAATGTTAAAGAATGTTATGTAGATAACACCTGTCACTCCTTAAATGTACCTGGATTTCAGAATTAAAATCACAATGAATACTTTTATTTCTCCCACTCCTCCCACTCTCATTTCCTTTTTATTGCTAGTGTTGACAATGCATGTGCTCCTCAGAAACCCCTTAATTTCCCCAAAGTAATTTGTAATTTTCTCATCTCTTAGGCTTAATATTATGGACTCAACCAGTTGCTTTTTTATCTTAAGAAACTAATGAATTCCTAGGCATCAAGTATGTAGGAATAGGTTCATTCTGGGTTACTTTTTCTTCTAAATTGGTGCCTCAGTACTATGAACTTGCAGATTAGTTGTAGGTTCTAATATGCAGTTCTGATGTTTAATTTTATCCATGTTTGTATTAGTAAGGCCCAATGACTTTGAGAAAAATAGAAGGTATTTTTCTCCCACTTAAGAGTCTAGGGCTGATAGGCAGGCTCTCCCTCACGACCTCATGGGGCTTAGGTTGGCAAGGTGGTTCTGCCATCCTTTAGACATGACTTCCATGATTCCTCTGGTGGACTCCATGGTAACAGAGAAGTGTATGCCTAATGTATAAAGATCGAGGCTTGGAAATGTTATTCATCACCTCCACCCAAAATCTGTTGATTAGAACTTAGCTACTGGTCACACCTACTGGCAAGGGAGGCTGGAAAATATAGTCTCAGTTGAGTAGCCATGTGCCAGCTAAAGTTTGCTGAAGGGAGGAGAAAAATTTTGGAAGTCTGCCATTTCATCTTATATCTGATGTTTTCTTTGTTCATATAGAGAAATGAAAACAAAGATATATGCTTGTTCTTGTGTTAAAATGGAAGATTAACCTGATACATTATATTTTCAGAATTAGCAGAAATTGATAGACTTGTAGTTTTTCCCCATCATTTGGTATCTTTAAGTACAGAGGGAAAATCAGAATAGGGAGCAGTCTGTGGATGGGATTATCACATTTTTCAGACATGCTTATAAGATCGAGAGGCCAATGGGAAATGCCTGACAGGCAGTTGGAATAAAGGACTGGAATTCAGGAGAAAAGTCAAGGCTGGAGTTAGAAGTATGGCAGTTATCTCCTTAGAGCTAATATTTGAACTATGGAAGAATCAAGATCTTTGAGAGAGAATAAAAAGAGTTAGGCCTATTTTTTGAGGAGCATCTGGTTGAAGGCAGTGTGACAAAGCAGCCAGAGAAATGAGAGAAAACCAAGATGGTGTTAACCACTTATATTAAAGAAGTGCATAGTGAGTATTAGAGACCACAGAAGAAACAGAATGAGGTCTAAACTAATTATTGGATCTGGCATTAAGGAGTCCATGAGTAATCTTGGTAAGTGAAGTTCCAGTAGCCTATAATAAACCAAATTTGAGGGGTTTTATTTGAGAAGTTTGGGTGAAGAAGAAGGTTCTAGTAGGTTCAAATGAAATTTTTTTTCAAAATAATGATAGATGTATACATTTTTAGACACACAGAGAGTAGGATTTGGAGAAGGAGGTGGAACAAATGGCAAGAAGCTAGTTGTGAAGTATAAGGTAGAACCCATGGGTTTAACTTCAGAGAGGAGGAGGCCCATACTCCAGGGCAGTGGCATCTTTTGCCTGGGACAGTCCTGGACTTTCAGCAGGTATTTGGAAACAAAAGTGTGAATGGAAGGACGATGGTAGGCTAGGTATAAAACAGATATTTATAAATAGGAAGTGAAAAATAATCTGGCCGAAACCGGTTTGGCTCAGTGGATAGAGCGTCGGCCTGCGGATTGAAGGGTCCCGGGTTCGATTCCGGTCAAGGGCATGTACCTTGGTTGTGGGCACATCCCCAGTGGGAGGTGTGCAGGAGGCAGCTGATCGATGTTTCTCTCTCATCGATGTTTCTAGCTCTCTATCCCTCTCCCTTCCTCTCTGTGAAATATCAATAAAATATATTAAAAAAAAAAAGAAAAAGAAAAAGAAAAAGAAACTGTATTATAAAAGGCCTGTAGCCAACACGCCCTAATGCTGAATGACCAAACAACCAGTCACTAGGAGGTACATGGAGCACCTCTTGTGGGCTGGGACTCATGGCTCCTGCCAGCATAGCGGGTCTGGGTCTTGTGAAAATTCGTGCACTGGGCCTCTAGTAAGTTAATAATACTCAGTGAGTTAAATTCTATTATTAAATTTGGAAACTAGATCATCAGATAAGCTGTTCATGAAGGTGATCATGATTATTCTAAGTGTTTTACACGTATTATCTCATTTATTTCCCAAACTTGTAAGTACTATTTCTCCACTTAATACATGGACAGATTAAGGCAAGAAAGATTAATCTGCTCCAAACCATACATTTTGTTTTGCTGCCAAAAATAAGGGCATAGTGGGGATTTGAACTGAAATAGTCTGGCTTTATGGATCATGATCTTAACCATTGGGCTATCACTTCCCAGGCCTTGGGGAATGTATGGAAGAGTTCAAACATTCATGAACATTTAGAACATTTATAGTGGGAATGGTGCTCAGGAAGCAAGTCATAGCTTATATATATACTAGAGGCCCGGTACATGAATTCGTATACCAGTGGGGTTCCTTGGCCTGGCCTGTGGAATCTGGCCAAAACTGGCTCTCTGACATCCCCCAAGGGGTCCCTGATTGCAAGAGGGCACAGGCTAGGCCGAGGGACCCCACTGGTGCATGATTCGGGCTGGGGATGGGACACAGGAGGTTGGCCAGCTGGGGAGGGACCGCAGGAGGGCTCCAGGGCGTATTCGGCCCATCTTGCTCAGTCCTGTTCAGCCGGACCCCAGAAGCAAGCTAACCTACCGGTCGGAGTGTCTACCCCCTGGTGGTCAGTGCACGTCATAGTGAGCAGTTGAGCAGCCTTAGAATATCATTAGCATATTATGTTTTGATTGGTTGAACAAACGACCGGACACTTAGCATTTAGGCTTTTATTATATAGAAATTTTATATATATTTTTAATTGATTTTAGAGAGGAAGAGAGAGGGAGAGAGAGCTAGAAACATAAATGATGAGAGATAATCATTGATTGGCTGCCTCCTGCATGCCCCCCACTGGGGATCAATCCCATAACCTGGGCACGTGCCCTGACTGGGAATCGAACTATGACCTCCTGGTTCATAGGTTGATGTTCAACCACTGAGCCATGTTGGCCAGGCCATAAGATAGATTATTTAAAAATCTTTAATAGTAGTGAGTTTTTTAAGAAATGACTTATTTTTCTTGGTTATTCTAAAAGTAATCCTATCTAATAAAAGAGTAATATACAAATTGACCATCACTCCAATACACAAGATGGCCACCTCCATGTGGTCAAAGATGGCTGCCCCCATGTGGACACAAGATGGCCACCACAAGATGCCTGCAAGGGATGGCAGTTGTGGGCAATCATCAGGGGAAGACAGTTAGGGGTGAACGGGGTGGCAGAGGTGGGCTGTTGAGGGAGAGCAGGCCTGCAAGGGAGGGCAGTTGGGGGCGATCAAGCCTGCAGGGGAGGGCAGTTAGGGGAGACCAGGCCGGCAGAGGTGGGGCCATTGGGGGAGACCAGGCCTGCAAGGGAGGACAGTTGGGGGTGATCAAGCCTGCAGGGGAGGGCAGTTAGGGGAGACCAGGCAGGCAGAGGTGGGCCGTTGGGGGAGACCAGGCCTGTAAGGGAGGACCGTTGGGGGTGATCAAGCCTGCAGGGGATGGCAGTTAGGGTTGACCAGGCCGGCAGAGGTGGGCAGTTGGGGGAGACCAGGCCTGCAAGGGAGGACAGTTGGGGGTGATCAAGCCTGCAGGGGAGGGCAGTTAGGGGAGACCAGGCCGGCAGAGGTGGGCAGTTGGGGGAGACCAGGCCTGCAAGGGAGGGCAGTTGGGGGCAACCAAGCCTGCAGGGGAGGGCAGTTGGGGGGGACCAGGCCTGCAGGAGAGGGCAGTTGGGGGCTACCAGGCCAGCAGGGCAGGGCAGTTAGGGGTGACCAGGCCTACAGGGGAGGACAGATGGGGGGTACCAGGCCTGCAGGGGAGGGCAGTTGGGGGCAACCAGGCCTGCAGGGGAGGGCAGTTGGGGGGGAACAGGCCTGCAGGTGAGGACAGTTGGTGGTGACCAGGTCTGCGGGAGGGCAGTTAGGGGTGACCAGGCCAGCAGGGGAGGGCAGTTAGGGGAGATTGGGCCGGCAGGGGAGCAGTTAGGCATCGATCAGGCTGGCAGGGGAGTGGTTAGGGGGTGATCAGGCTGGCAGGCAGAAGTGGTTAGGTGCAATCAGGCAGGCAGGCAGGTGAGCAGTTGGGAGCCAACTATCCTGGATTGTGAGAGGGATCCCAGATTGGAGAGGGTGCAGGCTGGGCTGAGGGACACACACCTCACCCCCCGTGCACGAATTTCGTGCACCGGGCCTCTAGTATATACATATTGAAAAAAACTTAGAAAATAAAGTATACATTGGAACATAATAATTCTAAATCCAGAGATAACCAATGATAACAATTTTGTATATTTTCATATAAATAACTATATAAACTATGTGGTTTATATGTATATAAACTATAAGTAGTTTTGTGGGATTTTCATATAAAATTTTATTAAGAGTAATAAATATATTATTTATTTATTACTCTTCATCAAATATACCACAAATTTCGCCATTTCTCTTTTGTTTGATCAGGTTATTTTTGTATTTTGTTTTTTATAAATAGTGCTCCAGTGGCCATCTTCCTTTGTCTATAGTTCTTATTATTACCTTGGCTAGAGTATTAGTCTGGACTCCTTGGTTTGTTAAGTGATAAGGAACCCATCCTGTACTAACTTAGGTGAAAACAAATTTTTTGACTTCAGTAACTGCTGAAATGGCAGGCATGCAGCTGGGCCTCAAGGGGTGCTGAAGTCAGGGACATCTCAGATATCTCAAAACCTCCTCACTCCATATTTCCTGGCTCTTTCTACATTGTTTGTTTTCTGAAACAGTTTCCTCCATACCCTGGGAAACATGACCACAGATAACTCCTGAGCTGTAGCTCACAGCATTGCCAGCAGAGTGGGACTTCACCTTGTTTTTCTTTTTAATATATTTTTATTGATTTCAGAGAGGAAGGGAGAGGGAGAGAGAGCTAGAAACATCGGTGATGTGAGAGAATCATTGATTGGCTGCCTCCTGAATGCCCCCCACTGGGAATCGAACCCGTGACCTCTTGGTTCCTGGGTTGATGCTCAACCCCTGAGCTACACCCGACTGGGCATTCACCTTGTTTTTCCCCAAAAAAAATTATTTTGAAAATTATCCAAACAAGAAGTTTTACCATATATGGATGTTACCATACTTGCTTTATCACATATCCATATGTCTATCAATCCTCCTAATTATCAGTGCTTCTGTTAAAAATCCATTTCAAAGTAAATTGCATAGAGAAACCAAGATGGCGGCATAGGTAAGCACCTAAACTGCTGCCTCGCACAACAATTTCAAAACTACAACTAAAAGACGGAACGGACACCATCCAGAACCACAGGAAAGCTGGCTGAGTGAAAATTCTACAACTAGAAGGAAAGAGAAAAGCTCACAGAGAATTGGAGGTACGGCAAAGGGTCTTTGTGTGTGCAGAGAGGAAGGGTGGCTGAGAGCCTGGCTGACTTTCTCTGGTGGAAGGGGGAAGGAAGCCCCCGACCACACTGAACCCCAGTTCTGACTGCACTGAACCCCAGTCCCGGGCGAAACCCCGTGGACCCAGGCTCATACAGGGGGAGTCTGGACTGTCAGGTAGAGAGAAAGGCACCCGGAGACTCGGAGACCCGGGGGAGCCCCGGCAAGCAGGGTTCTGGAGGCACGCGCGCCAGTGTGCACAAAGGCTGTGGAGGTTGCCACAGGCTTTCCCTAGCAGAAGGGAGTCGGAAGCTCCTGACTGCACTGAACCCCAATTCTGACTGCACTGAACCCCAGTTCCAGGCGAGCCCCTGGGGACCCACGCTCTTGTGGGGGGAATCTGGACTCCCGGGCGGAGACTCGGGAGCCGGGGAAGGCAGAGGTCTGCAGGCGCACACGCGCGCAAGGGCAAGGCTGACTAGAAGCCAAGACTTTCTGCTCCACCCTGAGACTCCACCCCATCCAAGCTGAGCACAGAGGCTATTGCAATTTGGCAAGTCTAATCCTATAAGGCTGTCTCCAGCACCGAACTTCTCCCAGCATAGACACAGCTGATCCTTACAGCCAACTGGCCTGGAGGTCAATTCCTCCCAGTGATACCAACAACAATCAAGACTTAACTACAACAAGGCTGTACACACAGTCCACAAAGGGGTGCACCAAGAGTGTCCACCTCAGGTTAACTGCAGAGGCCGACCCACTGGGCCATATAGGAAACCTAGCACACAAATCTACCCTACCAACTCAGGGAAGCAGTGAAAATGCGGCGTCAAAGAAACAGATCACAAACGAAAGAAATGGAGGAAAACAAACAACTGGATATAGAATTCAAAACCACGGTTATAAGGCTTTTCAAGAATATCCTAGAAAAGGCCGATAAATATAACGAGACCCTCGAAGATATGAAAAAGGACCAACTAGAAATTAAACATACACTGACTGAAATAAAAAATATTATACAGAGACCCAACAACAGACTAGAGGAACACAAGAATCAAGTCAAAGAATTGAAATACAAAGAAGCAAAAAACACTCAACTGAAAAAGCATAAAGAGAAAAAAGTCCAAAAAGTTGAAGATAGTGTAAGAAGCCTCTGGGACAACTTCAAGCGTACCAACATCAGAATTATGGGGGTGCCAGAAGAAGAGCGAGAGCAAGATACTGAAAACCTATTTGAAGAAATAATGACTGAAAACTTCCCCCACCTGGTGAAAGAAATAGACTTACAAGTCCAGGAAGCGCACAGAACCCCAAACAAAAGGAATCCAAAGAGGAACACACCAAGACACATCATAATTAAAATGCCAAGAGCAAAAGACAAAGAGAGAATCTTAAAAGCAGCAAGAGAAAAACAGTTAATTACCTACAAGGGAGCACCCATACAATTGTCAGCTGATTTCTCAACAGAAACTATGCAGGCCAGAAGGGAGTGGCAAGAAATTTTCAAAGTGATGAATAGTAAGAACCTACAACCAAGATTACTCTACCCAGCAAAGCTATCATTCAGAATTGAAGGGCAGATAAAGAGCTTCACAGATAAGAAAAAGCTGAAGGAGTTCATCACCACCAAACCAGTATTATATGAAATGCTGAAAGGTATTCTTAAAGAAGAGGAAGAAGAAAAAAGTAAAGAGAAAAATTATGAACAACAAATACATATCTATCAACAAGTGAACCTAAAAATCAAGTGAATTAAAAACCTGAGGAATAGAATAATCTGGTGAGTATAATAGAATCAGGGGCATAGAAAGGGAATGGACTGATAATTCTCAGGGGGTAAGGGGTATGGGGGGGTTCAGGAAGAGACTGGACAAAAATCATACACCCATGGATGAGGACAGTGGTGGGGAGGTAAGGGCAGAAGGTGGGGTGGGAACCGGGTGGTGGGGAGCTATGGGGGGAAAAAGGAGAAACAATTGTAATAATCTGAATAAAGATTTATTTAAAAAAATAAAATAAAATAAAATGTTTGAAATGAAAAAACAAAACAAAAAACAAACAAAAAAAACACAAAGTAAATTGCAGACATTAGTACACACCCCCTAAGTACTTCAGCATGCATATCATTAACTTAGAGTTCATTGTTTGTTTACATTTTTCTTGTAATGTAAAATTGACATCCAAGAAAATGCATAAATTTTGTTTTCATTCACTGACTTCTGACAAATCCACATACCTGTAACCCAAATGCTATGACACTCACTTTTTTTTAAATCTTAAGATTTAAAAAATCTCAGGAAATTATTCTGACTAGTCCACTTTGGGTCTGGCATTCATCCCTGAGCTCAGATAGTGAAAGCAGCAGTATTTCCCACTTGTAAGAGGATGCTGGACAGACAGAACTATTCACATCTGCAGGAGAGAGCTTTCTGGAAGTCAAATTATACTAATTGAATTTAGACAGCATACCTTTATGCTGTACAAAAGGCATGTTTATTAGTTTCACCTTCTTTAGAAAGCTGCCTTTAATGTCCCACAGTAATGATTTCTTTACTCTCTGTACCTATGCTTCATCACTTAATCTTTAATTGATATAGCACATGTTTTGTGTCTTTTTCAAAAAGAAAAATTGTGTCGAAGATCTCACCCTCCTGGTGTCTGGGCTTGTGCAGCTTCTTCTTGAAGTAAGCATCAGTGAGATGTTTGGGGATTTTCACACCACTGATATCAATTTTGGTGGAAGTGATGATGACCAATTTCTGGTGTGTTCTATGCAGAGGAACTCGATTGAGGGACAGAGGTCCAGTCACAAGTAGCAAGCCACTGCTCAGCTGCTTCAGGAAAACCACCCTCTTGCCTCTGTGGCGCCCAATGAGGATGATCAGAATGGTCCCAGGAGAGATGCTGGCCCGCAATTTCCTCACATGCTGACTGAAGGGTTTCTTGCCATGGCTCAACAGCTTTCGAGGCACATCTTCAGTAGGATAATATCTACGCATTTTGAGGAGTTTAACCACTCGGGTACCACCATTCTTGTCGCCATCAACTGGTTTTGTGACAGTAGCAAGAACTTTCTCCTTTTTCTTTTCAATCCTGGGTTTAGCTGCTGAATACTTCCTTGTACATGGCCTTTCGCGAATACATAGCCGAACGGGGATATCTGCCAATTCCTCGGAAGAGGACGGGGTTTCAGCTGCAGTGGGGCTTCCCCTTTTTAGGTGCCTTAACCTTGCCGCCAGCACCAGCCTTCTTGGCTTCAGGTTTCTTCTCCTTAGTATCAGGCTTCTGCTTCTTAGTATCCAGCTTCTCAGTTTTCTTTTCACCCACCATCCTCTTCGAGCCCCACTGCAAACCCAAGCAAGACAAATAAAGCACCTGGGAGGCATCTCAGTTGGCCCCAGACATGTCTGACCCTTGCAGGTGTCAACCCTCCTGGTTTGGATAGCGAAGGATTGGGGTCCTGAAATCCTTGCCACCATTTCTTTGTCAACATTCTCCTCAGGCTCTATCCTTTCATGGTCTTAAGATGGCTGTTACATCAAGGCATCACAGCCTGATGCAGTAATATCTCTTCTGTTCCTCAGAAGAGCTAAGAAACTTTTCCCAGAGGCCCCTTAACAGACCTCCATGTCATTGACTAGAACTAATTGATATTAACGAATCCAAATCAGTTACTGGTGAAGATAACGGAACCATGTGCTTTCTGATCAAGATTTACCTCTTCACATTGGAGAGGAGTGGACAAAACTGATGCTATCAGGACTTTGCTAGTAGGAAAGAAAAAATGTTGTATAGGCAGTGGGTAGCATCTTTTACACAGAATTGTTCCCTAATGAAAATGCCTTGTTTGTCCTCTGAAGTTGGTAGTGTGGGGCACATTGAAGAAATTCTGTATTTGACTAGTTGCTACCTGACTGCTTTCTCAGTTGGTGACATTTGATATTGTATCAGCCCTGGCCTTTTAAGTTTTAGGTACTTAATATTTTTCTACTTCTCCCTAGGATTTATTGTATTTGAAAAAAAATGTACATATTTTAATGGTTTATTCTTAGTTCTGGAATTAATTCCTTTAATCCTAATGTCTAAGCCTGGGTTCTCTGGCAAACAGAGCCGGAGGTAAGGATTAAAATATTAATGCTTTCTTTGAGAGATAGAGGTCCAGGTCTGTAAGGTAAGGGCAGAAGGAAGAGAAGCAAGGAAAGATGCAAAAAAATTGATTTGATGGAGTGTAGTAGCTCTTGCTTCATAACAAGCTGGAAAGAGCCATAGCAGGTCACTCAGCAAGCATGCTCACTTGCCAACAGGATTTCCCTGAAAGGGTTTTAAGGAGAAAGTACACTTGGAGTGGTCCTTGGAAAAGAGGAAGAAAGGGGGGATTTATCTGTCTGGTTTCCTCCAGTCTCCTCTCCTGTTCGTAGTTGATGGAGGTTTATCCCTGGGAACAAACTCCTCTGCACTCCCAAGCTGCCTCATCCAGGCCCTCTGTAGCTACTCAGGAAGCTAGATCCTATGCCCTGCATGGGATATTTCATCCAAGTCCAAAAGTGACTTGGGTAAGGCACCAATTGAGAGAGAAAAAGAGAACACACATGCATGGAGGTGGTTGTATCTAAGAAGGTACACACACAGATTTGTGTCCCAATACACCTAAGAAGATTGAAGTTTTAATTTTTTTGTCATAGCATTACTTTGGTATTTAATTACTTGGAAACATATTAGTTTCAGAAAATAAGCCAGAGACTGCTTTTGTGATCCAAGGCTATGAAGTTTAAGATAATCACTTTATGAAATGTTTTACTGTTTTCTGGTCTGAGAATCTCTTATATGTAAGAAATATTGGCAGTGTTCCAGGGCCCCACAAATAATATTGGTTGTTGTGGATCTAAGTCAACACCGACTTCTTCATAGTCATCTTAAAATATGGTTGAGGCTGAGTGGAGTGGCTCAGGGCATCCTTAGATTGTCCGGTCATTCCAAATATATCAAGATTGATGGATTCTTTGGAGCTCTCGACACTTGGAAATCCTCTAAGTATTGCCTTTGAATTCTAAAAATCCTTAGAAGGCCAGTCTCTTTTCAAAAAGAGCAATTTTTGCTTTTTATTCAAAGTGCAGAGAGACAATTGTGTTGAATTGGTGGCAGAAGAGACACAACCCGATGGAATGAAGGAAAGAATGTCCTTTCTGGGTTGGTTTGGTCTTTGCATTCCTCATAGGTTTCTTCCATTTTCTTGGGTTAAGATCTCTTCCCCCCCTCCCCCCCCCCCCCATTAGTGTACTTTACTCAGATCACTAGGACTTCTTAACTGGTATTACAGAATAATGGTGGCTGTTTTTGTATTGGAGATTAAAGGATGAGCTTGTCAAAGATGAATGTTAATTGGGTGCATCTGATAAGCCTGAGGAGACTTCCTGCTTCTGTGTTGTCATAGGAACTGAGGCAGAATGTTTGGACATTCTCAGCATGTTGCTAGCCGAGTGCTCCTGACGCGTTCTGAATTGCCTATAGTGGTGGCACTGGCATGACACTGTGGGGCCATGTAGCCCTTTTAGCTGCATCAAAAGCATGAGAATTCTTGGCCAGTCTTTGGTTTGTGCTGCCCAGATTTTTTAAAGTCTTCTATGTTCTTTCACTAGACTTTAGCGTCTGGATTTGACCTAGGGAAAGAAAGTCACATTAGGTCTGTTGGTGTTTAAACACATAGTTCTACATGTATTTGAGTAGTTGACCTTCTTTTTCCGGTTTTTAAAAACTAATGGAGTGACTGAGTGTTATTTTAAGAAAACCTTGAAAACAAAAAGCCCCCTCTCATTCTGCACTCCAATGAAGATGATTGCCTTTATCTTCCATTCACCTTGGACACTTGGTACCTGTCATGAGGTGTGAGGCTGCTTTTATTGGGCTGATTTAAGGTGAGATTTTTTTCCCTCCTTTTTGAGGCTCTGTTTATGAACTAGAATCATAAAAATTCAAGAATCGTGCCAAATGTTCTTTTGTTGATGACTGTGATTTAGTCTGTTATGTAACTGTAATGTATAATTTACACATCTTGAAGATCATCAGTCTCTGTACTGAGTGACTATATTTAACCCTCACTTCTTTGGAAAAAGAGAACATTACCAATTATCTTTGAAACTATGTTTGTGAGACAATACACATTGATCCCACCCTCTTTCTCCATTTTTAATTTTTGGGGCGTTAAGTAGCACTTTATGATTTCTTCTATGCTTTTTTTGTGTATAAAAGCTCAGAGGAGAAAGAGAGAGCTTAGTAGCTGCTGCCTGTATCTTGGGGCCTCCATTGATTGCTCATATTGTTTAAACCAAGAACAATGGGCATAATGTCATTGTCATCTCTATTAATATGCAGGTCCAGAGAGAACAAAAGGGTAAATTTCTTTCCACTATTGTCTTTCAGTTACAGAAGGGGAGTGAAGAAGGGATATTGAAGTATTTAATAGTGAATAGTTTTATACTTATTAAGAAAATAACACTTTTCTATGTGTTATTTAGAAAAATAACTTTTTCTATGTTTTGATGCCACTAGTGCCTGTCATTTCAATATTTTTTGAGCAAATGGTTAATGTTGGTTTTCTTTTAACCTTTGTAAGTTAAGTTCAGTTTTAAGCCCCAATATGGTGTCTTTTATTTTTTTTTATTTATTTTTTTAATACATTTTATTGATATTTTACAGAGAGGAAGGGAGAGGGATAGAGAGCTAGAAACATCGATGAGAGAGAAACATCGATCAGCTGCCTCCTACACACCCCCCACTGGGGATGTGCCCGCAACCAGGGTACATGCCCTTGACCGGAATCGAACCTGGGACCCTTCAGTCCACAGGCTGACGCTCTATCCGCTGAGCCAAACCGGTTTCAGCCCAATATGGTGTCTTTTAAACAAATTTTCTTTTATCTTAACCTTTGTAAGTTAAGTTCAGTTTAAGCCCCAATATGGTGTCTTTTAAACAAATTCTCTTATTTACCACCCAACATTTTGCCTCATTTGCCCTGCCACAGGCTCTGTTTATATGAAGTTGTCATAATGTAAGAGGTAATGTTGACCTTATTCACACAGGACTGTGTTCCCTTAATAAAGAAAGCCTTGACTAAGAAAATGGTGTTCTTATTAAATCAGCTCTTTAAAAGTAGATGGGAGGAACTGCTATCGATCTAATGGATTTAATAGTTCATATACAAAGTCTGTGGAATAGAAGTAATATTCTGCAGCTGAGAAACTGTAGATTAATCCATGTTCAGACAGAATTCTGGAAGCATCTGTAAAACTGGAAAATTACTTTTTCTTTCCTTTTTTCAGGCACAACTGGACTAAATGTAATTCCCAAATACTTTAGAATTAAATTATACCCACAAAGTAGGTCTACTGAAAATTATATGAAAAATTGAAATGAAATCATAAATGTAAATGTTAGGTTCTTCTTGGCTGCATTTACTCTGGTGCCAGTTTGTTTAGGAGGACTGCAGTGTTGAAAGGTAACCAGAGGTCACATGTAGAGATTCTTTCTTCGTTAGGTGGTTTTGTAATAGCTAGTGGTGGTCTATTTTAGTTCAGTTGGATGAAGTAGTCTTTTTAAGGTGGGTGCTGAAGTCAGACATTTAAGCTTCTCTTCATGCTCTCTCCCTTTGACCCTTTAAAACTTTTTCTTTTATTCCACTCACTGAAAGCACATCACCAAGCCCTCCTTCTTTGACAAGAAAGGGTAGCCATTCCTTTTTCCCTTCCTGCCCTAACCTTTAATGAGTGGTTGGGTCTATGAAGATATGGGGTTCCCAGGACATCTGAGAATTTTGATAGATCCAGCTGACATTCTATGGGTGGAAATGAAGTGAGCCTTGTTCAGGTTTCATTCTCATATAAACGGCATATTCCATTCATGCTTTACACTGCTAAGATATTCAGTTTGGGCAGCATAAACTGTTTGAAGGTTCTCAAGGAAATAAAAGGTAAAATAATAAAAATAACATTGGTAATATTAACAACTACAACTCTGTTTATCAGAAATGAAAAAATGCAGAAGGAATTGGGACTTCTGATAAATTTACGGCTAAAAGAAGAATAGACTCATATTAGGAATAGCAGCAGTACCATGTATTTCTATAGAGCACTGCAATTTACAAAGCACTCTTCATTGAAGTTTATAGTAGCCTTCCTTATATGATAGTGGGGGGTGAATTGGCTGGACTCATGGTTTCTTTAGCCTTAAGATCTCTGGATCTAAAGCTTCACACCAGCCATTTTAATTGGCATTGTTGCCATATTGTATTATTAGACTGCTAAAATAGTCAGATAGTCGGCAGCTGTTCTGTTTCATGTTTAATCCTTTCTCTCTTCTGCTCCTCTCATCACTGTCACCTTCCAGTTTGAAAGCTAGAGCATATGTAGCCATCTTTATTTACTTTAGTTCTATGCTAGCATTTGCCTTCTGCTAAATGAGATTGTCCTTTATGAGGCAGCTGGCAATTTGTTTCTGTAGTCAAGGATCATATACTGCATTTTGGAGCCTGGGATGTTAATAAGGCTTCAGAAATAAAAATATCAGCTGAGTGAGCACTGCACTGGTGCTGGTGAGCTGCAGACAACCCCCTAGCCCACAAAATAGCTACCACATGAATGTGTCTAGGTGATGTCATTGGTGCTTCTGCCTCACCTCTCCTGACAGTTTTACAACCAGTAGCAGACTGTGAGAGTGGCTGTAAGTGGATATGTATGTGTGTTTGTCTTCATACTAATCTCTTTCTCCAAAGCAGAATCATTCCTTGGGTTCATTTTTATTAACGGCACTCCTAGTTCGATTTTAACCATCCCATGGAGCATTTCTTCATTTCCATTTACATCAGGGCTTTTGGAAAACTTCATGGAACTTTGGATCTAAGATGGGAGCACTTCTTAAAACATGTTTTTATTAAATCAACCCTATAAGAAAAATTCTATAAGCCAGATAAACCCCAGGGTTCTCGAAGCTCTTAACAGGGTCCATAGTTACTGGTAGGCATTTGATTAAGGGTGGGACACCATGAATTCCTTGGAATTTATACTTGGAAGATATGGCTCAACCCCATCAAAAAACCACTGCACTTGTTAACATAGGGTTTTCACTGGATCCTTGTTATATTTTTGTTAATTTTGGTGCTCTTAGACCATACATATTTTAAAACCTTGTTATTTTTACATTACATATATCACAACGTTAAACTTCAGCATTAGGCTACATGGAAATACTTAAGGTTCGAGCACAAAATTCTGTCAGCATAGTAGTCGGTTAAACATTTATATAAAGAATAGCTATTAATGCCATGGGTTCATTTTAAAAAAATATTTATAGATTTTTAGAGAAACATTGATTTGTTGTTTCACATATTCATGCATTCATTGGTTGATTCTTGTATATACCCTGATCCGGGATTGAACCCGCAACCATGGCGTATTGGAATGATGCTCTAACCAAATCAACTACTTACTTGGCTAGGGCCATGGATTCATTAAAAAATTTTTTTTAAATTATTGACAGTATTATAGATGTCCCCCATCCCCCTTCCTTCACCCAGCTCCTGCCCCACCCCAGGCCTTCACCACACTATTGTCTGTATCCATGGGCTATGTATATAAGTTCTTTGGTTAATCTTTTCTCATCCCCTATTACCCCCTTCCATCCCCTCTGAAACCTGTCAAATGGGTTCATTTTTTAAATCCACCCCTTCAGAGGGTTAAAAACTTCTTAAGGGTGTTGATATTTCTTGAAATTTATTAAACTATTAATGATTGTCTCTAAAAGGATTATTTGTTTTAATTTTTCTATGAAAGAGTCAGGCAAAGTAGTTTACCTTCCAGCAACATGTCTGCTGTGTTATAGAAGCTGGTAAAGATTTTGCAGAGCATGTTATGTAAAGTTATTAAAGAAGAATTCATTTCGGTTCATTAAGTAAGCTCCCACCTGTGTGGCACTGGAGAGACAATGTTAAATGAGCCCACATCCCTATTCTTAAACAGCTCACATTTTACTGGAAGAGTGAATTTTACATGGGTCATCTGAATTGACGGCACCTAATCGATAGTCACCATATGGTGTTTGGTGTGTGCATGTTTCACAGGCATGCCATGATTAAATGGTTGATGGGAATCATACCATCCCTTTCCTCTTGTAAAACTTAGAGGATCAAGCTCAAAATCCACCCTCTGAGCTTTGAAGAGAGTCCCAGACCATTTAATTTACATTTCCTCTATTTGGTTAAGTCTTCCCCAGGACTGTACCTTATGCCCTTCCTGTCATCTATCCAGGCAAATCTTTACTCTTTATTCTCCTATGTGAAGCATTTCTAGATCTATGAAAAAAGTGAGTGGTTTCTCTTTGTACTTAGAATTGTGCATATGAATATGTAGTTAATCATCCTAATTTAAATAGGATTCAAAGACACTAAAGATACTTAGAAAATTCTATGGCAGAAGAACGCAGGGGAGGAAATGATTAATTATTTCTGGGGAATTCAGAGAATGTTTTATAAGGAAGATAATATTTATTTAGATCTTTAAGGACGAGTAGGAGTTTTTCAGGTGGGAAGGTTATTTGGGGCAGAGGGAATAGTGTATATGAAAAGTTGTGACATCATGAAGGCACATGGCATGTTGCATGTTTAAAGGAACGTGGCTGGACTGCACGGCGTGCTTGTTATTTGGTGGTGCTGGTGCCCTGGAGGCAATGCCGCCAATAGGATTTGCATGGTAAGCTCTGCAGTGCAAAAGCAGGTTCTTTTAGAATGCTGTGTACTAGCAAATTACAAGCTGGTTTAGGCACTTGATAAATATATATACAGAGAGTCCCAAAAAATGTATACACACAATGTCTGTAGACTCTATTACATTTTGAAAATGAAATGTGTTTTAATAAACACTGCCTTTATTCAAAGTGTGTATACATTTTGGGGGGACACCCTATATATTTTTTTTGTTAATCCTCACCTGAGAATATTTTTTCCATTGATTTTTAGAGAGAGTGGAAGGGATGGAGGAAAGGGGGGGAAGGGAGGGAGGGGGGGAGGGAGGGAGGGAGGGGGGAGAGAGGGAGGGGGGGAGAGAGAGAGAGAAGGAAACATTGATGTGAGAGAGACACATCAAGTGGTTGCATCTCACACATACCCTAACTGGGGCTGGGGATCCAATCTGCAACCCAGGTACTTGCCCTGGACCAGGAATCAAACCCATGACCCTTTGGTGCATGGGCCAGTGCTCTAACCACTTAGCAACAGCAGCCAGGGCGATAAATTTTTTTTTTAATGGACCATGAGTCTAAGAGTAGCTGGCTCTTTGATCAGGGGAGGAAAATGTGAGTAATCCTTTAAGAACCATATTCATTCATCAGGCATTTTATTCAACAAATATATACCAAGGCTGCTGTGCTCAGAGCAACAAGGGAGATATAAAGATGTTTCTGCCCTGTTTGTGCAATGCCTCTTCCCCAAATTCATGGTTTTATTAGGTTTTTATTTTGAGAAATATTAATTCTATGCCATTTTATTATGTTTTATGTATGCTTGCTACTAAAGCACTGTGCACTTATTACCCTCTCTAAAAGGTTCAGAACCATTTAACCCACTCCACTGCTCTATTTCAGAAGTTCTCACTCTGCATTTTGAGGAGAGTACAGTGCTCAAATGGCTGACGTTTTTCTGCATGTTGTGTTTTCCAGCCAGTATTTATAAGGTCAGCAAGGCAGGGCATGCAGTGTTATAGATGTGAAAGCTGATTTGTACTCAACCTTTTTGGCCTAACATACTTTAGCTGACATTCTTTACTTATAGTTGATGCAAAGAGAATAGAGTTTAGTTGTAGCAAAGAAAAACGAAATAACACTGAAAGCAGAATAGAAACTTGAGTCATAAAGATTGCACTCCTGGTAATGTCCTTTGACAGGTGTGCAAAGAACATTCAAACCTTTCTTGAGGATTGTATTACATTCATTCATCCCTTCCCTTCCTCTGCTTGCTGCCCTGTTCCCTTTTTCTTTTTCTTTTTTTAAATAATATATTTTTATTTATTTCAGTGAGAAAGGGAAAGGGAGAGAAAGATAGAGGCATCAGTGATGAGAGAGAATCATTGATTTGCTGCCATGTGCCCTTGACCGGAATCAAACCTGGGACCCTTCAGTCCGCAGGCTGACACGCTATCCACTGAGTCAAACCAACTAGGGCTGCCCTGTTCCCTTCTTTTCTTCACTACATATTTAGTAGGTAACTTGAGTGTCAACACTCTGCTGGGTATTGGGTTACAATGGTAAAGGTAATGCTCCTTGTCTGCATAAGAAGGTACAACGGTATTCTCAACCTGGCTGTAAGCCTTAAAAATATACAGATGTTGGGGTCCCTGCCCTAGAGATTCTAATTCTGTAATTTTGAGGTGGGTAGGTAGGATTACTGACAAATTAATAGGCAATTTCAATTCTCTGAAGTGGGCAACAAGATAGTGAGTGCTGGGTGGCGGGTCGGGGGGGGGTGGGGAGATCATCTGGCCTAATCTTGGAAGATCAGGGCTGGTGGCTAAATGAGGAGGGCGTGTGTACAGGATGAGGAAGGAAAAAGTCTGACTGGGGCTTTGGGGAATAACATGTATACACTGCAAGAAGAGAGAGCATGGGAAAGTGGTAGTTTATTGTAGTTGGAGCATAGAAGAGGAGGCAAGGAGTAGTCAGAGATGAGATTTGAGAGACAAGCAGAGTCCAGATCATTCAGGGCTTTGTCAGCCAGGTTTTCAGAAATTTGAATTTTATCTGAAGACAATTGAAGACATTGATGAGTTTTAAGTAGTGGAGTAATTAATATAAGATTTATTATGTTTTCATATAATCACTCCTGCTACTGTATGGAGAATGGCTTTCAGGGACATAAGAATATAATTTGAAAACTTTTGCAGAAGACTAGGCATGAGAAATGCCAGTGGTTTGAATCAAGCAAGTAGCAGTGGAGATGCAGAAAAGTGGGCAATTTAAAGAAATAGTTAGTTGTTGGAATATATTGACCTTGTTTAAAAGTACATGTGTTGGGGGTGGGGTGTGTGAGAGAGACATAAATGTATCAAAGAATAGGCTTTTGGCTTGGGATCATGGGTTGGATGGAGATACCAATCACTAAGATGGGGATATAGGAGAAGAAGCAGATTTGCCAGGGAAAGGCAATGAGAGAGAGAGAGAGAGAGAGAGAGAGAGAGAGAGAGAGAGAGAGATTGAGATTGAGATTGATTGTTCTATTTACTTATGCATTCATTGGTTGCTTTCTTGTATGTGGCCTGACTAGAGATCGAACCCAAAACCTTGGTGTATAAGGGTGATGCTCTAACCAACTGAGCTACCCGGCCAGGGTGATAAGTTCACTTTAAATATACAGTTTGAGGTAACAGTTGGACATCCAAATAGAGATCTGAACTGGTATTTAGGCAGTTGGTCTGAAGCTAGGGACAAGGATCTGGGCTAAAGATAAAGATTGGGAAGATATTTGCATATAGATAGTAACTGAAACTATATGAGTGCATGAGATGATTCAGTACATATAGAGAGAGGGGAAGGCCTAGGTCAGAACCCTTAGGAATACCAACATTTTAGGAAAGAAGGAGTGAAGGGGAAGCTTAGAGGGAGCCTTAGAAGGAGTGGTAAAAGTAGGAGGAGCCTTAAGAGCGTGAATTGCCATATAAGGCAAGAGAATGCTTTAAAGAGGAAGGAGTGGTCACCAGGGAGCTAAATGTCATAAAGAGATCAGTAAGAAATTTTCATTTGCTTTGACGACAAGGATGTTATGTCAGGAGGAAGAGAAGTAGGATGAAAGGGGTGAGGTAAAGTCATCATGAGTAAAAAAAACGATGTTGTACACCTTGGACTAACGTAATGAGGCAGCAGAGATAAGGTGGATGGGTGATAACTGGGAGTGGAGGGGTTGGAAAATAGTTGAACAGAAGAAATTTGATCATTCTGTTCATTCCTTCCTGGTGTGATCATTCATTAAAGGTCCTCTATGAGCCATATCCTCTACTCTGTTGAGAATAGATCTAGTTCTTTTTGTTGTTGTTGTTAATCCTCACCTGAGGATATTTTCCCATTGATTTTTTGAGAGAGAGTGGAAGGAAGAGGGAGAGACAGAGAGAAACATCAATTTGATGAATTTAAAATGAAGTCTGATTATGTGGTTTTTCTTTAGCTGTGTACTGTTACTTGAGTTTGTGCTCTGAGAAAGTAGATACTAGGGTTGCAGTTTGCCAGGCAAGTATAATGGAGAGAGAGAGGGACAAGGGAAATAGGGAATGATTATACATAGATTATAAGAATCTAAGCTGAACAAAGGAGGGAGCAAAGGGGGACAGGATTGTGACAGGATCAGTGGATTAGACAGTTTAATGAGAGGGAAGAATTTTTAGCAACGGGGATACTAAAGCAAATGAATGGGAAAGATGGGAAGGGGAGATGAAATATTGGTTGTTTCATATTAGAATTTTGGCATGGGTGTATGTTTCTTTTGACCAAATTAGGTATTGCCCATGGATTTGAGTCACTGAGGTATGTAGAGGAAGGGGCCCTGAAAGAGGCTATCAGGGACCTGAGCAGCCTAGATTTTGTTTGCGTGGTATACATTCATGTTAGCAGGTGATGATAGGAGCTGGAGTGGAGGAGAAGTGAGCCAGGAATACAAGTTTTCAGTTGAGTAGAATGAGTGTGTAGTTGGTAGATGATGATGACAGCATGGGATGGGCTGTGTGCAGGCAGAATTGGAAGAGCCTGGTTGGGAGTAGTAATTGGAAACAAGTATAGTTGCCTCCTCTGCTTCCTGGCCCTGGGATTTATGAGGCATTGAGAGGAAAAATAATCACTTCTTGAGATGGCTGCTGGGGAAGCATGTTTAAATGCTGGTGTTAAGGAATCAGGAGAGGTAGAGGTTAGAAAGCAGAGGTTCTGAGGAGGGAGAATAGATGGGCTGTAGGGTCTTAGTGGAGAGACTAGGCTTGGCCTTCTAGAAGAGGGCAGGAGTAAGGGCAGCAGGCCTGGCCATGGGATAGGTGGCCTAAGGCTGGTTCATCTCAAAGAAGGCTACAAGAGCAGCTGCTGAGGGTAAGGCTGTAGGGAGTTGGGTGAGAGTTGTGATAGGAATGGAGGAGGTTTGAACTAGCAGCTGGAAAATGGAAAAATGGAAGTGACACATAGAACGATAATCAGGAGATGTTAGGGACTCAGCTCAGACTGAAGATTTTGAGTTAGGCACAAACTTCTCCCTACCCTTCCTTCCCTATTACATATGTCGTGACTCCCCATATTTCCACGAGACTAAATTAATTGCTTTCTCATCTGTGTTTCCATAGTATTAAACACCTATTTATATATCACATCACATTGTGGTTCAGTGTTTTTCCTGTTCAGAGTGTGAGTTCCTAGAGAGTAAGGCTTATCTTCATGATCACCTAGAACCGTGGTCGGCAAACTGCGGCTCGCGAGCCACATGGGGCTCTTTGGCCCCTTGAGTGTAGCTCTTCCCCAAAATACCACGGCCTGGGCGAGTCTATTTTGAAGAAGTGGCATTAGAAGAAGTTTAAGTTTAAAAAATGTGGCTCTCAAAAGAAATTTCAATTGTTGTACTGTTAATATTTGGCTCTGTTGACTAATGAGTTTGCCGACCACTGACCTAGAATAATGACAGGAACATAGCAGGCACTCAGTTAATGTTCATTGAATTGAATCAAATTACACAAGTATGTTCATTATATTTTTCTCATACTGCTTTTCCTTCATTGATCTGAAACTATACATTCTAAACAACTTACTGGTTTCTCTGGGCACAGTGTGCTCATTAAGCTAAGCCATCCTATTTTCATGGTTTATAAGAGCAGGGCCTGTGCAGAAGATTAAGATGTTTACTCATCTGTATGGGTTTGGCATGAATTTATTTGCCTTGGGAATTGCTGTCAGCAGAACCTTTGCCTTGTTATTGACCATTTGGTTGTAAGGACATCCTTTGAGAATATAGTGAATGGCTATTCTTCTGATTGAATAGCACGGTGCTAGCATTCTTTCCCTTCAGAGTGAATAGTACTGCACTGTGTGATTTTAAATCTGTGGGAGGCTCCAATTGGAGGAGAGAGCTTTTCCTGTAAAAAGAACTTAATAAGCAAAATTAAAAAGTCACCTTGCTTCCAAAATGTTGGAAATATTGTACTGACATGAAGACCATACAACCACGGACAATATTAATTTGCCCATTAATGTGTTCATATTGTTTTGTGAATGGCAAAATGAAGGAACATTCATATTCATATTCTACGTCAGTGGTGACAACTTTGGGAGGAGACTTCCTTAGGTTCCCTTTAAGATAGAATCATAGAACTTAATGCTAGAAGGGATGTGAGAGCCCTTGGTCAGCCACCCAGTGAAACCTGTGAAGCCCTCCTCAGCATCCCTCCAGGTGGGGTCCAGCATCTTCTTATATACTAAGAACAAAAACCAGGACATTGCTACCTCTGTAACAGCAGTTCTCAAACTTTGTTCCCAGGAGCTCTTTATACTCCTAAAAATTATTAAGGACCTCAAAGAACTTTTGTTAATGCATGGTATATCTTTTTTTTTTTAAATATATTTTATTGATATTTTACAGAGAGGAAGGGAGAGGGATAGAGAGTCAGAAACATCTTTGAGAGAGAAACATCGACCAGCTGCCTCCTGCATACCTCCCACTGGGGATGTGCCCGCAACCAAGGTACATGCCCTTGACCGGAATCGAACCCGGGACCCTTCAGTCCGCAGGCTGACGCTCTATCCACTGAGCCAAACCGGTTTCGGCTGCATGGTATATCTTATCAATATTTATGAATTAACTTAAAGTGCAATAATAAATTCATTACATGTCAATATAAACATTTTAATGAAAAATAACTATATTTTTAAAAACAAAAATAATTCAGTGAGGAAAGTAACCTTGCAAACTTCCTTAATTTGTTAGTATTACGGTAGAAGACAGTTGGATTCTCATATTTATTTCTCAGTCTGTTTTGATATCACAGATGTAGCCTCTGGAAAGCTCAACTGTACATACATGGCAGGCAAATAACTTCTTAAAATTAAGAAGCCTTGACTCCATGGACCTCCTGAATGGTACTTGGGACCCCAGGAGTCCAGACCATACTTAGAGGTTTGCTGCTGTTTTGTACATGAAGAGATGGGACGGATGAAAGAAAAAAAGAGATACAAATGGGGCCAAGAATAACGTCCTCACACCCGTGGTCAACAAGTATTGAATGCCTACCACGTGCCTGAACATAAAGCACTGAAAATGCTGACAATCCTATCAGTTACTTTCCTTCTTCTTCATTGTGAAGACTCACCTTGACTTGAAAAGATTGCAGGGTTTAAAATTAGCTCTTTTATTTATAGCATCCATTAATTGAGAAAATGAGAAAAAGCTACTATGACTTTAGTTTTGTTTTTAAATAAATGTTCATTTTAGTCATCACAACAGTGTCTGTGGACATTAGAAAACAATACTGTGACTATGTTTTTATATGTTATACAGTTTGGTCTGCAGGCTGTGCTTGGTATCCATGGGGATTTGCAGAACCCTTGCAAATAACTGTGCCTTGGCCCCGCCACATTCAATCCACAGGTTGGGAACCATGGTTCTGTGTTTGATTTTTTTTTTTCTTCAGAAGTCATTTACCAGTTCTTGTCACCGGTGTTAAAGATGTTGAGTGATAGAACTGTTTTGAAACCATTTTGACTTTTGGTGCCTTTGAGTAAGATGGCTGGGTGTCCTGACGAAAAGCCAAAGGCAAATAAATAAATGACTGTGCTTCTGGGGTTTCCGATTGTTTTGACTGAGAGCAATGGATGAGCGCTTGTAGATTGAGCATGTTTTCCCTGCCCCTTAAGATGTTGCTGAGAGCTAATGGGAGAGAACTGTGCTGAGAGAGTTAATACCGAGCTAGTGAAAAGTGGAAATGTGGTAATAGTACAAGGGGAGGAGTGAGAAATTAAATGGTATCTTTTTAGAAGTCTGCCTTATTGCAGTCTGCATTGCTCCTTGGGGATTTTTCTACTGAGTACAAGAAAATCAGCAAGCACTTCTTGGAAAAACCCAGATGAAATTACTGCCATAAATTTTTTATTTTTATTTTTCATGGTATAAAACCCTTAATTTAGATGGGGAGGGTTTATTACCCGTGCTTTCTTGGCATGACTAAGTTCAATTAATTTCAGATGACAAGCACCCCCCACATCCCCTTGCCTTTCTCCTTTTTTTCCACCCAATATGTGGAAAGTACAATTTGTTATTGGTTTGCCTTTGGCTCTGGAGACCTCATTAAGGGCCCAAGAAAGGGATTCTATCTCTTTCTTTGACGCCTTTCTGTTTTCTGCTGGATGCAGACCATTTGCATTGTCACATGGAAAGTATGTATGGTGTATCTGAAGGGAAGGTTAGTGGATAAAAGTGGTGGTGTTTATACCATTTAAATATTGATTTGAAATGACTATTGCAAGTTAAGAAGTTACAATGGTGTTCAACTAAGATAGGGAAGTTAGCTTAAGATGAGGTCTCTGAAAAGAATGTGGGCACATTTAGACAGGAAAACTTATTGAGCTGCTCTGACAGTTCATATGTAACATACCTGGTTATTTGAAAGCAGGAACAAGATGTCAACAGAACATTGTATTTACTCACACTCCTAAGACATAGCTCGCTGCACCTTCAGGTTCTTGTTCCTATCAGAATACTGTGTGCATATCTTGCAAATAAGGAAAATAATCTATGGTGTTGTTTTGTTTTCCTCTGCCTGGTAATATAGAATCTATTGTGGTGTGAATAAAAGGGCTCACAGGAGATTCATTACTGTTTGTGAAGTCAACTGTCTGTGTCCTTCGGCATGTGATTATTTTACTCACAAAGCAGATATAAAAATTAGAATTGAGGTGATAGAGAATGTATATTGCATAAATAAGCAATTAAAACAAAAGTTTTACCATTATAACAAATAAATACCCTGCTTCAAAGGTTGGAGATTAGAATCCTGTTATATTAATTCTTGACAATTAATTATTATCTATTAAGTTCCCAAGATGACAAGTTACTTAAATACTATTATTAGGAATAGCTGGATTAATAATAATTTTCAAGTGTCATTGGCAACAATGAGGAGATTTTAAAAATAAAGATAAATACGTGCAATCTCAGACACAGTGGAAGGCGAAGCGGGCGGATCCTGTGTGCAGCGTTTCTTGAGGCTGCTGTGAGAAGTGTGCAGTATGGGTCAATGTTCTGAGGAGCATGAGACAAAAGTGCCTAATTTGGCCCTAGCCAGTTTGGCTCAGTGGATAGAGCATCAGCCTGCAGACCAAAGGGCCCCGGGTTCGATTCTTGGCAAGGGCACGTACCTTGGTTGCAGGCTCCTTCCCGGCCCATAGTCGATATGTTTCTCTCACATCGATGTTTCTCTCTGTCTTTCCCTCTCTCTTCACTCTCCCTAAAAATCAATGGAAAAATATCCTCGGGTTAGGATTAACCAAAAAAAGTGCCTAGTTTATTAATAATTTTTCTCTACTTTTTGGGTATTGCTTAATCCCTTGTCAAAATAGTGTTCACTTAGCAAAATTAAAGAGAAAACAAGAAAGCTGACAGAAAATAGGCTTGGCAGAAGTCCAAGTGTAAAAGAAACCTCTAGCAGTTGCTGACAGGCATTGTTTAAATTCCAAATTTGCTAGATCACTCATTAATATATTGTTTTTAAAAATATATGGTACATAATTGTCATAGAGAAAAACGTGTGGGGATTCAACCAGATTGTACAGTTTTTGTCCTGTGGAATTTATATTCCAAGGGCCCCATCCATTTTGGATGTCATTTTGTGAGAAAACATGGATTTGAACCCTGGCCCAGTATCGGTCATGGGGGAATCACCAAAGGAATGGTGCATTTGAATCCTGATCATGGAGGGGAGCGTGCAAGAGGAGTAGTGGGGGCTGCTTGATTTTTAGAACAGAACAGTTTTAAAGTGGGTGGTGTGCAGAAGCAGTAGTTACGTTCACCAACAAATTCCTGTGTCACCTTTTTCACTGTAATAGGTCCCCTTCCACTCCCCAGCTTCTGTTGCTGTCAGGTTTGGGCTATGTGAGTAGCTCAGCAGACAGCTTCTGAACAGAGGTGTGTGCGGCACTTTTTGGTCAAGGCCTTTAAAAGCCAGGGTGCCCCTTCCAACCTTTTCTGTGTTACTTCCTGCTCTGTATATATTTTTAGTACTAGAGAACAGAACAAAATAGAACTGTATACATTTTGAAATATATATGTGCCTCTAAATAATGACAGAAATTCAGCTTATGATACATATACCTGTTTAGCACAATCTGCTGTTCCGTGGATATGGAATGTGGATGACTGACTAGTTCTGGTGTTGTGACTGGTCCTTGATACCTCATGTGAATCCTAGGAAAACCTCACTGTGGAAAAAACGGATAAGTTTTAGATATTTAGATAGGCGATTCAGGTAGCCAGATTCATACAGTGAACAGCTTTTTATAAATGAGATTTCTATCTCTTATACTTTGTTGGGAATCACTCAAATGTTGATCTTAATGTACATTTTTATTCATATGAAAATAACTTTATGATTAGTGTTTCTGTAAAGCCAACAAATTTCAAAAAAGCAGTGTTGAGACTAAGGGATGCCTCAGCCTTGAATCCATTTGTTTTCAGCCTATCTAACACGTTATTTGTGTTGGATGCCTTTGTATAAACCTGGCTGTTTCTATCTTGGTTGACTGCTTGTAGTTTGACTGTAGCCTAGCTTGTTTAATTTAGACTTGAAGAACATCCTTTCAGCCCTGCCTGGAACTTGAAAGAGTAGCCAGAGCTGAAAACTTTGCTTGCAATAGTGGTTGCTTAGTTAGTTGGTTGGAGTCTTAGCAACAAGTTGGAAGTCCTCACGTATATGGCGATTTTCACTGTAATTGGTCTACTTGTAAGGAGCAGTCATCTGAAGTGATAATAGTTCTTTCTTACTCAGTACTTTATTCTTTTCCTCTTCCCTCCTTTCCTCCCCTCCCACTCTCTCCCATTTTCTTCCCATATAATGACCTGGGAAACTTGAAGAAAGGACTCCATGCTGCCATGTGTGGGGGTCCAGGAGTCCTGATCATTTTGAAGAGCTAGCTAGTTCTAAGTTCTAACACTACGCTTAGGAAACATTGTACTGAGTGTCGCACGTTTTGTGATGGTAAAATGATAAAAGAGGGAATGCAGTGTTAAAGAAACAGAAAGAAAGGAAAGCATATTCTTGGGCCTGCATTAGAAAATACAAATCACTAATCAATATAAAGTTCAGATAGTACTTGATTCAGACAGCAAAGGGAGGTGGCAAATTTCCCACTATGTACAAATTTTCATATGTACATTTTGAGAAAGATAATGTTTTTATTTGGTACAGTTCCATATTCATTTCTAACAGACTGCATCTTAAAAGGATTGGACTTTTTATGGATTCTATGAATATTCAGAGAGTCACCAAAACCAATTCTGTCCTTTACCTTATGAATCTAGTAGACCCATCTGTCTTTTGCTTGTTATAGGTGGTCCTAGCTCTATAATGTGAGATTTCCCTTTTGGGAAAAAGATGTTTTCTGTGTGGATGGGTGGGACATGTGTGTACCTTTGCTCTTTGCTCCCCTGGTGGAAAGTTTCCACCCTCAGGGTGGACTTTGGTGTGTGTGTGTGTGTGTGTGTGTGTGTGTGCTGCCAGGCATTGCCACTTGGGGACCTGGCATCAGCTGTCTTAAGCGTTGAGGGCATTGTTTAGGACAATGACACAGCAAGAGGCATAAGGGCTATTGCCACTGGTATGTCATCAGGGTACTTGGTAAGCTGGCAAAAGCTAGAAGCCTGACCATTTGCATTTCCTCCCTCCCTTTTACTCTTTCATTTTCCTGAAGCTAATTGACATATTAAAAAATACACATGTTTCTAAATATTTTTAAATTCTTGCCCTTTTTTATAAACTTGGAAGTCTTACTCCTTTAATATTACTTAAAATATCCATTAAAAAGTAAGAATTGTAATAAAAGAATCAAGGCAGTCTTGGAAGAATGGTTTTTACTTTAGTCACATGAAATCAGTGTGAAAGTGGGGTCTGCTTGGTTGCTACAGCGTTTTTCTGTTCTTGATAGTGACAGCACATCACAGGGTCACTTTCACATCAGGCCTGTTTAACTGCTTTGTTTTCATGATTACAAGGGGTGGAGAGCCTACTTTGCAAATATATTTTGTTATAATTCTGAAAATTATACATGCACCCTCTTTCCCGGAAAAGATTTTGATGACTCCGTACCATCTCCACCATCTCACTGCTTTACACACTCAACTCTGAAGAGAAAAGTAGGTGAAAGTAGTTAAAATGGTTTAAGCAAGATATTGTCATTCATGAGCACATCCCTGTCTCTCAGCCACCATCCCAAGGGGCTTTGCTCCTCCTCTTTGCTGTCCTAACCCTCCCTCCCTGATCTACCTGCAGAGTCAGTGGGGCCCATCCTCCAGTCTTCCCTGGACAAGAATAGCCAGTATCACTGATTGCCATCACAGTAATTATTCTGCTGGATAGAGACCTTTGATGCCTTAATAAGTAATAAGATAATGTGTAACAAGGCTTGGTGCAATGAGTAGCATGTGAAACACAGAACAAATGCTAGTTTTATTTCCCTTCCCATCCCTCCCCTTCCCAGAATTCAGTGTTTCTGCTTCTTTGTATCTTCTAATGTATGATAGTAAAGGAGGACAGGATTTTCACAGATGAAATCCTAAATGTGTTTTATTGATTCATCCTTGTGACTCCATTTCTCCTACTCTGGTTCTAGTCCTTCTTGAGTGGAGAATTGGTCTTCTGCCTTCCTTCCGTGGTAAGAATGGATAGAAGTAAACTAGCATTCTTGGAGGATCTCCAAAGTGAGTGCAGGCATTGGGCTAAGTATTTTACTTGCATTATTACACTGAATCCTCACAGCATTCCCATGAGATGGTAAGGATTATTTCCATCTCAGAGATGTAGAAACTGAGGCACAGAGATGTTGTTTGCCTAAGTTGCTGTGCACTAGTGGAGTCAAAATCCAAACCTAAAGCCATTCTCTTTACTTTATACAGAGCTGCTTCGTGGGTTCCAATGAAATGAATGATGCTTTCAAAATCATGTTCAAACTTTTTTGTTCTTTGCACAAGCAACAGAAGAATAAAAATTTGATAATCATCATTATTATTTTGCAAGTAACTACCCCATTCTACCTAGTAATGTGTTTGCTGAAGGGTCTGGGGTAATGCTTTCATACCTTGCATTTTGTAGAGTAGAAGACCAAGAATATTATAATCATTTTAGTTATTACTTTACATAGAATTATGATCCTCTTGCACATGAGAAATCAAAGTATTTTCAAGAATAGAAGTATGATAGGTTGGTCTAAGGCCATGGTCGGCAAACTGCGGCTCGCGAGCCACATGCGGCTCTTTGGCCCCTTGAGTGTGGCTCTTCCACAAAATACCATGGCCTGGGCGAGTCTATTTTGAAGAAGTGGCGTTAGAAGAAGTTTAAGTTTAAAAAATTTGTCTCTCAAAAGAAATTTCAGTCGTTGTACTGTTGATATTTGGCTCTGTTGACTAATGAGTTTGCCGACCACTGGTAAGGGAACTTTTTTTGATAACCTGTAAGGGTAAATATCTTTCCTGATTCTTCAGATTAATTTTTAAAGCTCTTGATCTTGGTTCCATTTTAATAGACCCCAAAATAATGATGAAAAAATAATGTACATAAATAAATCTTTTATACTGTTATTTAAAAACAAATGTTTGTACGTAGAAAAAATGAGTAAAAGACATTTTATATGTAATAGACAGTTCTATAATTTTAAGTAATTTCTATAATTTTGCACGTTATATATACTCATTGTATTGTATGACAAGCAAAAGAGTTTCGTAATTTTTATAATCTCACTTTAGAGTTTAAATTTTAACACATAAAATTAATTAATACCTCTATATTCCTGACATCTCAGCCATTATTAGAATTATAGAAAACAACCCACTCATCATTGCAGCTGTGTCTGTCCATGTAAGGTTTTGTTTTACTTTGATTTCTTTTTTACTCTCCAGACAGGGGTCCTCAAACTATGGCCTGCGGGCCACATGCGGCCCGCTGAGGACATTTATCCGGCCCGCCGGGTGCCGCTGCCTATCCTGCTTAGCAGCCGACTCATCCCGGGCCCGCAGTGCACATAGGAATTTGTTCATAGTTTTTTTTTTTAAAACTATAGTCCGGTCCTCCAACGGTCTGAGGGACAGTGAACTGGCCCCCTGTTTAAAAAGTTTGAGGACCCCTGCTCCAGAACATTTCTTAGGAACCAGTTAGACTTGAATAAAAAACTTTAAATTTGGTGAGATAAATTTGGCAGTAGAAGATGATATGATATTGAAAATATGTGCTGAGACAAACCATTTGTATTAAAAAAAAAGGGGGGGGGGGAGCTAACCTTATATTACCACCATTCAAAATGAAAAGATTTGCTACTGAACTTTGGCCTTTGGGAATTGCATTTGAGCCTTTTACCACTGGAGGGCGGTGTGCTACTGCAAACGACTTATTCAAGTCAGAAGTCATCAAATCTCTTCATTTGTTCTTCTCACTAAAAAGATAAAGGATTTATATTCCTGTAATGCCAAAACAGTTCATACTTAACATTCAGTCTTTAGCTGTAGAAACTTGTTTGAATGACAGTAATGGCTTCATTTCAAGTTATTTAAATGTTTAATGCTATGTAATTTACTCAAATGTGTATAATCTTTTATTTAACTAGATGAAAATAATATACTGTTAACATTGTTTTTAGCATTAGTTAATGTGACTAATTGAAGTTAAAAACACTAAAACCTATTTCCCTGTTTCGCTGCAGGATCAGCCTGTAAAGAGGTTTTCCTCTGAACCTGGCTGATCTCAGCTCAGTGCGCATCTCCCCTCAGCCCTCTCTCTGCCCCACACCTTCTACCCTCTTCCTGCTATTCTGTAGTTAATTTGATTTCAGTATACCCACAGCCACAGTTGGTAGCAAACTGATTATCTGTAGATCATTTCCCCTCTGAAAACTTGTCTTTGCAATGTATTATGAGAGGAGCTTCCTAACATCATGTTGTTACTTCAAAATGAATGTAGTAATGATTGGAATCCCTAAATTACTGTAAGCACTTAAAAAGAAGGAGAAAAGATGGAAGTAGGTGTTGACATCACTAGACCTGGCAGTCGGGAGAACTCATTTTCAGCAGAAAATGGTGGAACTTCAGTGTTCCTGCCTGAAGACCCCATCAGCACAGGTATTGTTGCCACTGACTCGCAGTAATAACAAACAAAACAAAACAACCAACCAAAGCCCCAGCTGCTTTCAGAGCTTTCCTCTGGTCTTGGAAATCAGATGAGTATAAGTCAAAACAAGGTAACACCTTCCTGGCAGCTTGCTTATACTGCTGCGATGTGTTATATTAAAACTGCCCATTACAGCTCTCCGTTTGTAGCATAAATAATTCTTTCTTCTTCAACATTGCTCCTCCAGGGTGCCAGAGAAAGGAACATTTTCACCCATTGTAATTGTTGACAAATATCCTTTATTCAAAGTAATTGTTAAGTTATGTCATGCTTTGTTATTATTCTGAACTCTGTGGAAGTTTTTTTTTGTCTATAACCTGGGTAATTTTTAAAGGATTAAAAATGCAGAAGTATCTCATCATTCTTAGATTAAATTCTAGATGAGAATTGCTGTCTTGGTTTAAAAAAACCTATAAACAGAAATTGTCAACTCCTTCTTACAGTATTTTATACCATCATGTAATAATACTTTATATTCAGTGGCACTATTTTATGTTGTGAATAAAATCTTAAATTGAAAGCTTAAATTTAATTTCATGAGCAAAATGAACACTGATGCTGGTTTATTATCAACAATTTTTAGGAAGAATTTATATGATATTTGTGCCATACTATAATTTTTCTTAAAATTTTAAATGTGTGTATTATATGTAAATGTACGTATATACGTTTTAAATATCATGTGTGTACTTGTATACACATATATAATAGTTATCTCTGTTAAATAAAACAAAATAATTGAAACAGAAATTATGCTTATTCTTAAATATAGCTCTTTTGGGAAATGAGCTTATGAAATTCATGAGTGACAGTGATGTAAGTTTAAAAATCATTATTTTTGTGTCATCTTTCTTCTCTTTTAAGTACATAAATGACAAGAATGTCCAGTACTTTATAAAGAGCACTTCCTTTCATCTGGGTATTACAAACACTGTATTAGGAAGTAGATATAAATATTATCCTCATTTTATAGTGAAGGAAACAGATGTATTGGAACACTGAAACTGCTTTCCCAGGACCGCAATAGCGTGGTGCAAAGCTGGGCTGCTGTGCACCCTGGAGGGAGGCTTGAAGGAGCACCCCGAGGCCCTCTGTGGGGAAGTCTGGCCTGTGTCCCTGTGTTTTCTAGACTTCCGAAATTTCTGTTAGTTTTCTCACCTCTGAAATGGATCTAGTTAGTAGTTTGCCAGCTTTACCCAAGACAGAATAAGCAATAATGGAGTTTTAATTTATTGAGAATTTTGAGCCTGGGGGTAAAAGCTATTTACAGTGTGGTTTTTACCTTCTTTGTTTTTGGGAGAGGGAGTGGCTTTTCTTTCTCTCAAGTGAAAGACAACAAACAAGCTTGAAAAGTACTGGAAGGAAACAGATGGATAAGGCAGCCTCTGTTGTTGAAACCCTGGGAAGTGTCCGCCTAATTCTTAAACCTCATGGGGTCAGACGGAGGACTCGGGATCTTCCTTCATTGCTTCCTAGTTTAACCATTTCTTCTCACTTGGGAAGGAGATCTTTATTATTATTATTATTATTATTATTATGTACTTATTGATGTGTGATAATAGATATGCTGAGTTCCTTAAGGATGCAGTGTTACCAGTGTTTGACTGCTGAGATTAAATTAAGCCATAAATTAGGACATAACGTTTCCTAAAGACATTTTATGTTTTAATCAGTGCTAAGATAAATTACTAACATAGTAATAAAGTGAATAAAACGAAGCAGTGTTACTACTTAATCTTATGCAAGAAAAAACAATTAATTGTTAGGTACATGTAAGTAAGTACTAGTTAGTTACCAGGTAAAGGGAAGGGCTTTAGCTCATTAATGTAATTTCTTGTGATCTGTGTACCTGGACTTGAGACTGGTTGGTGCTACTATTACTTAATGAACACTTTGCCTTTCTTTCCAGCATCATAGTACTTCAGAGTAAGTACTGTTTTTTCACAATACTGTATTTGCAGGTACTTCACAGGGACAGGGGCCATTTCTTGTCTTGTGCTCGAGTTTCACTGTCTTGTAAAAGTTCCTTTACGTCTCTGGGATCTAATTTATGCCTGCTCTTGAAAAGCACTCCCATGCCCCACTTTGCCCCTTCACCTCAAAACTTCCACCACTTTTTCTCTTCCAAGTACCCTTTTGTTTTTGTTTATTTGTTTATTTTATTATTCTGGCTTTTAGGCTAATATCTAATGTTTACTGTCCCCCAACCAACTCAGGAAACCTCAGTAAGGTTGCCTGGTGCTCTCTCTGGGAAAATCTGCACACTAATGTCAAGCCCTTTCCGGCTCTGGGTTCTCTTCGCCTTCCACCCTGCAGATCATGCTGACTTACTGGAAATGAATTTCTACAACCTGCATGTCGAAAGGACCGCAGGCTCTCTCCTGTCAGACTTTCCCTTTTACCGCCTCTCACCTTCTTCATTCTTTTCATTGACAGGTCTCTCTGGGGTGTGGGTTCTAGTCAGCCGGCAACATCTAGTACTAAGCTCCCTTCTTTCACGTGTCAAATAAGAATGAGCCTTAGAACTAGATGTGTCTTTTGAGATTGTAGTCTCCACATTTCTCATTTTATAGGTGAGGTATGTGATGTTCAGAGAGACTTTGCCTTGCGACATGCAGCAAGCGAACAGCGAGCCTAGGACTAGCGTCCCGGTGTTCTGATTCTTAGTCCATCCCATGGCAAGCCCCTGCCATCCTTTCACTTGGCCAGTGGGCACAGCCTCTGCAGGCTGTGCAGATTGGGAAGCCTGATGCTGGCTGCTTTTTAGAGGCAGTTTAATAGATGACTAGCCAGTTCCAGCAGATCATCCTTATATGGCCCCATGACAACATTGGGCTGTTACTGATCTCCATCAACAATCACAAAGAACAAAAAGCAGGAAATTTGACTAAACAGAAATGTTACATTTCTGACATTAAAAACAAAAAGTTAAAAAAGACAGAATTAAAAGGCAAATGGCAAAGTGGGAAATATACCAAATTTATGCCAGGAAAAAAAGGTTAGAATCTTTACTATTTGGCTCTTAAAAAGAATAAGAAAAACAACCCAGAAGAAAAATGGGAATAGAACATATAACAGTGGATTTCGATAATTCATAAAAGAAGACATATAAATAAATGGCCATATGAAGAAAAGATCAACCTCATTGTGAAGCAAAGAAAAACTACTTTGTGGTTATCAGTTGGGAAAATATTTTGAATTATGCCTATGGCCATGTTGGTGAGGGTGAGCTGAAACATTCTGTCATACATGCTGGTCCTGGAAGGATTAACTAGTTATTGGAATTATGATACATACATGCAGTGGAATTGTATGACCATTAAAACTGTCTCAGTAGAATTCTGTATTAAAAATGCTCACAAGTTAACCTAACAAGATAAATATTCCTATTTTTAACTGACATGTATGTATATACATTTTTAAAAATCTGTAAGGAAATACACCAAATGTTAAAAGTGTTTATCATTGAATGGAGGGATTATGAATGGTTATTCTTTAAAAAAAAATTTTTTTTTTGCATTTTCTAAATTTCCTGTCAAGAAGTGTACTACTTTTGAAATTTAAAAAAAGAAACAAATTAAACATTTTTTATAAGAGGGATTGGGACTTCACCTTCAGATCACACATTCTTTGCAGATCTGCTGGTTCTTGTCTGACCTTTTAAAAAGCTGTCTTCCACTTCTTGGTTTGTGGAGCGTGTCTCTGCAGGAAGGTAAAGGCCACATGGCAGCACGGTGAGAACAGACCCAGCTTAGGAGTCCGGATGCACCACTGTGCTGTGTGTGCACATTGTGGCCTAAAGCAGTCACTGCCTGTCCCCTGCGGGTTTCCTCCCAGACAGAGTGAGTGTGTTGGTTTCTGTAAGGCCCCATGCAGCTCTAAAATTGGATCACTCTGATTCTTCCCCAAGCCCTTCAACACTCTCCTTTCCTTTTATGTCCCCTTATACCTGTGGTCAGCAAACTGCGGCTCGCGAGCCACATGCGGCTCTTTGGCCCCTTGAGTGTGGCTCTTCCACAAAATACCATGGCCTGGGCGAGTCTATTTTGAAGAAGTGGCGTTAGAAGAAGTTTAAGTTTAAAAAATTTGTCTCTCAAAAGAAATTTCAGTCATTGTACTGTTGATATTTGGCTCTGTTGACTAATGAGTTTGCCGACCACTGCCTTATACCATCTCATTGATCCTCGGTTGGGAGGCCAGACCCATTTTAAAATTGGACTCTGGGAAGTTTTGTGGTCCATGATAAAACAAACAAAAACCTTCATAGATACTTTGTAAAACCTTCAAGGAGTCGCTTTTTCTAAGCAGGTATTTTGTTATCTGTTACAGCTATTTTATACTTTTGTATCCATTTTTAAGTTCTAGACCAGGGGTCAGCAAACCTTTTTGGTAAAGGACCAGATAATAAATAGTTTGGCTTTGAGTACCGCAAAAAGTCTCTGTGACATGTTCTTCTTTTTCTTTTGTAAACAACCCTTTTGAAAGGTATAAAATTCTTAGCTTGCAGGCCATAAGCAGGTCATAATTTGCTGACCTCTGTTCATAACCTTAGAGCAGGGATGGGGAACCTTTTTTCTGCCGAGGGCCATTTTTTATTTATAACATCATTCTCAGGCTATACAAAATTATCCACTTAAAAATTAGCCTGCTATATTTGGTCAAACATTTCATGAACTCATTCCTAATGCCTTAGCCAGGCCACACCAAATGATTTCTTGGGCCTTATATAGCCTGCAGGCTGGTCATTCCCCACCCCTGCCTTAGGGGTACAAGAAATTATTTGTGATGCTTGCAAACTTGTTTTTATTTTTTTTATTTTTCTGAGACAGGCCTTCAGACTATAAATAAAGTAACCCCTTAGGATGACAGAGAGAATGTATGTAACAGATAACCCAAAGCACATTATTTTGTCCAGTTCATCAAATGCCTGTATAACCAAAAGCTCAATGTAGAGTCTGCATTATAGGACTTAATACTTATAAACAATTTTTATATAAATGTTTATACTATTCTTGAAAACATCTTAGAATTCTAGATTTGGGTGAAAACTCAAAAAGTTTACCCTCATGCTTTCAGCAGGAGTGTATGTAGTTCTCTGAACCCTCCTTCTACACCGAGTGGTTGAGAGCACAGAGTTCATAGTCAAACGGACGTGGGGTTTGGTCCCAGCTTGGTCACTTATCAGCTGTGTGTCCTTTTCAAGTTAGTTAACTGTGTTAAACCTCAGTTTCCCCTAAAGTGAGAACACTAGTACTGTGTCTCCTGGGGTTGCATCAAGTGGCAGAGGAGACCAGGCTGGCCACACAGTCTTAGCACAGCCCTTGGCACATAGGAGGCACTCAACTGACATGGGATTATTATTATTCCCTTTTGTTTTAGAAAGATAGTCAGTGTTCTTCCCTAGGAACTGATTATAATCTCAGGTAGTAGTCAATCCCAGGAAGTGTTTTTATTACTAATTCACTCTAGAGCTTGAACCCAGTCCACTGAACCTGTAGCCCATTCTTTTTACTTAACCTAATGCCTTAGCCATTTTTTTTAAAAATTAGCAATGACCATCTAAAGAATGAAAATAAAATACTACTTCCTCATTAATTCTAATTCTGTTAACCTTTTGCCATAAGTCTGACTGCCCTGTGATTTAGTTATTTTTATGTTTCACTGTTACCCTTACTGCAGTTGAAGAGCAAAGGGCTGGGCACAGTATTCTAAACAAGAATTTCATTCATTCATTCAGTAAATATTTACAGAGCAGCTAGAATGTACTGAACACAGTGCCTGTAGCTGCGCATACCACAGTGAGCGAGACCAAGGTCCTGCCCTCATGCAGCTCACATTCTAGAAGGAGAGGTAGACAAACAAAATGTGAAGGAATAAACGTGATACTTGCTGCCAGTGTTTTGAAGAAATTGGAGTTGGGTACTGTCTTGAGGTGTTTGAGGAACAGAGAAAAGGCCATGTATGTCTGAAATCTAGTGTTAGGTAGTCTGTGGGGTGATGGGAGAAGGTATGAAGAGAAATGAGGGTGGAGAGGTAGGAAGGAGCCAGAAACTGCAGAGCCTTGGTAGTGGTGAATTTATTCTAAAGATTATGGGAAGCCATTGGAGGGTTTACATCAGGGAATGAAATAACTTGTTTTACATTTTTGAAAAATCACTCTAGGCAAAATGAGAATGGATATAAGGGGGACAGGAAGTTAGGCAGGCAAGGAAAAGTAAATAGAGAAAACTGGCAAGGAGTTGCCAGTGATACAGGAAGAACACAAGGAGAGAATTTTCATGGAAGCTTAAAGAAGACAGTCTTTCAATTTGGGAGGTAGGAATGGACAGTAGGTGCTACCCAAGACTGATGAGAACAGAAAATTGACTAATGGATCTAGCAAGATGGAACGTATTGGTGACCTTGCTAAGAGCCAATTCAGTTGATTGGTGGGAGGAGAGAATGGAGGGTGAGGCAGTAGAGATAGCAGTAAAAGTAGATGAAAGGAGTTTCACTGGGAAGGGAAGAAGAGGGTTAAGGGAGGATGGTATTAAGGTATGTTTGTGTTCTAATTGGAATGAACAGACAGGAAGGGAAAGTTGATTATGCAGGAGAGCAGGTCTCTGCAGGGTAGAAGTCCCTGATAGAGAGCTCAAGTAGAAGATTGGCTTTAGCTAGGGATGAGGTTACTTCTTCCCTTGTAACAGCAGGAAAGGCAGAGTGCGGAGGCTAGACTGATGAGGCAGAAATGGAAGCATTATGTTCATGTTCACAATCCTGTGTTTTGCTGGGTCTTTGTGGTATGTTATGGCCTCCTGATGATTTGTGCTGTTGTGCTGACTTATTTCGCAATACATTTTTTTTTCTCCTTCTCTAGGCCATCTATCTCACATACAGATCTGTTTACATGTCTGTCTCTCCCACTAACCTGGCATCTCTTCAACAGGAGTGGTTATCTTTGTGTCTCCAGACACAGCTCAGTGTTTGGCAAGAACGCAGTTGAAGGAATGACAGTTACGTCAGTACAAAGGATTCATGTAACAGCTACACAGACAGACATGCCGTAGAAAAGAATATACAGACATGCAGTATATTTCCTGGAATAATTAATATGATTTTTTAAGTTGAATGAGTTATTACTGATTATCAGAGCTGAGGAGTAGGTAAGAGTGGGGGAAAAAGGGCCACTTCACTTCACTACCACTTGGAAGAAGGTGGGATTTCAGCAGCCCCTGTGGGTGGGGAAGGTTAGTGCTGCTGTGCAGTGTGGGAAGCACTGTTCTAGGTTGAGGAGAAAGTGAGCCCCAAGTGTGTGTAGGAAAAGCAAATCCTAGTGTGGTCAGCTTGCTTGTGAAATCTCGGTGTAGCAGGGGAAGTTGTATGTTTAGAACAAGAGTAAATGTTAAAGAAATAGGACCTAAGCAGATTGATGAAATGAGTGAGAATAGCTTCATAGAAAATTTCAGTTTAGCATGTAGAGCTCTTTCCCAAATTCTCTTTTCTACTTGAGTGGAGAAAAAAAAACACAACAAAACAAAATAGTTCACTTTCCCCTTCAACATTATACAGCACATCCTAAATGAAACATGACTTTCTGAGTTACAAGCGGCCCCTGGCAAAGAGGCTGGTTTTAAGAGCATAATCTCAACACGTGCCCTGAAATTAATGTTCCGTGGGCACTCCAGATTTGTGTGACGTGCTGTAAGTTATGTCCAACCCAACTGTTCTCTTAACCGCCTGCATTAAGTATCACGAAATGAATTGCCCTGAAAGGAACCATCTGAATAAAGAGGCTTTTATGCCTTTATAACTCCTTACTGCATGACCCCGGTCACCACTGTTGCATCCAGAGCTTCCTCTCCCACTTCTCCCTCTCTTGACTTTAATGGATGGGAGGTCTCCACACCAGGTGTTCTTTCTCTTTTGGCTGCCAGGTGCTGGCAAATGGTGCTGCCATCCATCCCGTATGGGGGAAGAAGGCAGGCACGGCCTCTTCATCATGACTCTTTACTTCCCAGAAGCCCTTGGGACGCCAGCTGAAGAAAGGCCACAGTCAGGGCCCCCACCACATGGAGTTTACTTTCTCCAGATTCATTATAATGCTTCCTTCATCTTTCCTCTGGAGTTTTTCTTTTCGAAACACTTTCCGATGTGTGGCCTCATTTTATGTTACATTAGCTGACAACCCAACATCTCACCAAGTATCAGCTGGGAATACAATTCACTCTCACTGTGCTGTGCCATCTTGCCAAGTTCTGTCTTTGTTACTCAGCTCTCAATCAGAAAGGAATGAATTTGAATTACGTGATGCTGTGGTTGTCTCCTTAAAGAAAGAAAGCTAGGTGCTGGCACACCTTCGGACTGTGTTTCTTTGAATGTACATAACCCTTCCAGATTCAGTGCCATTCCTCTTCTCTCTTCTTTTCCTCTCACCATTTAAATGAAACCTTCCTATTTTGCCTCCTCCTACTCAATGGGATTTTACTCAAGGGCCTGAAGGGTTGTTTCATTTCCTTTTACGTGAGAGAAGATAATTCAAGTAGGAAGGCATTTTTTAGTTTAAACATAAGGCTACTACTCTAAGTTAGGAGAACTTTTACACTGCTCGCTTCCCTGGGGGGATTTTGAACAGGCTTGGGTTCAGAAATGAAATTCTTGTTCCAGGTGCATTGATGGGGCAGTAATGGCAGCATCCGGGGCACAGTCACACAGATGTGGTTCAGAAAGGGAGTGTTACCTTGTTCTGCTGCGACCCAAGCCTGGACCTGGATTTTAATGTTGGAAATTTTTTAAGAAATGGGATTTTTTCACTACAAGATTGTAATAATGTTGCCACTGTATTGTTAATCTAATCACTGCCTCACGTTTGCCATGTAACAGAGTTTTATGTTTTTACTAGCATTAAGCACAATATTCTTTTTATGCTTTCTCCTTTCGGTGTTTCCATTTTTTCTCAAATCTACACTGTGGATTATCAGATAAACTTAAATGGGAAGGTGGATGCTGGGTTAGGCAGAGTTTGGATAACACTGTGTGAGTGGGAGGATGGGGGGTATGATGTTGCTGAATGGGTTGTGTGTCTGAGGTCTGGTCACTGATGTGCCTTGGGCCTCTGGCTTCTATTTACCTTGCTTCTCTCCACCTTCATTGCATATTTGGAAAGTATCTTATAGCAAGCACAAAGCCCAGGGAAATCTACTCTTACAGTTTTGGTTGTGTTCCGGTTTCTACCTGATAACATAGCTTAGAGAGAACTTTTCAAGCTTTTTGAGAACTCCTGAGACTCTTATTTTGTCTGCCTATAGCCAAGATAATTGAAGCACTGTCAGTCTGTTTCAGGGGCTTCTTCGGGTAGAGTGTGATACTATTTGGGATGTTCAGATAGACCAGAGGGAGCACTACTTGCAGCTCTTCCCACTAGAGCTGTAATGCTGGTTCTGTGTGTGATGAAAATGAAATGGAATTTTAGCCCACAAGACATAGCAAGGCAACTTAGTCATTCCACAGTAACAGCCCTTCTTGTAATTTTCAAAGCCTCTGATTTTTAGTCTGGTGATTGTTCATTTCCTTCTTTAAGGAAGACCAGATTCCTCAGCCCTTCCCTGCAGTGGCTTGAAATAGCTGCCCATAGGTTTTGAGGGCAAGTGAGGTGGGTCAAAGCCCGTGAAGAAGCCAAGAACCTACATTCTCCCCTCCTTGGTCTTCTGCTTTGCCTGCCTGTCCACATTTCCTCTCAGGGAGAGAAGCCAGAGGTGGTCCTGGAGGAGAGATGGAAAGAAGCAGAGTCTAACTAGTGGTACAGAAAGGGAGAATGTGGTTGTAGATGAGTGATGAGGTTTGGTGCCATCCTCACTGCCAGCCGTGTAATTCTCTCAAAAAAAGGAAGACAGGATAGAGATAGTCAGGTCATACTAATAGACTGTTTATCAAGCATCCACATGCCTAGAGAGGTCTAAAAGACCAGTAAGTGGAGGTGTGATATGTGTGGATAAATTAATAAGATATTCAAATCAATCAAGTAAAACAAAAAATATTTTAAACGGCAAGAGTCATGAAAGCACAGTTCTCACAAATATATCACTTTCTTCTGCACGTGGCCCCTCTCTCACATAGACACACATTCAAGCAGACTGGTAGTGGACTGTGAGCCCCTGACCCCCTCCTATTAGGAGGCATTTGAGGGAACAAAGAGGAAACAGCATATTGACCACGTGCTGCTGTTTCTTAGGTACCTGCACTTACCGTGTCTCACCTAGTCCTGCAGAGCATCCCTGTGCCGCAGGGGTGTTCTCCTTGTTACAGATGAAGAAATTTCCAAGGGAGCCACAGTGTTAACCACAACAAAAAAGTGGCCGTGCCGGATTTCAAAACCAGGTCTGCCTGACGCCAAAGACCTTGAGTGGATTCTCTCCCCACTAAACTGCTGTCTCAACAGAAAACGACTGACACCTTTACCTGATGTATTTGTAGTATTTTTACTCGGTTTGAGTCAAGGTAGTGATTCTTAATGACTGCAGGATAAGAGGAGCTCCTGTCCAGGTTTCACAAAAAAACAGACATCCCCAGTTAGGGTTGCTTTTCCCTCACTTCCTTAACTACAGTCAGCATTGATTCTTTCTTACTCCCTGATGGCATTAGGTTATGATAACATTAGGTGACAGAAAATAAAATCAGCAAGTATAGATACTGCTTAATCAGTAAAACGTGAGAATTGGCAACAAGGTAGGTCTTATCTAAAGAGGATAGACATAAATACGAAGCATAGGCTTTAAAAGCATTTCAGATAAAGATAACTTTGTTTGCTAAACAAGCATTTTTAGGTGTAAAAGAAAACACAGTTTTGCTTCTGAGCATCTTATTATAATCATGTCCTGTGGATGAGAATTGGCTCTTATAAAAGAAGCCACGTGTATGCAATTTTAATCAGGCCTTACAGCTAGCACCATAACATGTACTAGCAAAAGTTATGTATGGACTGGATGTTTGTGACCTACAAATTCCTATGTTGAAGCCATAATCACCCACAATGTGATGGTAATAGGAGATAGAGCCTTTGGAAGTAGATAGATTTAGATGAGGTAATTGGGGGTGGGGCATTATGGAATTAGTGCCCTTATAAGAAGAGAAGAGAGATCACAGTGCTCTCTCTGTCTCCTGCCATGTGAGGATGAAGCAAGAAGGCAACCATCTGTAAGCCAGGAAGACAGCTCTCACCAGGAACCAAATTGGCTAGCTCCTTGGACTTCATCCTCCAGAACTGTGAGAAATAAGTGTCTTGTTTAAGCCACCAATCTGTGGTACTTTGTTATGGCAGCCAGGCTGACTAAGACAGGTTAGTTGAAATGAAACAATCTCAGTCTCTAATAAAATATTGTCACCTTTCAACGACTTCATTTTGCTTCTGTTCCTTTTACCTCTGAATTGCTGTACTCTGCTCTAATTTTGACTGTCATCCCCAGTGATTAGAGAAAGAAAGCACAGATTAAGGCTTCTCTTGTCCTTTCTCCAACTTCTGCCTCAGTGGAGTTCATGCCATTTCAGGAGCCTTTCCATTTTAGGAAAGACATCTGCTGTTGTCGTGCATCCCTGCTCCCTAGCCTTATTAATCATCTTCAAAACCCCACCCATCCCAGGTGTCACCTCTCTTAAGCCTGGGTGTCTTTGGCAGGACCCTTCATAGTCATCCACAGTCCCTCTGCATATTTTAAAAATAATTTTTTAAAGTTTCTATTTAAAAGCTCCAAGGGAAAATTAGGTAGAGTAATGACATTTTCTATGATTATTTGCCATATTGGCCTTCAGGCAGAGAAATCTGTTAGGAAAACTGTTTGCTCTTTTCCAATGTGCAGGGTGTGCTCTCTATTCTGAAGCTGCTGTGTGTTGTAATAACTGGTTTGACACTTACCTTTTTTAATGCAAAAGGGAAATTGTCAGAGTTCTTTTGTTATTTGTATTATGTTCACTTGGAAGTATTTTTTTACTGTCTTTGCCTTAATAAAACTGAAGTTTATGTGGTAAAAGATGACGGCATGACATGAAGTGCCAGAATTTGGGCAGTATCAGAGTAGTATTCAAATTAATCATTAATTGGTATTTTTTAGAACCAATGTTTATAAGCAAAGCTGTCAACTTAGATCACAGCCTAACCTCATAGGATCTTGTTACTTTATCAGAGTAATTACTCGTCAGTGACTTTACTGTTCCTTCCTGGAGTGGTTGAAAGTGGCCTTTCTGTGCCAGTTCACAGCACACACCACACCCAGCCTTGCTCAGGCCTGCGCTCATTCATTGCAGGGCATGGGGAGGGAAGATGTGGCCTCACAGGTACACTGAACTGTGCTTTTAGTTTCATATCCCTGGGAGGAATTCATGATCAAATTATTCTGGCTTTTGTGTTGTGCTGCTTTGAGAACAATTTTTAAAGTGCCCAATGGTTAAGCTTAAAAACTGCTTCATGTACTTTAAATGAACCTTTGATATTCAACAGATTATACAGAGTGGAAACCACAATGGCAATCCCAGATTAATTTTCTCCAGCCTGCCAAATGGACCTTCAGGAGATTGCGTGGGCATTTCCAAACTTGCTTGCCAGTTCACATTATTTGGCGAGTTGGAGAAGGGCTCTTGGAGTTCCCTGCCATAGGAGGACTGGGGAGAAGACCGCTGAGCCTGAGTCATCTTGTTTCCAGGCCTGGCCCTGCCACCGCCTCTCCCAGGGACCAGCAGAGAACTGAGTGTCTGTTTTACACATTTCAAGGGTTAAGCTAGACCTTGTCTCAGTTCTCTTCACTGCCCTGATCAGCTATGATTCAAAGTGGGAGTATGCAGCAGCTTTTGGCAAAACAACAACAGGAATCCAGGAGATCATGGCCATGCCAGTTTTCTGAGAACCAAACAGTTGCTCCTGTTAGAATAACTTCATTCTGAACAATCAGCAGATATTGTGTCTCTATAGAAGACAATGCACTTGGCGCTGTGGGTCAGGAGGAAAAAAGCCAGTTTGATAGAAGTGGGAGCTAAAGGCACAGAAAAGAAATGCATGAGTCACGACAGCATGTGCTATGTCAGAGGAGTGTTTTGTGTAGTATTGCTGAGAGCAGGGATTGAGGTACTAAGGGAGGCCTCGCAGACTCGGGCTGCAGAGCAGTCGTGTGCCATGTGCTGGCGACGGTAGAAGGTGGTCACGGGAAATAGTAACAGACTTCTGAGCACAAATCGGGAGGGAAACTGGAGCTGGGCTGAAATGTTTTTCTTTTCTGGGAGATTTTCCTGAGATTAAAAGTATTACTATTGCAGAAAATTGGGAAACTAGAAAAATACATTAAGAAGGTAAAAATCACCCATAGCCTCACAATCCATAAATCATTACTTTGATCTTTGATCTATTTTTTTGATCATGTGCATTTCTTTTTAAAAATGAACTTCAGATCACATTATATATTATATCCTTTTTTCATTTAATGTTATAGTGCTTTTTTCACATTATGAAATATTCCTTCAAAACATTTTTTAGACTGTGTATTATTTCATTATATAGAAGTATCATAGTTTGATTTTTCCTATATTTATATACATATAGATTGTTTCTGTTTTGATATTATAAATAATGCCATGATCAATATTCTTATACATTAAGTTTTGCTTATTCTTATATAGATATTATGTGATTATTTGAGATTTCAAAAAATAATACTTTCCTATAGAATTCTTTTTAATCTTTTGAGAATAACTTTTTTGTTGTTGTTGATACTATAACAGATACATCCCAGCCCCCCTTCACCCACTTCCACCCCACCCCCACCATCACCTCCCCTGGACTTCACCACACTGTTGTTTGTGTCCATGGGCTATGCATATATTTTCTTTGGCTAATCTTTTCACCTTCATATAGAATTGAATGTGGCAGTTGAGGAGTTTTAACTTTAAATTGTAGACATTAAATACCATCTAAATTTTTTAAAATCATGATGCTGACTAAAAATTTGATTCTAGAAAATAAATGTAATTGTATCCTGGAAAGAAATTAGAGGGTGCCTCTACCCTGGGATAGGTAGTAGTATCATGAAAGAAGGCTGTGAGAACTGATGCTAACTGATATTGATTTATTGATTCATTCATTTATCTGAACCAGGAGCTGTGCCAGGCCCTGGGGATGAGGATGGCTTGGATCAGTGTTAGTCACTGTGAGCACTCTTGAGAATAACTGCAGCAGACTCTTAACTGGTTTCCCTGTTTACACTTTGTTCCCCTTTGTTGTCCACCCAGTTCTTTCTAAGGCATAAATCAGCTCATGCATGTAACCCTTTAGGTTTCCCATTATACCCAGGATAAAAACCCAGAAGCCTTAATTTGGCCGCTGCACTGCCTATTTATTACCTCCAACCTTATCAACCTTTTTAGCATTTTCGAAAATGTACTGAGTTTTTTTCTGCCCTAGGTTTTTCCCACATGTTGCATTTCTTCCTAGAATACTCTTTCCCCAATCTTCACCTAGCTACCTCAGACTTACTCTTTAGTTTTAGCTTAGTTTTCACTATTATAGAGAATCTTTTTTGGCTACCACCACCCCTTATCTTAAAATTAAGTCCTCTCATAGAACCTAGGTCTTTTTCTTTACAGCACATATCACAATTTGTAATGATACCTTTATTTGTGTATCTATTTAATGTATGACTCCCCCATTAGACTGTAAGCTCCATGAGGGCAGGGACCATGACTGCCTTACTCACTTTTGCCCAGTACCTATCATTGTCCTTGTCATATAGCAGACCTGAAAGAATAAATAAAAGGTGAATAAAACAGACATAGTCCAATCTTCTTAGAGTTTATAATCTTATTGAGCTTCCACAGTGGCTCTGAGGGTAAGAGAAGAAAAATAATCAGAAATTATGAATGCAAGAACCTTAATTTAGATGGTCAGTAGGATAAAAATGCCATTGACAGACATGGTTAGGCTAAGTCAAATTAGGAGAAAAATGATGAATCCAGTTTTAGGCATGAGGAATTTAAGGATCAAATTGGGATGATTCACTGGAAAAATCCAGCATGTCAACACCAATCTCTTGCCTTAATAAAACAAAGCCTTAATCCAAACCAGTTGTTCATTTTTTAATTTGGAGATATTATTCATGAGTCAGAACTCTCTCTTTTCTTGGGACCCTGGAAGTTTTTTCCCCTCAGAATATTGCATTTATTCTTCTACATTGCACATGAGGAAATAGAAAGAATAAAGCTAGCATTTTAGTCTCACGTGGCATGCTGCTATCCCCATTACTGAAGCCCTAACACCTCCCCATTCTATTTGGAGAAAGAAAGTTGACATTTTCTTTCTTTCTCCCTACCCCAAACTACCATAAACTCCCATTTCAATTATATTGGGAAAATATCTCAGTTACAAAGCTGGGGAGATTCTATAGTGTTTTCATGTACTTACTGGATCCAACCATAGTATCAGGCTTATAATATTAGATTTTGAATATAATGCTTAAAGTCTTGGTATTTTGCAGAATTGCAAAGATAAATTTAAATTGGAAGCTGATTTTCCCCTAGAAATATTTTTTGCTCTCTGAAATGTGAGTAGTGCGACAATGGACTTGATTATGACTTGAGCAGGATTATAGAAAGCCAAACCTAGATACAAGTACATCTGTTCACATATAATAGACCTAGCAGACTTTTAGAAAATGAATGAAAATATGAACCCAAACCCCAACTCCTGTAGACACTTTTTGGCCTTGAGTCTATAGAAGTTATAAAATTTATCCCACGACTGATTGGTCATTTTTTACTTGCCTTCAAGATTGATGCGACCCTTGAGATGTTAGGTGCAATCTAAAGGTCATACATAATTTTTAAAAAGTTATTTTAAAAACCAAGGCATTGTCTTTTGCTGCTTTCTGTGACAGTGCCCAGCTCTCCTTTCCACTACCCGACTCAGCCTGACACAGTGGTGCTTGCTGCTTAACGCTCTGTGAAATGTTATTTAAATATTTCTAACTTATTGTTTCATGCTGGGTTTTATGGAACATAAATTTCTATTTAGGCCACTAATTTACAGAAGTTTGTTACTAATATCACTGCAGGCTCCATCCATCTAAAAATATTGCTCCTAAGCTACGCTAAAAATATGTTATATATTTGCAGTGTATGTAAACAGTGTTGTGTTTTATTAGTGTTCAGTGCTTTGTCTATGGAAATGTTCGTATTGCAGCATATATTTAGAGGGGATAGGAACTCAAGTATGGTGGAAAGACTACAGAAAAGTGAAATCCCTGCAGGATGGGATTTATGGAATTTTCAGAGCGCTTTGTAGAAAATCTATACAATACCTACATTTTCTACAAAGACAAAGTAGAATCTTGCAGAATATTCTGGGAAGCTCTGTTATTTCATGTATTCTCCGTATTTCTAAGTGGTTAATAAAGGATTGAACTGTAAATGTATTCATCTCAGAAGAGGCAGTCATTATTCCTTAATGACCATGTTTTCACCTTCAGAAATTATTTACTAAATGGATCAGAAATAATGTAAGTTGGATATTCTTTCTGGTAGTGAAGAAAAATAATTCCAGGGAATGACATCTTGTTTTCTTTCTCTTAAGTGTCCTTGAACTAGAGGAGATGATTTAGGGGATGGAAGGTTTAAGACTTCGGAAGAGTTTTTTTGGATCATTTTGACCAACCTCCTGTTACTACAAGTCATTTAGACTGGTTACCTATAAATATTCAATTCCGAGTTCTAATTCTGTCCTCCACTAGAAAAAGTGAGGGAAAGAATGTAAATTCATTATGATTAAGTCCTAACTACAGAAGTTAGCATTGTTTCTGATGTCCAAATGGGTCTGATTCCCTGGCTGAGGCAGCCTGCATGTCTGCCCAGTTGAAAAGATGATGTGTCTCAAAAACAGACTGATGTAAGTGGCCAATTAAGCCACCCAGAAATGAGCTTTTATCACCTTTTAAGGGTAGGTTGATCTTGGATAGCCAGTTTCTTAAGTGGAAAATCTTACAACTTGTTTAAAATACATTTGCAGATAATTAAGTCCATTGGTTCTGCCCCTTAAATAGTGATGCTGTGGTAAGAAGTTTACTATCCTGTATTTATATGGTTCCCCAGAGCTCCAAAGCCATAATCTGTGATGAAGATTTTTTACAGACAACTCCCAAAGAGTTTTAATGTAGCAAATGAATCTTGGGAAAGCTGCTCTTTCTAATTTAGTGCTTTGTTCAGTGCATGTTGAAGAAGCAGTGAATCATATAACTGGATGTGATTTTAAAGGCCTCTGAGGTGGCACTTTCCAGTTGATACTGGCATTTTGCTTGGCCTGTGGGACTGAGGCAGGAGGTCTTCTGGGGCTCATTTCTCCTAAAGCCAGGTAAGTGTGGGAGGTGCTTTATTAGGAGTGTTCTGCTCCTCATGCCTCTAGATGGCTCATGCTAGCATCACTCCGCTTAAATAGACAATGACTCCATCAGCTCCTCTCTTGTTGGTTGTCTTTTACCTAGAAACTTCAAAAATGTTCACATTAAAATGATACAGTATTTTTCAAAAGCTGACCATTAAGTCATGGGATAGTATCTGGGTAATAAAGGTTTTCCAAAAAAGGCTTTTTCCTGACTTCACAATAAAATGAGCATTCCCTAACCAGCATTATGTCCATGGGCAAGGCATGGCCTGCAATTCCCTGAGCTGTAATCCACCCATCTTGAACCTATGCTTTCATTTTAAGACCAGACAGATCTCCTTTGGCTAGATGGAAATCCTGTGGCTAGGACCATGGTTGTCCTCCCATCCAAGCCTGGCTCCCATCTAAGCTTAGGCCTGTGCTGGGCAGGAAGATAAACGTGAAAACCGGACTGCATTTCACAGCCAGGTTCTTTTTTCACTTGTCATTTTCTTTCCTCTCCTGGTTATTTCTTCTGTTCTTATAGAAAGGAAAACAAAGCCCATTTAACAACTGCAAAGCACACAGTCTGCAGGGGCCTTAAAGATTACTGGCAACAAAACATATTTATGTCTTTAATAAGGGATTGAAATTTACCACTCACTAGATAAATTTTCCCTCTCTGTTCTTTCTCTCTGGAAATCATTGGTATTGGATAAAAACAGTTTGGTCTACAGGATATTACATTAATGTCTTTTGATTTCTAAGAAAATATTTCAGGGTTTCCTGCCAATAATAAAATTTTGAGATAATTCTAAATACTGGTGTACATGGACAGTTTTGAGTTAAGTATTAAAATATTTTGTGTGACTTTCAAGTGTCTGAAGACTGAAAGAATACATCACATGTAATGAATGCAAGCAGATATGAAAATTTATTGAAAGGGCAAAGATGTGGTTGTGGGATACAGGCAATATATTTCAGGGTGAAAATTGAGTGATCATTTGTACAATCCACATTAAAATCACTTAGATGAAATGATCATGTGGCCCGAGTAACCGTCTTCTAACAGTGTTTTTCTTGAAAGACGAGGGGATTACAATGTCGTGAATGAGGCAGTGTATTTTAAGAGTGACCATTCCTCATCCTCCTTTTCTATACTACTCAGGGGACATGGTCAAGCAGGTCTCAGAAGCTTTCTTTGGAGGTGAGGGATCAGGAAGCACTGTTGAAAGTTAGTGGAATTGGTGAGCCTGGGCCTCATTCAGCATATTTACTTGTTGGTCATTCATCAGCATTTCTGAATAGACTTTTTTTTAGTGCAACTTTAGATTTTCATAAAAATACAAAAATAGTAGACCCTGCAATATTGATATTTTATTTTCTGTATGTTCTAGCTAGCGCAGTGAGGCAAACAAGAGAAATTAAAGGCATTCAGATTGGAAAGGAAGAAGTAAAACTGTTTTTATTCTCAGGCAACATCATCATCTATGGATCTATGTAGAAAATCGAAAATGGAATCTACAAAAAAACTAATAAATGAATTTAGCAAGGGTATAAGATTATTGTACAAATAGTTGTATTTTTGTATAATATATTTAAACAATTAGTAATAAAAATTTTTAATAGCAACACTATTTATAGTGCCTCAAAAAAATTCAAAATACTCAGGGAAAGTCTGACAAAAGATGTGCAAGTCACTGAAAACTATAAAACAAGTTGAGAGAAATGAAAGACTTAAATAAATGGAGAGATATGCTGTGTTTATGGGTCAGCAGTATCAACATTGTTAGGATGTCAGTTCTCAAATTGATCAATAAATTCAACACAATTCCAATTAAAATCCCAGCAGTCACATTTAAAGAAATTCTTATATGAACTTGAAGATAATCAAAACAGCTTTAAAAAAGAACAGAATTGGAGACCTCGTACTAACTGATTTTAAGACTAATTATAAATTAAGATAGTATGATATTGGTGTAAAAGTTGACAGATACCTCAAATGGCACTGAAGTGAAATTCTGGAAATAGACCACGTAATTATGGACAACTAATTTTCCAGAGTTGCAGAGACAATTCAGTGGAAAAGGGAAAATGTGTAACAGACAATGCTGGAACAAAAGGATATCCATATGCCCTCCCCCAAAGAACTTGAATTTATACTTTGTAAAATACATAAAAATTAACTCAAAATGGATCATGGATCTAAATGTGAAAACTAAATTTAGAAAATTTCTAGGAGAAAACGTAAGAGAAAACTTTTGTGACGTTGGCTTAGGCAAAGATTTTTTAGATATAGCACCAAAAGTGTGATTCATAAAAGAAAAATATTGATGATTTAGACTATCATCAGTATGAAAACCTTGGCTTCTCTAAAGACACTGTAAAAACAATGAAAAGATGAGCCACAAATTAGAGGGAAATATTTGCAAATCCTATATCTGATAAAGAACCTGCATTAAGAATATATAAAGAGTGCTTATAACTTAATAATTAAAAAAATCTCCAAAAGTAAAAGGGCAAAAGATTTTAACAGCTCACCGAAGATAATAAATGAATGGCAAATGAGTACATGAAAAAAAGCGCACTATTGTTAGTCATTAGAGAATTGCAAATTAAAACTAAAATGACATACCACTTCTAGAATGGCTCAAATGAAAAAGACAGACCATACCAAGTGTTACTGAAGATGTGAATGAACTATAACTCATAATCTGCTACTCTGCTAGTGAGAATGTAAAATGGTATAACCGTACTGGAAAATAGTTTATAATTCCTAAATTGGCAATTTCCTAAAATGTTAAACATGCAACTACTATATGATTTAGCCATTCCCCAACTAGATATTTACCCAAGAAAGATGAAAGCTTATATCCATACAAAGACTTATACACAAACATTTACAGCAGTTTCATTTGTAATATAAAAACTGGAAACAACCCTAATGTCCTTCAACAGATAAAAGGAGAAATAAATTGTGATGTATTTATATAATAGAACTAGAAGTCCAATGCACGAAATTTGTGCAAGAGTAGGCCTTCCTTCCCCCGGCTGCCGGCACAGGCTTCCCTCCGGTCCCCTCGCAGCCCTGGCATTGTCCAGAAGGATGTCCGGTCTAATTAGCATATCTCACTTTTATTATTATAGATACTACTCAGTAACAAAAAAGAATGAACTGCTGATACATGTAACAACATGAATGAACCTCAACATAATTATGTTGAGTGTGTTAAAAGATAAACTGAGTTACACTAAATTTTTGAAGAGTTTATTTGAGCAAATATTGCTTCTATTGGCAGCACAACTGGAAGTGGTTAGGAGTACTTCACCAGCAGGAGTTAGGGACAGGGTTTTCATAGAGGAGACAGGAAGCAAAGCAAGAAAATGAGCTGATTAGGTGATAGCTTAAGTGGTTGCATTATTTGGAAAAGCCTATTTCACTGCTAGTAACTGATTGTTTTTCCTAACCATGCGCCTTTACAGGTTTGGTTTTGCTGACATGGGCTACCAAGGCGTTAGAGCCACCTGAGTGTAATGGCTTCCTTGTTTTATCGCTTTAACAAGTAAAATAAGTCAGTCAAAAAGAGTACATACCATTTATGGAAATATTTTAGAAAATACCAAATAACCTATAGTGTTAGAAAGTGTTACACATTGGGAATGGGGTGGGAAGTGGGGAGATATGGGAGGAGGAAGAATTACAAAGGGCCCAAGGAAGGTGATGTTTAAGTTCATATCTTGGTTATAGTGATGGTTTCCTATGTCAAAAATTATCAAATTATAACTTCAGATATATGCATTTTGTTTCACATAAACCTTAATAAAGTTGTTAAAAACAAAAACCACCTTTATTTCTTTAAGAAGAGAATGGGATTGTGAAGCTCAGAGATTATACCAATCTGGAATAGATTTTTAGGACTTGCCTGAGGTATGCCTAGTGGAGATATCACAGTGTGTGGCTGTAAAACTTACTGCCGTTCCCTTCACCCCAGAGGGGGATCAGCGTTAAGAGTGAAAGTCCTCGTCAGGGCTAGGGAGGTGAATTTCTGAAGAACAAAATTTAATTACTTTTATAGTTAGCTGACAAAAATTAAAGATTTCATCAGTTATTAAGTTATACAGCTTTTATAAAAGCCCCAACTGTGAAATAATTAGTAACAGATTCCAGGTTTGGCTGAGTGTCTATATGGTATATGAAGAAACATTTCTTTTTGTTTATTATAAATTCACTAGCTATTAGTTTAAAGTGTCCCATTGTTGTTATATTATACTAGTAAATTCTTTTTTCTCTTCTTTTGGAAGGAGGAATAAATATGCAACTGCAGTGTGCATAATGATGTTCAAACTAATGTTGTTACCAACCAAAAAACAAATAGCAGTGTGTTGTCAGCTTCCTGGGCAGAAATGGCATAAGGGTCAGTCTGGTTTCATCATTTCTCAGATCCAACTGTTTGATGATTGCTGTGATATTACTAAGCTGGAAAGGAAGAAAACACAAAACTTAAATACACAGAAAAACTCATGTAGGAAAAAAGATCGTTTGCATTTTCTTACTTTACAGAATTTAGATGTAGTCCCTTGGAAGTTTAGTGTTGTAAGGAAAAGCCTGTTAGCCTATGTGCTAAAGTGTAAGCAAACATTATTTCTCTGAAGTAATTATATTAGCATCGATTCCCCTCTGTATTAAATAGGCTGTTTTGGTCGGGTTTTTAGTTGATATCTTTACCATAAGCTAGTGTGAGATGATGCCTAAAGATGATGAAACAAATGAGACAACACAAAGCTATAGTTCTGCCCATGGGATGCTGCAAACCAGATATACACACCAGTTCCGGAGGTAACAATAGGAAATAAAATGACTCTTAAAATCAAAGACTACCTGCTGACCTCTACTTTAAAAGAATTAGTCTTTGCAAGAAATTATACTTGTAAATTAAATATACTCTTGTGCAGTATGAAAGATTCTTTGGTGAAAATTAGTTTCTGAATGTATCTCTCCAGATTATCCATAATTATGTGATTTTCAGCTATAAAGGCATATTAATAAGTTTAGTAACAACAAAAACAAAATCTCAGTGACTCAGCATAACAAAAATCTATTTCTTATTGACATTATACGTTTACCATTCGCCAGAGATTCCACACAGTCTCCCAGAGACTGAAGCCAATGAAAGTTCCACTAGTTTATAGCTGTGCCGTCTGGAACATGGGGCCTCCGTTGTCACTGTAGAAGGGGAAGGGAGAATGGAGGGTCAGACACTAGCATTTTTCAGCATGAAAGTGTCATGTTCTTTCACTCACAACCAGAAGGTTGGCCAGAACCAGTAACGTGGCTCCACCTGTAACTGCAAGGTATCTGGAGAGTTGTGGGGGGGGCCCATGGATGGTCAGTGATAAGTAAATGTCTTTGCTGTAGAAAGGTGGTCAGATTTTTATATAGCAGGTGGTCTACTTTGCCGGACCCTTTAATAGAAGAGTTAATGTTATATAATTCAAGTATCCAACTGGTAAGGATGCATGTAAAAATGCCTTTTTAGGTCACAGTTAAGTTTTTTGTATTATTATTTGTTAATGAAGAGAGGGGAAAGAGAATTAATGTGTTCTTTGTTTACCATTGTTCATATAAATAGTAAGTTGTCAGTTTCCATTTTCCAAATAATCAAAATGACCTTGCTTCTGACCCCGAAGTGAGATTTTGTGTGTATGTTTGTATAGAAATATGTGGCTACAATGAAAACTTGCCATTATTTTGAAAACAGCTTGAGTGATTTCCGGTATCTTTGGTTAGGGGTTTCTTGTGTTGGGAGTGTCTCAATTCCCGTTTTTGCTGAGTAATTATGTGGCTTTTCTCCCCAGTAAATCTTAAACTAGCGATTTTCAACATTTTTCACCTCATGACACACAAACTAATTACTAAAATTCTGTGGCACACCAAAAAATACATTTTTTGCTGATCTGATGAAAAAATTATAATTTTGATTCATTCACACTGGACAGCTATTGTTGTGTTGGCTGTTGTCATTTTTTTTTATTTGACAGTCTAAGGAAGCCGTGGGCCGGATCCGGCCCTTTCGGCTGTTCTATCCGGCCCGCAGAGCCGAAAGAGCGGAGGGTTCTCTTGCTCTCCCCTCCGCTCCTTCACCAACAGCAGTGTTAACATGGCAACATCGGGAAACACGGCCGCAGCTCCTTCTTCTGCGTGGGTGGAGGGCGGATTTATATCTGCCCATTCAGTAGAAGGAACAACCTCTCAATCTTCCAGAGGCTCATGTCCCCCCCCCCCCCCACATCACCCTGGGAATGCGTAGACACATTATCGTGGTGATGTAGGGAGACACGCCCCTGGAGAGCACAGTATCAGAGCATTAGCTAAAAAGGAGACCAACAATACTGTTCCCACTGAAGTTGATGTTTTAAAGACCAAAAACCTTTCAACCCAGTCTACATTGCCATCTACATCTACGTCCCGGGCATAATTTGGAAGTTGCACTAAAGAAAATGTTTAATTTACTGTTTACACATTTTGTTCTTCTCTATTTGTTTTAGTTTTAAATTATTTTATTATATTTAAGTTTAATTTGAAAGGCTTTTGTACCTTTCCTTTGTTAGGCAATTTTATTTTGCCTTTGCCATCTTCAATATAAGGTATGTTATTGTGCTATGATTCCTCCATTGTTTGAAGTTTCAAATTATAATAATTAGTGTTTACATTCTTCTTGTTAAAATGTTTGAAATGAATAAAACTATTGAAATAAAAAAAAAAAAGACCGTACCCTTTTATGTAATGATGTTTACTTTGAATTTATATTAGTTAACACAAACACTCCATCCATGCTTTTGTTCCGGCCCTCCAGTCCAGTTTAAGAACCCATTGTGGCCCTCGAGTCAAAAAGTTTGCCCACCCCTGGGCTAAGGGAAAAGAGGTCAGTGCCCCTGACTAAATAGTCAGGTATTGCATGTTTTAAAAATTCTTGCAGCACACCATTATGCCTGCCGTGGTACACCAATTGAGAATTGCTGAGTTAAACCATCGAGGAGGAAAATCTGATACCATAATAGAATTATCTTGAGCTTTTATTTAAGCCATTTCCTTAGTGTTTTGGTGGGGGGAAGCAAATGAAATGCAGAAGTAATTTAGGATAGCAGTGGCTGGGACTATTAGAGTCTCTATTTTTAGGAACGTCAGAGAGATTTATATTCTGACTAGAGGCTTGATGCACGGATTCATGTACCAGTGGGGTCCCTCAGCCTGGCCTGCAGGGATCAGGCCAAAACCGGCTCTCTGGCATCCCCCCAAGGGGGTCCCAGATTGTGAGGCTAGGCCAAGGAACCCCACCAGTGCATGATCGTGCCTGGGGAAGGACCGCAAGAGGGTGTGTCTGGCCTGTCTTGCCCAGTCTCGATCGGCCGAACCCCAGCAGCAAGCTAACGGTTGGAGCATCTGCCCCCTGGTGGTCAGTGCGCATCATAGCGACTGGTCGAACAGTTGAACGAACAGTCGAACACTTAACATATTAGACTTTTATTATATAGGATTATCAAATCCAAGAATATTCTGTCTCAAATTAACCCAGTCATTTGACCTACCAATTTGTAATCCTATTTAATAAAACCCTAATATGCAAACGACCAAAGGTGCAACGACCGGTCGCTATAATGCACACTGACCACCAGGGGGCAGACGCTCAATGCAGAAGCTGCCTCCTGGTGGTCAGTGTGCTCCCACAGAGAGAGCCCCACTCAGCCAGAAGCCAGACTCACTGCTGGTGAGTGCAGTGGCGGTGGCGGGAGCCTCTCCTGCCTCCGATGTAAGCAGGTAGTAAGGAGCGAGAGGTTCCAGACTGCAAGAGCCCCAGACTGTGAGAGGGATGTCTGACTGCCAGCTGAGGGACCTCCCCCCTCGACCCCCCAGCCCAGTGCACGAATTTCATGCACCAGGCCTCTAGTCTTTAATAAAGGGAAAGACCTCATCATTACTTTGCTTGTAGGAAACTAAAATAGTAGAAAAGAGAATCCTCACAAAAGTTCCAGTTGAAAACCAATTTCTTTTACTTGCGAACAAATATTTTTATTTTTTATTTTTTGCGAGCAAATATTTTAATCTGCTATTTTTAGGGCTTCTTTTTGCTTGAGATGCTAGTTGTCCTCATGGACACTGCAAAATCTGGCATTTGAAGCTTCCACTCTGGATTCCAGTCTCCCTAGAGCTGCTCATGTATACCCCCCTCCACCCCCCACTATCTGATGTCATCTTCCCTCATGTGTTAATGCCCGCTTGAGTTTCCCACACTCTTACTAAGTGTTTGTTAAGTGTCATGCACCAAGATCTGTCAAAAACAGATATGAAAAGACATGATCTATGCACTTGAAGAATTTACAGGCCAGTTGGGGGAGAAAGATGTAAATTGATATCCTATATAATAAAAGGCTAATATGCAAATTGTCCCCTTAGGAGTTCGACCAACCGGGAGTTTGACTGCTCGCTATGATGTGTGCTGAACACCAGGGTGTGGAGCGAAATGAAGGAAGGCCCCGGCTGGCAGCCAGCAGCCATGTCAAGGAAGGCCCTGATCAGCCCTGATCACCAGCCAGGCCTAGGGATCCTACCTGTGCAGGAATTTCATGCACTGGGCCTCTAGTTTTAAAATACTGTTAGAGTGCTTACAGCTTTATCCTGCACTTTCTTGTTTTTTCATACATGTATGTGCTTCTAGCTCTAGATCTATCTCTCTGGTCAAGGCCTCACCTTTGTGCTCCAGCTATTGACTTGAAATCTCTACTTGAATATCTCTTAGACATCTCAAACTTACATCCCAAATGTCACTCTTGATTTCCGCTCATCCAATTAGTTATTCTCTGTCTCAGTAAATGGCAGTTATCCACCCCATTTTCTTGGTTCTCGTGCCTAGGAGTCGTCTTTTATTCTTCCGTTTTTCTTGTTCTCCACATTTCAGACCACTGGACAGTCCTGTTGGTTTTAACTCTAAAGCACATCTTGGATTCATCCTGTGCTGCCACCACTCCAGTTGACTCCAATTATTTCTTACCGGACTGCAACTGGTCTCTTTACTTGCCCTTCCAATTACTTTTTCATGTGGTAGCCAGACATAATCAAAAGTTAAAGAAGATCGAATTACTTTAAATTTTAAAGTTAAAGAAGACTGAATTATTTTCTTTGTTTAAAACCCTTCAGGTGTTATCTTACCTTTAGACTCCTCCAAGGCCTATAAGACTACATGGTTTAGTCCCTGCTTCTACTTCTTTATCTTCATGCCAGGCCTATTCTGCCTCCTTCACTGAGTTCCACATGATGGCCTACCTTTTTCCCTTGGACTTGCCAAGTTCTTTCCCTCCAAAGGGCGTTGTCTTGTTCTTCTCTTCAGCTTCTTATAATTTGGTTCTTAAATACCACCTTCTCAGAGAGTCTTTCCTGATAACTCTATCTTTATTATATCACTTTATTTACTTTAAAGTCATTATTTTAATGCCATGCCATATAATTTAGTGAAAGGCTGTGGTAAACTGAGCCAGGGGGATGATAAGTAAAAGAGCTGATATTTGAGAAGATATGTAAAACAGGTACAAGGGGGAGAAAATATTTGCAAGTTACATATATGACATAGGATTTGTATCCAAAATATATAAAGGACATTCAAAATTCAACAATAAGAAAATAGACACACCCATTTTTTTTTTTTTAAAGCAAAGATGTAAACAGCTAATACATTGAAGAAGATATCCTGATGGCCAATAAGCACATGAAAAAATGCTCAATATCATTAGTTATTCAGAACATGCAAAGTAAAACCACAGTGAGATAAAAACAAACACCTGACAATACTAAGTCTAGGCAAGGATAGGGAGCATCTTGCGTTCTCATTCATTGCTGGTAGGAAGGCAAAAAACGGTACAGCCTTTTTGGGAAACAGTTCCACAGTACCTTACAAGTTAAACATAATACCTACATATGACCCAGCCACTCCAACCAGCCATTCCCCATAAAAACTTAAATAAAAATGTTTATGGCAACATTATTAATAATTTACAAAAATTCGATATAACCATGTAAGAAATATTCAAATCTGTAAAGAATCTTAATAAGAATTTGAGCCAAAACTGATGACCATTGCTGGGAAACAATCTCAAATGATCCAGAGAATGACATTTGCAGTTTCTGTTATGCATTTGGAATTAAGGAAGGAGAATAAGATCACATGAAGGTGGGAGAAAGCAAGGTGGGGATTGGATTGCAGTATGGTTAACAAGATTATGTGTTCTCTTGAGGGTGGTTATGCTTATTTCCAAGGTGTATTAACCTAAATGCACAAAAACAGTGGACAGGGCTTGCTTAAGGTAAAGATAAACCTTTTACTAAAGAAGATATAGGCCGCCCTAGCTGGTTTGGCTCAGTGGATAGAGCATCGGCCTGTGGACTGAAGGATCCCGGGTTCAATTCCAGTCAGGGGTGCATGCCCAGGTTGCGGGCTCAATCACCAGTAGGGGGCATGCAAGAGGCAGCCAATCAATGATTCTCTCTCATCATTGATGTTTCTATCTCTCTCCCTCTCCCTTCCTCTCTGAAATCAATAAAAAAAAAGTTTTTGTCTTTTTTTAAAGAAAGAAGATATAGAGATATAGGCCTAGGATGTGACTGTCCACCATGACCTGCCCAGTTAGGAATTTTATGATTAGGTCTGTGAGGTTATTTTCAATTAAGTTTATTACAGCACCCCCCCCCCAAACCCCACCCCGCCGCTTTTGTCCACAATGCTTTTGAAACAACTTGTGGAAAGAGATTTTTAAACTTAAATTTTCCTAAGAATGGGATGATTCTTATGGAAATGACACAGCATTCCATAAGTGAATTTTAAACTCTTTAACCTCAAAAACAAACCAAGAAGGTACATAATATAGTGTTTACCCAATTTTTATCTTTGCGCTCACCTCTAACAAAACAGCTGTGTCCACCAGAGGATGAGAACATTGAGTTAATATCAGTGTTTTGTGCGCTAACTTTATTATATTTTGTCACAATCTACTGTGCAAATGTGAGATTAATTACTTGAAACTCAGACCTATTTGCTTGAAGGATTTCCATTTTGAAGTACATCAGAGTCATTATTCACTGCACCTTTTGATCACCTTTGAAAAACTTACCTGCGTGTATTTTTTTATTACCTGCCTTAACAATGGAAACCACTTTTTGTCCTGCTGATGTGTGACCTACAGTTTTCATGAGTCTGTAGAATACAGGGTTGAATTTGGAATGCATCCTCAACATTCCTGCCCATTTGAAATGTATCCCATTTTCTGATGTCTTCTCTTTCCAAAAAGCAACTTGATTTATTTAGGTAACAGTTATTGCAGTTGTAGCATTTTAATTCCCTCTATCATCTTCTCTCTCCATTTGGGATGATATGCAATATGCAGGGAGACATTTGATGTTCCAGTAGATATCATAAGAGAATGTTGAAGAGTTAAGTAGGAACATTCTTCATGCCGAATCTATCCAGTTATCAGGCTGTCCTCAATTGCAGGATGGTACCGTAGCTACATTCTCATCTATATCATTGCATTTCTCTTAGAACTTGTCATTTAAGAACTATAAAACCAAATATTTAAAAGCACTCTGGGTGTTTACTTTGCTGAGCTTTACTGTTGATTTTGTTGTTTTATGGAATGCTTGTGGAGGATTCCATTGTTAATCATGTCCTAACCCTATAAAATATGTAACAAGCTGCTGAACAGAATGATGACAGCAGACAGAGAACAGGGTTTCATTTGAATTCATGCAAATGTAGAGGTTTCCCAGAAAGCCATTTTTAAAGTATGAGCCACATTTTGAAAATAAAACAAAGAATAACGCCTTGGAGTAGAAATCTGTAATGAAACCCATAATAGCTGAAAGAGTATAATAAATTCTACAGGGAGAGCTTTCCATTTTGTTCCTTTTCAAATTCTAATACTAAACTCTATTAGCAGTCACTATAAAATAATGAGACATGAAGCCCTGCTGGTATAAAACTATTACTAATCTGTTACTTTGCATAAATTTTCACTCTAACGATTGTCTGTGGTCTTCTTATGAAGGACCTATTATACACTTTCCAGCTAAACAGATGAGACCTATTAACCATCTCCTTTGAATGAATGGTGTTGGAATCTGCAGGAATTGCACTTTTTACACGTTGGGAAAAGAAAGGAATCGCATGCAAAGAACACAAGGGTATTTACTACAATTGACGTTCTTTCTATTAGTCTGAGTGTCATATTAAGGAAAAGCAGAAAGGCATTTTTACAAGATAGGTATAGTCTAAATATAGGTCACATCATTGTCTTACTTTCAATAATTATAACAAGAAATTTATCACTCACCCCCCAACCCTCACCCCTGCAACTCATCTTGCCCTTCCTTGTCTTTTCTACTTCAGTTCATGTTGTTTCTTCGTCACACAGACTTATAATTTAAGTCAATTTTGATTCTTTTCCTCTTTATATGCTTAAGCAGTTGCCAAGTTCTTTTGATTCATCTTTCCTAATTTCTCCCATATCGTCTCTTTTATTCTATTCTCATTGCTAGCATTCTAGTGCAGGCCATTATTGATTCATGCTTAAATATTACATTTTTAATTGGTTTCCCAACCTATTTAATTCCTTTCCTAATTTCTTTCCAATCCATCCTGCATATTACCTCTATATTTTGCTTACTAAAACATGGCTTTTTTTATTCTTACCAATTGGAAAGTTTGGAAGTGATTGCAAAAATAATTGAAGTTATTAGTATTATTAAGACATAGCATAGTGCAGTGATATACTGGCTTTGGAACCAAATAGACATGAGTTGGAATTGCAGATTGATCTCATAGTAGTGATATGACCTTAGCGACTGTTACTTGACCTTTTTGGTCTTCAAGTTCTTTACCTGAAAATAGGGTGAATAATACCATGGTTGTTGTAAGGAGTAACCACAATAATGTAAAGAACCTAGCTTAGTGGGCTCAATTAATAATGACAGTTAGTAAAAGTGTTGTTGCTGTTATTTTTATCTTTAGGACAAATGGAGAAAGGGAACAGAGATTAGAAGATGGAACCAGGGGTGATGCCTGCCTTCAATTAGAAGTCATAAGGGAAAAGAGCCTTTCTGTATTGGCAAATGCTTCCAAAAGAATGAGGGTTTTAAAATTTTGTATTGCTTATAATGTTTACATTTTTATGTGTCTAGGTCTTAAATAGACTATAAACTGTAATTTTTGAGATACATGAACTAAGATTTCTTTATAAACCCAAGGATTAGAGGTCAGAGGTTGCTTTTAGTGATTAAGACCTCTGTGCTGACTACTAGATTGCCGTTTCTTCTTCTTCTTTTTTAAAAAATAATTCTTTGTTGTTGAAAGTATTACATATGTCCCTTTTCCCCCTCCTTCCAGCCCATCCCCGCCACCTAATTCACCATCCTATTGCCTTGTCTTATGTCCATAGGTTATGCGTATATCATACTAGGTCTTTGGTTGATTACCTCCCATCCACCCTCCCAGATTACAGTTTCAGATAGAGCAGTGGTCGGCAAACCGCTGCTCGCGAGCCACATGCGGCTCGAGAGCCGTGGTTTGCCACTCTGTTGCCTAATGTGTTTGCCGACCACTATCATATACTACCCTTTACCTCTTTGCACACAATATGCCACAATTGCCTGATCCTCACAGCTTCCAACTACATGGTAACATTTAGTCTAGTCCAGTGGTCGGCAAACTCATTAGTCAACAGAGCGGCAAACCGCGGCTTGCGAGCTGCTTGTGTCTCGCGAGCCGCGGTTTGCCGACCACTGAGATAGAGCAATAGGGCTGCCAACGGGAATGAAAAAGAGAGATGGATATCAGAGAAATTATCAAAGATGAATCAAGAGGACTTTGCAATAAATGCCAGGAATAAATTATACTAGAAAAGTGGAGGCAGAGAGTGGTAGACCTTTTACCCAGCAAGTTTAGCGTGTAAAGGGGGAATGAAATGGGGCACTGCCTGAAGGTGTCAGCAGGGATATGGGGAGGCTTTTGCACAATAGGCTGCTGATGCACAGTATTTAGAAGACAAGAAGGAACCAATGTTGAGGATAAGCGTGGAAGCAAGGATCTCCATGAGTTGGAAGGACTAGAGATACTGTTTTTACATGGTACTTGGGCCGCTTTGGGGCACTATTGTTGTCTTCATTCTTCATGTGTGGTCACTATTCTTTTACCATAGAAGAAATGGAGCCCGCTCTTCTTTTGCCTCTCTTCTATAACTTGTGCTCATTATACTCTGAGAAATCTCAAAATATTTGCCATTTACAAACATGCTTGAGGTACACCTTTAAGGCTAGTGGGAGTTATAAGAGGTGGTGGTAGGCACTAGATGAGACAACTGTTTATAAAAATGCTGTATTCCCTATAAACCCAGAAATAAAATGGCTGTTACTCATTACTTAGTTTGAATCAAGGTTTATCAGACCTTCTGATCTATTTAAGTTCTGTGCTGGGACCACAATGACTAGAGGTAAGCTCCTGCCTTCAGAGAGCTTACACTTAAGAAGGCACAAAATATCCATAATGTAAGACATTCATTCAGTAAATATTAAGTTTATATTAATAACACATTGTGTGCAACTTCTATGCTAAGTAATGAGGATAAAATGGGAAGGAGACAGGCCTTTCCCTCAAAGTATTCTTAGTGCATAGGTATGTATTATTAACTCAGTTCTGTAGTAACAAGCTCCATTGGATGATACACTGTAGCAATACAGCTTAGACTAGTGGTTCCCAACCTTTTTTTGGCCATGCCCCACCTAAGCATCTCTAAAATCCTGATGCCCGCCCCCCCACCCCATGACATATAATTCTTATTGTTCAAAAAGTGAACTCCTGTTCATGTGGAGGAAGCCTAAAAGGCCATTAACTTGGTCTAAACAAGGTTCCCAAGAATATATCATCCATGAAAGAAGAAAATAAAAGAATGAAAGGACATTTGAAGTTCTAAGGAAGAAATCACTAAGAAATTGTTAAAATAATAATAATAATGATATGAAGTGATATGGAAAAAGTACCAAATAAAGTTTCAAAACATAGAGAACTGAAATGTAGAAATGTCAATATATATTTATATACTGTATATGAGGCCCGTAGAACCATAAGAAATGCAAAAAATTCACTGTTGTTAACTCATTCTCGAATTGCCCCTCTTAAAAATCAAATTGCCCTCTTGTGGGGCGTGTGCTCCACATTGGGAACCACTGGTTTAGACTAATTAGGGATCACAGGTGGTAGGAAATAAGAAATCTTTCATCATTTGTTTAAAGCTGTATATTGAAGGGATGGATAGGTTTTAAATAGACAAAGAAGGGGTAAGTGGAACTTGAGTGAGGTGTTTTCTGACAGAGGAAACAACAGAAATGATCAAAGTAGGGAAACTGAACAGCCCAAGTGATACTGGAGGATCAGTGAAGCTCCGGAGGTATCTAGTCTAGTCTCAGTGTTGAGTGTACATGAGAAGCACCCAGAGAGCTGTTACAATGCAGGTTCCCAGGCGCTTCCCCCTTCTGGGCCATGAAACCTGGAGGAACTTGCATTATTTTCTGAATTCCTGTTATTTTCTGTTTAATAAGCACATTGGGTGGTTCTAATTCAGTTTGTCTTTTAATTATACTTAGGGAAACACTGACCTGGTCCCAAGCACTCAATCAGTGCTTAAAGAACCTCTGTTAAGCATCTTTGCTAAGTGGCTGTCTACCCTTTTGCATGAAATGGGATTGTCTTCTGAGGTACTAAGAAAGTTTTTCCTTTTACTGAGCTGAAATTTCTGTCTATTCTATCCATTGATTTTAGCTCTCCCCTCTTGAGGTCATAGAAAACAATAACAGGCCTTTTCCCATATGAGAGCCCTTCAAGTATTAGAAGCCTCTCTTCTATAGGCTGAACACATCCAGGTCCTCACTGGTTTGCTTTTGAGTTCTTTCCCTGTCCTGGATGCTTGCCTCTGAATGCATTCCAGTTTTTTGGTGACCTTTGCAAAGTGTAACACCCAGAACTAAACATTATTACTGCATGGTCTCTGAGTTGTAAGTGAATAGTACCCAGATGGGCCATGTGGTTTTATCAGTTATAGTCTCATATGGTCCTCATAAATATTGTAATGGAAACATGAGGACAAAGGGTTGATTGGAATAACCTTTATTAAGAGTTTATATGCCACCAAGAAAAAGGGACTGGGACTGGCTTGTGTGCTTAGTTGTTGGAATGTAATAGAACGAGAGAGGATACTATACTTTCCCCATGCCCCCCATGTATCTCTCTTGGTTTATAAAAACATGTATCTCTCACCTCCTCCTTCCTGCTTACAGCTTTCTTTCTCCCCTCCCCTTCTCTGTTATTTCCCTTTTTTTTCCTTATGTGTTAAGCATTTTGCATGTGTCACGTTAGAGAGGTTATCAGTGCTTTCATGTCATCCAGGTACTTTTGGGTAGGGCAAATGTAAGACAGTCCTGGAGAATGGGGTGGTGGAAGAGAAGCTGAGGGACAGAGCAGAGGCAGCCATTGCCATCCCTAGACTTCCCCTCTCTGGCATTGACAGACCCTGATTGCCATAAGGCAGTTCTTAGGGTTGGGCTCTGGGGTTATGTTAACCAGAGCTGCAGCTGAACAAACTGAATCTATATTATAAATTGCCTCTTGGAGAGTTATGCAAATGTATGTCTCTAGGTCTGTTTTAAAGCTATTGAACCAGGACCAAAAAACATTAAGGGATCTTCCTGCAGGCTTTATTCTCCCGTGGCTAAATTTTAGCTGTTTTTGCATCCCACCAACACTTGGAATTTGCCCTCAGAAAAGCTTAAATATCAATTATTTCAAGACTAGAGGCCTAGTGCATGAAAATTCATGCACTAGATGTGGGGAGGGGGTCCCTCAGCCTGGCCTGCCCCCTCTCACAGTTCAGGAGCCCTCAGGGGCAGGAGGCGACCCGGCGATCGGGGGAAGGCGACGGTCCATCACACCTCTGCTGCTGCCACTGCCGGCAGTGCAAGCCTCAGCCGGCCCTGGTTACCTGAACCTTGGGTGGCCCTGGGCAGCTGGGCAGCTGACATCTGAGGCTTGCCTGCACCTCGGGCCTGCCCTGGGTGGCTGGGGGGCTGTGGGGACTGGGCGCCACCATCTTGTGACTGTGGGAGTTGCCATCTTTGAGGGTGGGGCAGTCAATTAGCATATTCCCTTCTTATTGGCTGTGGGCACCGCCATCTTTGCAACAGCATGAGGGTCAATTAGAATATTCCCTCTTTATTAGATAGGATGGGGTGCTTTTCCAACATGGTAAACTATTTCATATAGCCTTCTAATAAGCAGGCTGGTGGGTAGGGAATACAAGAGGGAGAGATAGTATTGTTTGTTTGTTTATTTTGTAATCTTATTCAGAAAAGATGTCTAATAATTAGCTCTTTTGTGTCAAAGTTCAGTATGACTGGACAAAGTATGTACTCTAACATTCTTGAATTTTTTCATTTACTTATCCTTTGGCAACACACTAAATTTGTTAATGACTGTTAGGGCTCTTGTTTTTTCTGCTAATGTTTCTCTTCAAGAATAAGGATGCCTGTCAATCACAGTCTCCAAATATTAGAGTTTTAGCTTCTTTTTGACTTTGCTGAATTATTTGCAACATCTTTTCTTTGTATCTTGTTATACCAGGTGATTGAGAAGCCCTTCTCCCTATCTTTCTGATCCCAAAATTGACAGCTGAATTGTAACAAATTACTATCTCCGTATCTATAAACTACTAGAGGCCTGGCGCATGAAATTCGTGCATGGGTATGGTCCCTAAGCCTGGCCTGCGATCAGGGCCTTCTTCCCTGGCTGCTCACAGCCGGTCCCACCCCCACCCCCCCACCGCCACCCACCCCCAGTTCCCCGTTCGCCATTTGGTGATCAGAGCCTGCTGGCCTGGGGGAGGAACCAAGAGGTTGGCCGTTCTGCTCGCTTGCTGGCCCCACCCCTGTCATGGGTTGCCCTCTGTGTGTGGGGCAACTGGTGAGGCCAGGGCCTTGGCCTGGCACCACCCGTGTCCCCCACCACCCACCCCCGGTACCCCGTTCACCATTGGGTGAGTGGAGCCTACTGGCTGGGGAAAAGGACCGAGAGGTGGTCAATGCGCCTCATAGTGACTGGTTGAGTGGTCATTCTGGTCGTTCTGCCGATAGGGTCAATTTGCATATTACTCTTTTATTATATTGGATGACCTAAATATTCTCATGAGGACTGACAAAGCAGCAGAGCTTTTGTGAGTCTTCCTCCACTGCAGTATTTTGTCTCAGTACTAATCAATTTGTATGGAGTTTGATATATTTTTCATTTCTTAAAAAAAATAACTGTAGTTAAGTAATCTTGGCAAAAAATCCAAGCTATGACAGGTTTTTTTGGTGAGTTATAAAGTTGCCATTAATAAAGAAGAAAAATATGAATTACCTGGGGAAGAGTTATTGCTGTTGATTTTTTTTAACCAAGGATTTTTTTAAGGATCATTTAGGCTTTCTAATTAGCTAGATGTGCACAGGAAGTTTGCCTGCCCTGTTTAATTTGTCTAGATTTGTGTGCAGGATTTGACTTAGGACTTCACAGTATGTATTGAAGAAATTAACTATTTAGTATTGTGTATCAAGCATTTGCTTTGGCGTCAGACCTGGGTTTAAGTACAACTGTGTGACCATCAGTAAGCTATTTCTCTAAGCCTTGATTTCTGTATCTATAAACTATGGTTAATACTAGACCCTACCTCATTGAGTTCAGGATTAAATGCAATCATAAGTGTACTCAGTGCCTGGCATAGAGTTATCACTCAGTAAATGGTAGGCATCTGTCTACCTACCGGTGGGGAGGACAATAAATAAATCCTTATAAGAGTAGCCGTTTAATTATGGTTACCTACATGCACAGGCAGAGTACAGGGTGCATTTAAAGAGACTGCTTTTCTGTGGTCAGTCCTTGTGATGGTTTACACTGAAAGACTTTGCCATGTCTTCAGTGAGGCAGCTACATTTCTGCTAGAAAGGAGACGAGTCCCAGTTATATGAGCCATGCTGTGGAGACCTCACCACCTCGATGTCTTGCTTTTTGTTTTGCTCTAATGTTTATCCTTGGGTTCAGCGAGAACTTCCTAGGAGGCCCAGCAAAACCTCTGTCAGTGGGGAGACGAATTGCGTTTTGCCATTTACATCATCTAGATTGTGTGCTTCTAGAACTGAGTTTTCCATTGTTTTTTTCTCTTCAGCAGTGCCTAGCATGATATTCCATAGGCTCTCAATAAATTTGATTATCCAAAAGATAAGCACATGGTCTTGTTCTTCCTGACATGCCCACCTGACCAGATTATATGGTAAAAGTGTCAACACCAGTATGTCTTCTGAATTGTAAATTCTGTACATTCATCCAAGATCTGCTGATATTTTTTTATTTTAATAGAAATGTTTATTTCAAATTTATTTTAAAATTCAGACATTTAAAATTTTCTGTTCAGATGTCTGCATTTAATGAAGAAACTGTGATGTTACAGATAACCAAAAAAGATTTTTAAAATGTCTATTTTAAGACATTTTTTATAGAGAGTGATTCTCTAATATTCTTTGAATGTATACTTCAGCATAATCAAATGATAATGATAGGAAGAATGACTTGAAGAAGGGCCTTATTAGATCACACTAATTCACCATCAGACTTGCATAATTTATTTTAAGTTCATAATTACTGGTCGGTCAGTATTTCTTAGTAGACTTTGACTCTTTTTTATTAGACTTTTCAGCTTGACTGCTGGTCAAATATGGGACAGTCAACAGAAAAGGAGTTAGGACCAAAGAATCCCAACTACGTTTCTTTACCTATGGATCATTTGAGAAAGTAATGGTCTACAGATATTATTGTGCCAGTCAGAATAGGTGAGATTATACTCTAGCAACAAACTGCTCCAAAATCTTTAGTGGCTTCTCACTCAGACAGCACACTCAAGGAGAGTGGCAGAGGGCTGTGCCCTCGGTAGTCACTCAGGGACCCAGACTGACTGAGACTTCATCTCAGCATGTGCTTCCATGATCATCAAGGCAGGGAAAGGTAGTTCCAAGCAGTTAAACCTTCCCGCTCAGGCAGGACCCAGGCATGTGGCCTCAGCCAACCACTGGGTAATAGGACATTCAGTCTTCTGTTTACCCAGATGGGAGAACTGGATATAGCTATCAGTGAGTAAAAATAACAACCGATTATTAATAAACTAGAGGCCCGGTGCACGAAATTCGTGCAGGGGGGGGGGGGGGGCGGTTCCCTCAGCCTGGCCTGCACCCTCTCCAATCCAGGACCTCTTGGAAGAGTGCAGTCGGACATCCCTCTCACAATCCAGGACCACTGGCTCCTAACCACTCACCTGCCTGCCTAATGCTCCTAACTGCTCCCCTGCCTGCCTGATCGCCCCTAACCGCCTCTGCCTGCCTGCCTGGTTGCCCCTAAAGGCCCTCCCCTGCCGGCCTGGTCACCCCCAACGTGCATATTGCTGGGGTCCCTCAGCCTGGCCTGTGCCCTCTTGCAGCCCTCAGGGGATGTCCTCGGGGAAGCGAACCTAAGCCAGCAGTCAGACATCCTTAGCTCTGCTACGGAGGCGGGAGAGGCTCCCGCCACTGCTACTGAGCTTGCCAGCCATGAGCCCAGCTCAGGGCTTCTGGCTGAGCGACACTCCCCCTGTGGGAGCACACTGACCACCAGGGGGAAGCTCCTGCATTGAGCGTCTGCCTCCTGGTGATCAGTGTGCGTCATAGCGACTGGTTGTTCCACCGTTTGGTCAATTTGCATATTAGCCTTTTATTATATAGGGAGGTCAGAGGGGAGGGGGGTGGACATAGACAAAAGTGTGGTGATGGCCAGAGGTGGGGGGGGGCTGGGGGGGGGAGGATAAATGGGAGAAATGGGAGACATCTATAATAGTGTCAACAATAGAATAAAAACAACGATATACCACTACACTAAACACCTCTTAGGGAAAAAAAAAGATACATTATGAACTACGTATTTACTACATTGATAAAATTAAAAAAATTTAAAAAGAAAGAATTTTGTCCAGAAAGGAGTATTGTTGAAATATTTTATTTTTTATTTTTTTAATGGTAAAAAATAAAAGCTTCTAAGGAAGCTTCAGAGCCCCTGTGAGGGCTGGATTTGTTCTGGGGGAGAGAGCAAGCAAGTTGCAACCAGCAGTATTTTGGATAACCTGCCTGAAATGATTTAAAAGAGAAAAGGACAGATTCCCCAAGCCTACAATTATTTGTAATTTATTTTCTTATTCTAAATAAAGTCATTTTTGAACCTTATTTAAAAAAAACAAAACCCTCCCCCCTAAAATTAGTCCTTCAGGTTTAGTAAACTTTAGGCCTCACTAAACCTATGTTAGTCCCTGAGGGTTGAGGTCCCCAAAGGAGTTCGGATTCATTCATTATATTTATTTGCTCCTTTTAATTCTTGTTCTAGAGGGAGAGTGAGGACAGTGTTTTACTCAGTAATTTTTATAATAAGAATTGTATTGGAACCTCCTCCTTCTTTGGCTGTTTATGGGTTTACCTTACCAGGAACTCACAGAGACTTTAAGCCCTTTGAAGATAGAGACAGAGCTGTATTGTGTTTCTATAACACAGGCACCAAGTTAATACAACTTTTATAAATATTTGTTGAAGAAACTGATAAATTTCAGTGCTATAACGCATTACTTTTCCTTCTGCTCCATCTATTTATTGAGACTTTTCTGCAAAGCGTAAGTCTGAGGGGATGAGAAAGTAGAGTGGAGTAAAGTTGCTTTTTCCAAACCCTAGATCCCATACTTTGATTTTACATAGTAGATGCATTTCTGAATGACATTTTGAATTGGGTATTAGATTTTGCTAATATCAACTCCCTTTACTCAGAGATTATTTTTAATGCTGTTTAAACGTTTCGTACTATGAGGTGCAAAATATTTTGCTTATTTTAAGAATCTTTGTGCATTCTTTATGTAGTAAAGTGAATTATCAACATAGTAAATCTGTTTAGGGGGTCTGCTTAAAATGGGGCACACCAGTACTAAACTCGGTTCTAGCAATGACTAATTCGCACACCTTGTGTGGAGTTAGATGGCTGTTGGACATAACCAACTTTTTTTGGTCCCTTTGCTCCCACAGCACCTGCTTCAACCAGAGGTAGTGTCTTGACCCTCCATGACCTCTTTGCCATGGTGGCCGCAGGGCGTCTACTGCCTGAGGCCTTGGCAGTCAGCCGGGCGTTGACCTTCCCAAGATGGCAGCGACCCTGACGAACGTGCATCAGGGGCAGGGTCCCCTCGGCAGAGGTGGAGCAGGGAGGCACACGGGGAGAGCTTTCAGGCAGGCCGGCTGAACCCAACAGAGTCGCACCGACAGTTTCCCTCCTCCTCTCCTCTCTCCCTGTGCTGGTGGGCTGATGGCTGAGGGGAGTGACAGCCACTGGCAAGGTCGGCGAGTCCCTGGCTTGTGTGTCTGAGCAGCGGGTGGGCAGCAGGTGGCGAGAGTAGACAGAGAAACTGGCCCCAGGCAGGATAGGTGAGGTGCACAAAACTTCTGCCTGGGCAGCGCCAGGGCTGCAGAGTTGTGGCAGATAACAAAGCGCTGGCATCTGAGGCCTCGATGCTGGCACGGGGGTCTGAGAACCTGGCAGGGTGCGGGACGTGCCTCTCCTGCCTCTGCCTGGCATGGGCTCCGCTGCACCACCAGCGGGAGGAAGGTGGGGGCTGGCCCAGTGTGAGCCGCTCGTTGCTTGCCACCTGCCGCAGCTCGCCAGTCCCCTATGGGCTGGGGGGAGGCGAAGGGTCGGTCCTTTGGTCGTCCTGGTCGCGATGGACTCTGCCTTTTTATATATATAGATTAATGAATCTTCTCTTAATGAAGTGACCTTTATGTATATGTTGGGCTTGAGAGGTTAGTTTTTTAGGGCTGTATTTGACAAGTTAGACTGTTTCAATAAAGCTATTTTAGCATTTTATTTGTGGCATACACATAATATAAAATCTAGTTATAACAGCAGTTGATACCAACGTAGCACTTACTCTGTAGAAGACCCTGTTCTGAGCATTTTACATATTTTAGTTCACTTAATCCCATAATAACTTAATGAAAAAGGCACTTTTTTTATCCCCATTTTATAGATGTTTAATTTGAAGCAGAGAGAGGTTAAGTAAGAAGCCTTTCAAAGTTGCATGACTAGAAAGTAACAAAGCCAGAATTTAGTTAAAAGCTTGTAACCTAGCTCTAGAGTATAAGCTTTTAATTAATCGGCTATATGGTACTGATAGCCGAGGTCATTTTCCTCAGAAAATTGATTTCTAAAATAATTATTCTATGTGACATAATGGAGATCCCCCAGGCTAGAAGAGGAGAATTATGGTATTGGCAAGGGGATGGACTAGATGACCAAGAAATTCTTTTCCAGCCATATGATTCTATTATGATTCTGGAGTAAATTTAAAAATATATATAGTGAGTATTAAGTGTGCCAGGTACTGGTCTAGGCTCTGGGGATTTACTATAGTGAATAATAACATGCCCCTGTTGTCATGAAGTTTTTGTTCCTGTGCAGTGGACAGTCATTGGCGGCTGGTAGCCAAGGGTTTAACATCTTCTCAGAGAGCTAGGGAAGGCTTCTTGTCATTGGAGATGAGGATGACAAGTAAGGATAGAGGGATGCACAAAGAAGGCCCAGTGCTGAGACGCAGGTGGCCAGTGGGATATAAGGCACAGAGACCACAGGCAGAGCACCCCAGGGATGCAGGCTTTTAGACGCAGGACACTGTTAATCAGGGAAATGACATGACCAGATCGGTGTGAAAACTGCTCTTGGCAGAGGAATAGAGTAGATTAGACGGAAATAGGAGTGGATAAGGGAGACCAATGAGACTGTTACAGCAATTCTTGTGAGAGGTGCTAGTTAGGGGACTAGGGCAGTGGCAGCTGGGGTGGGAGTTGCAAATAGATTTGAGAGATTTAGAAGGAAGCTGGTTTAGGACTTGGTGGTTAACTGGATGTGTATGGGAGTCAGGGGTGGTAAGGGGAGAGGACGGGAGGGAGGGAGAGGGGAGATAAAAGTTAAGGTCAATTTCCTGATTTCTGGTTTGAGCAGCTGAGTGCTTGCTTTTCTCTGCAATGACAGAGCATGGTGGAGAGGCCTTTGGAGGGGAAGGTGAGCAGCATTGTCCACCTCTGTAGTGTGAAACAGAGGGGGAAGGCCAAGATAGGGAGAGTGACAAGGACAGGGTGTGCATTGTAAAGAGAACGTGAGAACATGCCAGAAGCGAGGGACCAGCTGGGCGCTGATGCATCTCTAGATTTTGGGGCATGGAAGGATACAGCCCAGAAAACACATTCACGTCCCGCCCAGAAAACACATTCACGTCCCGCCCAGAAAACACATTCACGCCCTTCACATGGACACAGGGCCTACCTAGACTAATCTAAATGTTCTATGCATTTATTACTTTTCTTTCATAGAGGACATTTGTCTGAAAGATCAGGGTTTCCGTCTCCATTGCTATTCCTCACAGAGGCCTAAGTCTATTTTTCTCTGATTAAGTCAGTATAGAAGTGTTGTCCAGTCTTGTTTGGGAAATTGTTACTGGTGACAAAGGGTCATATCACCATAATCCATTTGCCTGTGAAGTAAATATTTGCTTGACACAAAAATAGAAATCAGGATGATTCTGTCCAGCTTGAGTTCCTTACAGTGTTGGGATTCCCCCCCCCCCCCAAAAAAAAGTCTTGCTACTTCTCTATTTAATATCACAAGTGGGACTATTCTACATTACTCCCTCTAGCTTTCTTTCTCCCTTGGAAGGGACATCTGTGGCTGAGCAGAGCAGAAAGGGCAAAGCTTCTGAGGGCATCAGATTAGCCTGGGTGTCTTCTTCCTCTCTAGGTGCTCAGTACTCCTGTTTTTATTTTATATGTAGTTACAGCAAGGCTTTGTTACTATATAAATTCAAGTTTATTTCAGAATAAATCTTGTCCCTACAAAATAATAGTTGAGTCTAACAAAAGCCTATCCCCCAACACCAGCATTATGAAGGTGCCATGACTTCGTTATATGTTCCAGTACTGGAAGCCAGTATTTCTTGCCATGGTTTTGGCCTGAGCCCTTAAAATAGGAACTTTTTTTTCCTACGAGGAATTTGGGGGAGGAAAGCTTCATACTTAGGAGAGTGACTCTGGAGCTGGGTTATTTCCTAGCTCTGCACATTCTAGCTGTGTAATTTTAGGCTTTGTAACTGTGTGACTTTCACTTTTGTTTGTGCCATATTTAAAAGTGGACTTTTTTTTTTTTTAACAATTACTTCATAGCTTGTTTTCAGGAATAATGAGGTACTAAATGTAAAGTACTTAGAATAGTACCTGGCACATAGTAAAAGCTCAATGAATGTTAGCTATTGTTGCCTTTCTTATATCTCCCAGGATGAAGGAGGTAGGTTTTCCTATCTATAACTCTCTATAATGTCTAACATAGTATTCAGTATTCAAAAAGCTCCTTTCCCCCTAAAAAATGTGGCAGTTAGTAAAGAAATGGGAGGGGATTGGTCGTCCAGAGGAACCAATATCACCCAAGAGAAATGAAACCAGCCTCTAAACTGCCCCCTTTGAGCTGTGGACAGCCCCATAGCACTTTGGGCCTGAGGTTGGGTCACCCAGTGTTCCATGCTCCTCAGGAGGTTTCTCTTTTACTTTAGTGTTAGCTTTGAGTTGTGTAGAATAGTGGTTTTTACCCTTGGGGTTATAATTATCTTCACTGCCTTCAGAGGTAGTCATCCGACTCCTCTCTTTCTTCATAGGATGTTTCTGGAAATTAGACAAAATGAATTACAGCTTTTGGTAGGTAAAATATAAGTGTAAGTTACTTTGCTAGCTTAGAACTCAGTATAAAAATATTCTAGATTTTGGCTGGTGATAAATTGGAAAAGTAAAGACACATCAAATAAAGCATTTAAGCCCTTAAAATTGCTAAAAGTTCTGTGATTTTAAGGTTGCAAAGAACTTACAGATGATCTAGTATAAGCCACACATTTTACAGTTAATAAAAGAGGCCCATAGATGCTAACAATTTCTGAAATTTATGTAGCTAGTTAAAGGAAGAACCATCGATGGAACACAGATCCCCTGGCTCTCTGGTTGATCAATGTTCTATCCACGATAACACATTATCTCTTCTTTAAAAGTTTTATAAAACACTAGAGGCCCGGTGCACAAAATTTGTGCATGGGGGGGGGGGGGTGTCCCTCAGCCCAGCCTGTACTGTCTCCAATCTGGGACATCCCTCTCGCAGTCCAGGACCACTGGCTCCTAACCACTCACCTGCCTACCTGCCTAATGCCCATAACTGCTCTTCTGCCTGCCTGATCATCCCTAACCGCCTCTGCCTGCCTGCCTGCCTGGTTGCCCCTAACAGCCCTCCCACAACTGCCTTTTCCTGTCAGCCCAATCACCCCTAACTGCCCTTTCCTGCTGGCCTGGTCACCTCTAACTGCCCTCCCTTGCTGGCCTGGTTGCCCCCAACTGCCCTCCCCTGCTGGCCTGGTTGCCACTAACTGCCCTCCCCTGCAGGCCATCTTGTGGTGGCCATCTTTGACCACATGGGAGCAGCCATCTTGTGCGAGGGCGTGAGGGTCAATTTGTATATTACCTCTTTATTATATAGGATGCCTAAATCTTTAATTAGTATATGTGATATAGAACAGCGGTTGCTAACCTTTTGGACCACCAATTGGCGACCGCTGATATAGAAGAACTTAACACACTATAAAGTAGACATCAAACACACTAAAAATATGTCTATTGTGCCATAAGTTTGACATAACTTGCAAGTAATGTTAGCTATAATACACTAAACATTTCATTAACACTAATGTTGCTTGCCTTTTCACAATTTGGAAGAGACTTGAAAGGAATTTAGATAGCTTATGTGAGAATGTTTGATACTTTCCAGAAATATTAAGAAAGTTTGCCGAAGCTGGCCTAGTTTCTTAAACCTATTCCAAATAGGCCTGTCCTCATCATACACCCTCACCTGCCCTCATCAAGGTCCTGTCCTCCTTCACCTGCAGTAGCCTTGGATTCAGTTGATCAGACCCTTCTCCTTGAAAAACTCCATTTGCTTGATTCAGCTTTCCTCCTTACTCACCGAATGCTACCACTTTGTATATCGCCACTTCCTCCTGGTCTCCCTGACCTCTAAAAGTGAATATCCTGGACTCTGTGACTCTCTTTTCTTTTCTATTTATACTCATACTCACACTTGATGATTTTACTCAGGCTCAAAGGCTTTAAACCATTTCTAGGCTAAAGACTCCAAAATTTATATATCCAGCCCAGAATTCTTCCTTGAATTCCAGACTCATAAATTCACTTTTACTTGAATGTCAAGTTTTACTTGAAATGTAAAATAAAGTCACACTCCTGAGCTGGACTCTAAAATTTACTTCGTCCTATAGTCTTCCATAATTTGGTAAATAGCATCTTCACCCTTTGGTTCAGGCCAAAAACCCTGGCATCATCTAGTCTGTCAGTAAGCCTTATTAGTTCTACCTTCAGATATTTCCAGAACATGATCTTTTCTGACTGTATCAACTACCCCACCCCCACTCCTGTTCAACACCTGCCCTCAGTCTCCTGCTGGGTTATTATAGCAGCTCTGTGACAGTAGATTCTACCCTTGCCTCCTGGAATTTTTCCTCAACCTAACAACCAAAGAGTCATGATCTGGTCCTTTAAAAACATCAGATCATGTCACTGCTCATAACACTCCTAGCCGTGTCTCCAGTGATTTTCCATCCTACCCTATTGAACAGTCACACTCCTTACAGTGGCTCCAAGGCCCCATATTCTGGTGCCCATTACCTTTTGAACTTTTTTTTACTTGTTTTCGCCACTCCAGCCACAATGACCTTCTTGCTCTTCCTTGAACACACAAGGCATACTTTTGCCTCAGGACCTTTGAACTTGCCATTGCCTCTGTTGGAACCTTTTTTTCTCTTATTTCTATACTAGAGGCCTGATGCACGAAATTTGTGCAAGGGGCTCAGCCCTCGCAGCCGTGGTGGCTTGCCTTGGCCCTCACAGCAGCCCCGGCTTCATCCGAAAGGTTGTCCAGAAGGTCATTCGGCTCTCCGGTCTAATTAGCATATTACACTTTATTATTATAGACTAGAGGCCCAGTGCATGAAAATTCATGCACTGGAAGGGGGCTCCCTCAGCCCGGCCTGCCCCCTCTCACAGTCTGGGAGCCCTCAGGGGCAGGAGGCGACCCAGCAATCAGGGGAAGTCAACGCCCCCATCACACCTCTGCTGCTGCCACTGCCCACGGCATAAGCCTTGGCCAGCCCTGGTTACCTGAGCCTCCCGTGACCCTGGGAGGCTGGGAAGCTGCCCTCTGAGGCTTGCCTGCGCCTCTGGCTGGCCCTGGATGGCTGGGGGGCTGAGGGGACTGGGCACCACCATCTTGTGGCTATAGGCGCTGCCATCTTTGAGGGCGGGGCAGTCATTTAGCATATTCCCTCCTTACTGGCTGTGGGTGCCACCATGTTTGTGATGGCATGAGGGTCAATTAGCATATTCCCTCTTTATTAGATAGGATGGCTCATTTACTCACCTTTGGGTCTGCAATCATATGTCATCTTCTCAGTAAAATCTTTACTGACCATCCTATTTTAAAAGCTACCAATGCCTATCCTTCTTCACTGTTTTATTTTTCTCCATACTAATGATCACCACATACCACATATATTTTACTAATTTATTTGTCTTATTTGATTTTTTTACTGTTTCTTATTCCCAGTAAAATGAAGCCCCTGAAGATCTAAAACCAAACCTGCCACATAGTAGGTGCTCAATGAATATACTTGAAATTGAAAGGATGAACTCTCAACTATTCCTTTGTAGTTTTCAGAAGAAAGAAATGTAGGTGAAGATGTATTCCCTTTTCTCCCAAGAGATCCCTGGGCTTTGGAGCCCAGGGTGTGTGTGTGGGGAGGGGGGGGGCGCAAGGGGGGGGCGGTAGTGGGACTAATTGAGATTAGAATTCCAGCTCCAATACTCATCCTGCTGTGTGACTTTGAAAAGGTTGCTTAAAATCTGAGACTGGGTCTGACATGTCACCCTTCAACACAGGTTACTTCCCTTTGCCTTTTCTGCTTCCTTTCCCTTCTCTTCCTATCTCCCACCCACAGAAGAAACTCGGTTGCTGGATTTTCCAAAACTTAATTGCAGAGCTCCTATATGAACACTGTCCCTTGCTTCAAAATTATATTATAGGTTAATCTTGTACATTTCAGTCTGATCTTTCCCCCTTAATTATTATTAATTAAACGATCTTTTCTACGTGAACTATGTACTGAGCAGGAAGCCTAGAATCTTTATGAGCATTGCAAGGTAAGACAGCTATGTCTTGGATATGAGATTTAGAAAGTACTGCATCAGAAAACATGGAAAGGGTATTACAGGTTTTTGTATTACAGGGAGTTATATTGCTGTTACCTCCATGGCTACCCTAGGGCAGTGGGACACATCCAAGGGTACTTTGTCATCAGTGTCCTTGTTCTCCCTCTTTGTCACCTTGACCTTTCAATCTTGAAATATAGATAGGTGGTATATGCAGGTTCACTCTGCATTTATATAGCCATTCTCTTTAAACCTTGAATTTCTTAATAATTTATATTAGTATATTAGTATAGTACAGCGATTCTCAACCTTTTACATCTCATGGCACACATAAACTAATTACTAAATTTCTGCGACACACCAAAAAAATAGATTTTTTTTTTGCCGATCTGACAAAAAATAGGTATAATTTGGATTCATTCACCCCAGATGGTTGTTGTGTTGGCTGTTGTCATTTTTTATTTGACAGTCTAAGGCTGTGGTCGGCAAACTGTGGCTCTCGAGCCACATGTGGCTCTTTGGCCCCTTGAGTGTGGCTCTTCTACAAAATACCACGGCCTGGGCGAGTCTATTTTGAAGAAGTGGCATTAGAATAAGTTTAAATTTTAAAAAATTGGCTCTCAAAAGAAATTTCAGTAGTTGTACTGTTGATATTTGGCTCTGTTGACTAATGAGTTTGCCGACCATTGGTCTAAGGGAAAGGGATCAGTGTCCCTGACTAAATAAATAGTCAGGTATTACCTGTTTTAGAAGTTCTTTTGGCACACCAGTTGAAAAATCTCTGGTATAGTATACATTATACCAACTCAGCCCTTTTTTATACCATATATGATTCTGCATCCTTAGGAGGATAGATGAAACTGGCTTGCTTTGGGTTGCTTTGGGTATCACAGGAAGTCAGGGGAAAAGCTGGATGCTCAAAGAGTGGTATATGCATACATAGTCTTATAACCACATTTATCATCATTGTAGACTTGTAATTTATAGTACTTCCTGTATACAGATACTGAGACGGCTCACTCTGACTGAATCATGCCAACAGATGACTCAGACAGATAGGGATTCTAGCTCTTGCCAAGGGAAAAATGCAGGGCTAGGGAGCAAGGCATGCAAACTGTCCTTTTTTTTTAATGAAAAATTCAAAAAATGAGAATGCTGATATTAACATATATCCAAATTAGAGTTTGGATGGCTATTATTGCTTCATTAGTTTCATTGTAGAAAATTTCTGAGCTGTCTTTGCAATGTTAGACAATAAAGTATTGGGGCGGGGAGTGAGCAGGAGATCGGGATTTCAGATGGGAAATTGGAGTGTTCCTACTCTGCCACTTCTTTAGCTATGGCAGGCATCTTTAACTCTGAGCCTAACTTCTTATCCTATATAATAAAAGGGTAATATCCAAATTGACTGAACAGCGGAACGTCTGGTTGCTATGATGTGCACTGACCACCAGAGGGCAGACGTTCAATGCAGGAGCTGCCCACTGATAGTCAGTGCGCTCCCACAGGGGGAGCGCCACTCAGCCAGAAGCTGGCTCATGGCTGGCGAGTGCAGCCGCAGTGGCGGGAGAGGCTCCGTGGTAGCACTAAGGATGTCCGACTGATGGCTTATGGGAGCAGGCCTAAGCTGTCAGTCGGACATGCCCTGAGGGCTCCCAGACTGCAAGAGGGCACAGGCCTGGCTGAGGAACCCCCTCACCGCCCCCCCCCGAGTGCATAAATTTCGTGCGCTGGGCCTCTAGTCTCTAATAAAGTGATATGTCCTAGTTATCTACTTATCAGTACTAGGTGGAGATTCTGCACAACTTTCAGTTTCAAGAAACTTAATAGATTTATGGCATTTAATGATTTTGCCCCAAAATGTTAACTTTATATTCAGAAGGTTAATATTGACTATTCCCTTAGATGTGTGGTTATACCAGAATACTATTGTGCCTCAATGTAGTAGTAGAAGGACAGTTGTTTTTGTTTTTTATGTATGTTCTAGATTTTTTTAAAGAACAAATATTTAATCATTTTTTCTCTAAGATCATATTTAATAGTTGTCTGTATCTTGTGCTTGTAAAAGGCTGAGAGGAAAACTGTACAATATGAGGTGGTAGGTTTCTCAGAGCTAACAATGAGCCAAAGGAACAAAACAAATCAAGCCTGTATTAAGCATTATATACACTGAGTGGCCAGATTATTATGATCTCTGAACGTATAATAATCTGGCCACTCAGAGAGTGTGTGTGTGTGTGTATATATATATATTGGAGGCCCGGTGCATGAATTCGTGCATGGGTGGGGTCTGGCCAGCCTGGCCAGGGGGAGGGGACATGGGCAGTTGGCCGGCCTGCCTGCTGGTAGAACTCCTGGTAGAGGGGACAATTTGCATATTAACCTTTTATTATATAGGATATACACTGAGTGGCCAGATTATTATGCGTTCAGAGATCATAATAATCTGGCCACTCAGTGTATATTCCTAGAATAAAAACATATTTCCTGTTCTCTAAAAGTTCCTGTGAGGAGAGAGATGGATATTACCCCTATATCCTTATCTCTATCTATATATCTGTATCCTTTTCTCTATTGACATATTGATATCTATGGATAACAAAATGTTATCTATATATGTGTACACACAATGGAATAACAAAAAAAATTTAATGTGTAATCACAAACTTTCTAAGTGCAGGCTATAATTGGGAGAGGGAGCATAAGAGAAAGCTCTTTGAATTTGGAAACACTCATACAGCAAATATTGATCAAATGCTCAGCACTCACTACTACAGTCACTGAGGACATACAGCACTGAACCCAACATATATGGTCCCTGTTGTTGGGGAGCTTATAGTTTATGGTGGGAGAAAGAAATATAATAAACAAACAAATAAATATGGCAGTTTTTGATATGATGAATGCTAGAAGAAAATAACCAGAAGGCTAATACTACAGGTGATTTTTCCCCCCAGATGGAGAAATTCTATATACAAATAACAATAGACCTGGTTTTTATCCCTGGCAAAATTCTAGAATTAGCAGTTAACCTTATGGTTTATGGATGAGCATTTAGGAAAATGCATCGTTCTAGTAACCAATTTGAGTTGTCTAAAAATAACTCATTCCCAAATAAATGGATTTTTTTAGAGTTTTGTTGGAAAATCAGGGCAGTGCTGCAGATAGAGTGTATCTTGATTTCAGCAAAGTGTCTGATGGAATTTCTCAAGATGTGTTCAGATAAAGATGAGCTAAAATTTAAATACCTTTGTGTGCAAGGCACTTGATAAGATGGTGAAATTATATTCAGAGTGATGGTTCTTGAATCAGTGACCCCCCCATAAGGTTTCTAGTGGGGTATCACAGGATTTTGTTTTTGGCACTATCCTGACCAGTGGTCTTCAGAAATCTAGAGGAAAACATAATAGGCACAGGGAGAGAACTAATGCAGTAGATGAGAGTCAAATGAATAAAATTATCTTGATGACTGGATAAGATGTATTATTTAACCATCATTTGGGAACCATTCATTAATTCATTTATTAGTATTTATCATTAGCTTTGTGTCAAATACTGTTCTTGGTATTGGAAATACATGGGAAAACAAAGATGAATGAGTCATGGTCCTGCCTTCATGCACCATATAGTATGCTAAAAGAATGACTTCATAGGGCAGTTTTTAACATAGCGGTGTGTACAAAGGATGTTTAGGGCCTAACAAGGGGAGCAGTCATCCTAACCTGGTGCTGTTCCTGGCTGTGTTGCTTTTCCTCCCAAGCACCCAACTCCTGAAGAGTAGTCTCACTCTGCCCCCTTTTAAAAAGTCCTCTATGATGCACTTCTAAAAAAAATTTTTTTTTAATTCTTATTGTTGAAAGTCTTACATGTCTTCTTTGTCCTCCATTGATCTCTCCCCGGCCACTCCCGCCCCGTACCGTAGCACATTCCCTCGCCCCCCTACTGTCTGTGTCCATTGGTTATGCTTATATGCATGCATACAAGTCCTTTGGTTGATCTCTCCCCCTCCCCCCTCCCCCCTCCCCCCCCAACCTCCCCTGCCTTCCCTCCTAGATTTGACAGTCTGTTCGATGCTTCTGTGTCTCTGGATCTGTTTTTGTTCATCAGTTTATGTTCATTATATTCCACAAATGAGTGAGATCATGTGATACATCTTTCTCTGACTGGCTTATTTTGCTCAGCATAATGGTCTCCATGTCTATCCATGCTGTTGCAAATGATAAGAGTTCTTTCTTTATAACAGCAGCGTAGTATTCCGTTGTGTAGATGTACCAGTTTTTTAATCCACTCATTGGCTGATGGGCACTTAGGCTGTTTCTAAATCTTACCTGTTGTAAATTGTGCTACTGTGAACATAGGGGTGCATATATTCTTTCTGATTGGTGTTTCAGATTTCTTGGGATATATTCCTAGAAGTGGGATTACTGGGTCAAATGGCAGTTCATATTTAATTTTTTTGCAGAAAATCCATACTGTTTTCCATAATGGCTGCACCAATCTGTATTCCTGCCAGCAGTGTACGAGGGTTCCTTTTTCTCCCCATCCTTACCAGCACTTGTCCTTTGTTGATATGTTGATGATAGCCATTCTGACAGGTGGGAGATGGTAGCTCATTGTTGTTTTGATTTGCATCTCTCAGATGATTAGTGACTCTGCGCATTTTTTCATATGTCTCTTGGCCTGTATGTCCACTTTCGAAAAGTGTCTATTTAGGTTCTTTGCCCATTTTTTGATTGGATTGTTTATCTTCCTTTTGTTAAGTTGTATGAATTCCTTGTACATTTTGGAGATTAACCCCTTATTGGGTTTAACATTGGCAAATATGTTCTCCCATGCAGTGGGCTCTCTTGTTGTTTTGTTGATGGTTTCTTTTGCTATGCAGAGGTTTTTTTATTTTGATGTAGTCCCATGTGTTTATTTTCTCATTAATTTCCATTGTCCTAGAGATGTGTCGGTAAAGATATTGCTATGAGATATATCTGATATTTTGCTGCCTATGGATTCTTCTAAGATTTTTATGGTTTTCCATCTTACATTTAAATCCTTTATCCATTTTGAGTTTATTTTTGTATATGGTGTAAGTTGGTGGTCTGGTTTCATTTTTTTTGCACGTTTCTGTTCAGTTTTCCCAACACCATTTATTGAAGAGACTGTCTTGACTCCATTGTATTCTCTTGCCTCTTTTGTCAGATATTAATTGAGCATAATGGCTTGGGTTGATTTCTGGGTTCTCTGTTCTGTTCCATTGGTGTATATGTCTGTTTTTGTGCCAGTACCAGGCAGTTTTGCGAACAGTGGCTTTGTAGTATAGCTTGATATCTGGTATTGTGATCCCTCTGACTTTGTTATTCTTTCTCAGGATTGCTGCGGCTATTCAGGGTCTTTTTTTATTCCATATGAATTTTTGGAGAGTTTGTTCTAGGTCTGTGAAATATGCTGTTGGTATTTTAATGGGGATTGCATTGAATCTGTAGATTGCTTTGGGTAGTATGGACATTTTAATGATGTTGATTCTACCAATCAGTGAACATGTTATATTCTTCCACTTGTTTCTATCTTGCTCCATCTCTTTTTTCAAAGTCCTATAGTTTTCTGTGTACAGGTCTTTTACTTCTTTAGTTAAGTTTATTCCTAGGTATCTTAATTTTTTTTTTTTCTGTTGCAATGGTAAGTAGGATTGTGTGTTTTTTTAGTTTCTCTTTCTGTGAGTTCATTATTGCTGAATAAAAATGCCACAGATTCCTGGGTGTTAATTTTGTATCCTACTATGTTGCTGAATTCTTTTATTAAATCTAGTAGTTTTTTGATGGAGTCTTTAGGGTTTTCTATGTACAATATCATGTTATCTGCAAATAATGACAGTTTTACTTTTTTAATTTGGATACCTTTTATTTCTTCTTCTTGTCTAATCGCTATGGCTAGTACTTCCAGTACTATGTTGAACAGGAGTGTTGAAAGTGGGCATCCCTGTCTTGTTCCTGTTCTTAGGGGAAATGGTTTTAGTATTTGCCCTTGAGTATGATGTTGGCTATAGGTTTGTTACGTAAGGCTTTTATTGTGTTGAGGTATGATCCCTTTATTCCCACTTTGCTGAGAGTTTTTAATAAGAAAGGGTGTTGGATTTGTCAAATGCTTTTTCTGCATCAATAGATAAGATCATGTGGTTTTTGTCTTTCAGTTTGTTTATTTGATGTTAAATCACGTTTATTGATTTGCGGATATTGTAACTAACCTTGCATCCCTGGAATAAATCCCACTTGGTCATAGTGTGTGATGTTTTTAATGTATTTATTGCTGGATTCAATTTGCTAATATTTTGTTGCACTTCTTGATGCTTAAATATCAGGGTTGTATTTCAGTCTTTGCAGCCCTCCTCTTTTTTATTTTTTATCTTTTACTTCACCTTCATCCCTACTACTCTCAACAAAGCTTCTCACCTTGGGAGCAGCTGCTCTTTGTTCCTCACACCTTTGAAGGGACCCAGTTACCTATTTTTATGCAAATATGGAAAGTACCTTCACATATGCAAATGTAGAACATTAACACTTCCTAGTGCTCAGGAGCAATGTTCCCTTAAAAATTACACTGTTCTGGAGTAACAAACTATGAAGGTTAAGTGTGCAGGAACAGTTTAATCTTGTAATCAAATAAAACTTATTCTAGTTAATGCAAAACCCTAACAACCTTATCGTTATTGTGCTGTATTGTAATTACCAAGTAGAGAATAGTTGTCCTAGAGAATGCAATAATATTTCTCTTGTACGTGAGAGTAGATCTTGTGCGTTTTCTTCTTGCTGGTTCTTTCTTACCCATAATTATCTTTACTGTTGACATTTTTCTTGATGCTAGTATAGTTTAATAGTTTTGTGTACTTGTAAACACCATACGGATACTTTTGACAGGTTAGAAAAACAAAACTCTGGTACTTCTAGGTGCCAGGATTCCCTCCTCTGTCTTCTAGGGAGGTGTCTTTTCTGCACTTGGTTAACTCCTGCAGGATGTGGTTTGTCCCTTGGTGTGGATTTCTCTCAACTCCAGTTGTACATTGGAATTATTAGGGTTCTTTTACAAAGTTCTAGTGCCTGGATCCCATCTGTTGGAGAGTCTGATTAAATGAGTCTGGGTTGAGCCTGTCATTCGTTTGTTGTTGTTGTTGTTGTTGTTGTTGTTGTGTGTGTGTGTTTTAAAACTCCTCATGTAATTTTAATATGCAGCTAGGGCTGAGCATCACTGCACATGAGGGACAGTAGTATAGTGTTTATCAGTGTGTCCCAGGATGGTCAGTAGGAACACCATGATGCTGCTGTAGAGGACAGAAAGGTTATGCCAGCCTAAGATGTAGGATACAGAGCATAGAAAGACTTCACTTGGAATCCGGGGAGACCAGGAATGAAATTTATTACAGGCATTTAAGGGAGTTTGAAGGTTGGGTGGTTCTGGCTCCTAGTCCAGATGTACCACATCAGGCATTCTTTATTATTCTTGCAACACATCAGAATAGACTTGTAGCAGCTCTAGACAGTGCTTCCTCTCCTCCTGGAGGTCCAGGCTGATCCTTTCTTAAATAAGGTACCAAGAATTATATCAGGTTTAACTTTGGGGCTGGGCTTGCCATTAAATACAATGAGATTACAAGAGGCAACCTAAATCTCCCTATCCCATTCCCCTACCGTGGATATACCTTTCACATAGAATCTCAGAGCTTGAAAGATAAGTCATCCTTCTCTTTTTTAGTATGTTTAATTTCTATAGGTCATTGAGACCTGTAGAAATTAAACGTGCTGCCTAATGTCACACCAATGTTATAAGTGTTAAAACTAAAATGAAAACCCATTTCTCTTGGCCGTAAGTTCATTGCTTTTTCTATCGCTTCATACTATCTTCTAGTATATTCTTCTGAATATTTCCACTAGAAAATATCTCTATATCTTGAAGAAAGATTAACTTTTGGAAACTTTTATAACTCATTCAGATTCAGGCCTAGTAGTGGGGGAAATCTACTTAATACTTGTGGTCCATAATTGACAGAAAATTTACAGTGAGCTGGAGCCATGTCATCAAGCCAGTTTGGGGGCAATATTACGTTTTTTTCTGTATCACAGAGAATTTCTCAACTGCTTCAGAATTTCTTCTTTATAAACTGAATGGACAGTACAACCTTGTGGGATGAATTTTGAATGGACCATGTCATCTGCCTGCTGATACTTGAAGTTCCTTTAAAAAAGAAAGATTTTCATTCCCCAATTAGAAGTAAAAGCCTAAGAAGCAAATGCCTCTGAGACAGATCCACTGAAACTCGTGGACTCATTCACAAGTCAGTCAGTAAATGAAAATACGAATGGCGTCACTTATTTAATTCCTTTAAGGTGCCTAGCTCCTAGATGCTTTGCATGCTCTTCTTCAGTTAGTCATACAAACAGTTGAATGTCAGTATATTTCCATTTTACAGATAAGGAAACTAAGTTTCTCAAAGGTCAAGTAATGTGTCCCACGTCACTCAGCCAGCAAGTAAAAATGCTGAACACTGCATGGACCCTGTCATGAACTATTTAAAAATATAATCATTTATTCATTATGGATGAGTAGGCCAACAGGTCTGGATTACATTTTTAAGGTTCCAAAAACATTATTTTAACAAAACATTATTTTAACCCATTTTGTTATCTGATTTATCATTTTTGTTATATGATTTAACTACAAAATGCCAATACTATTATCCTTTGACTTGATGGATTTCAAGTTTTTTAACTTTATGGCTTTAATTGATGAATAAAAATGAGGAGTTTATTTATAACTAGTGGCCCGGTGCACAAAATTCGTGCACATTAAGAGGGGATTAATTAGAGGAAATAATTTAATATTGCTATTTGCCCTTTCTCTATAATAGAAGTGTCAGAGATGAAAGAAAATTAGTAAAATGTATATGAAAACCTTCCTCCTGTTAGAGTCTGGGGCACACCATGGGACCCAGAGTCAAGTCCCCGCCCACCCACATGAGCCTCAAAATTGCGTAAGACCCAGACCCGGCCACCCTCCCCCCCCCCCCCCCCCCCGCATTGGGATAGATCCAGACCTGGCTAGTCCCACCCTTGTCAAGCCCCGCTGGGCAGGGAGCGTAGCCTCAGGTCCCCTGGCCTGGCACCAGGACAAGGGGCGTGGCCTGAGGTCCCCCGTCAAGCCCCACCAGGTGGCGGGGTGGCGCAGCCTCAGGTCCCCTATCAAGCCCCATGGGCAGGGGGGTGCAGCCTCAGGTCCCCCCTAGGTGGGGGGCGTGGCCTGAGTTCTCCCAACCCAGCACTGGGGGTGCACCTTGAGGTCCCCTGTCAAGCCCCACCAGGCAGGGGGGCACAGCCTCAGGTCCCCTGGCTTGGTGCTGGGGCGGGGGATGTGGCCTAAGGTCCCCCAGCCTGGTGCCAGGGTGGGGAGCGTGGCCTTAAGTCCCCTGTCAAGCCCTGCCAGGTGGGGGGTGCGGCCTGAGGTCCCCTGGCCTGGCACTGGGACGGGGGGGAACAGCCTGAGGTCCCCTAGCCCAGCACGAGGATGGGAAGCACACCTTGAGGTCCCCTGTCAAGCCCTGCCAGGTGTGGAAGGTGGCTTGAGGTCCCCTGTCAAGCTGTGCCGGGTGGGGGGCAAGGCCTGAGATCCTCTGTCAAGCCCTGCCTGCCTGAGGTCCCCTGTCAAGCCCCACGGGGGCGGCGGAGGGTGTAGCCTCAGGTCCCTGCTGATTGCTTGTTAAGGCTCCTTATGGGAACTTGGCCTCAGCTGTGGGTGCAGCCATCTTTGTGACAGAGTGATGGTTAATTAGCATATTCCATCTTTATTAGATAGGATAACCTGTTTGCCATTAGTGTATATGTCCTTGTTTTTTTATGAAATTACTTAAACCTTCTCAGGGCAAGGAACTAGTATACCGATGCCTAAAAACCCCGTGTAAAATAATTAGCTGGTCAAGTCATGACATCTGGGGAAGGCTTTCACATGGGTATATTCTCAGTGACCATTCTGAGTAAATTTTGCTTTTCACAGAAGATCTAGTCTTAGAATATTAAATCCCTGTTCAACAGGGGACAGTGCCACTTTTCTTATTTCATTGAGAACATTCCCTTTTCATAAGTATTATTTCAGGCCCTTACCATCTTGAAATAAAATTTGTAGAAAGTGTAACTACTCACAAAAATAATATATTTTAAAAAATCAATATAACCTCAAGTAGTTTTTTAGTGTAATTTAATAGGCTGATTGTAAACTTTTATTAAAAAGTGGAAAGGGTCAAAAATAACCAGCTCACCTAAGGAGAAGAGCAGGGTGTGAAGACTAGCTTTAGTAGTCTAGAAGGGCACATGAGAGGCTTGAGGTGCTGGTAGGGATTCATTATACAACTATTTGCTAAGATGTACCTTTATACTTTACCCATATTTTTCTGTATGTTGGTTATATTTCAATGAAAGGGGGTTTGAATAAATCATTGTTATGCTCTAGCTGTGGCTGAAAGAAGAGAGGAAAGGGTTAGACTGGAAGATGAAAGTACTCCCACAGGTTTCCAGAATGCCTCCTAGAATTAATCCACCGCCACCAAAAACCTCTGATTTAGAACAGTAACTTGATAGGGAGGTTTTACAATTGTATTGATGGCACTGGTTTTTTTGGGTTAGCCAATTGAAGAGTTCCTTACTTAGTTATCCCGAGTCCCTCATGTTGCCTTCGTTAGCCCATTATCACTGATCCTTAATGGAAACTGAGAGCAGTCGATCATTATTTTCAGAGGAAAACGTGCATGTTTTTGGTGAAGCCTTCTGTGTTTTAATATTTGTACTCCCCATTTCCATTCCTTTCTTTGTTTCTTTTGCTTTATGGACGTACCCTTTACTTGTCATAACGAACCTAATTACTTATTCTATTGACAATTTAGCTTTAGTCAGAACTTCTAGGGTCTAGTTAATGCCTTACTGTTTGATGTCATCTGAAAATTTAGTGGTATCTACTTCTCATTATTTATCTGGTCATTGGCCATGTTGCTATAGATCACTTAAATCCTTTGCTCCATGTGCCTTTATCCTGAGGCTGACCTGTAGGAGCAGCCATCTTTGTGATGAGCTGTCTGATCCGTAAGGCAGTGTACAGCATACTAATATACAGGATGTCCCCCCAAAATGTATACACACTTTGAATAATTATGAAAATTGAGCTATCAGTTGTTAAAGTGTGTATACTCTTTGGGATACCCTATATATGTACAAAGGAAATTGTTAAAAAAATTAAGACTAGAATTTAAAACCAAAATATATGTTCAAATGAATAAAACAATCTTGCCATATAAATAATCTTGCCTTCTAAAACTGTAAATATTTTCTAAAACATTTTTATTGTTAAATGCTTTTTAAGACATAAAAGGAATAAGAATCTTATAAGTTTCATCCAATCTTAAAACTGCAACATTTATTTTTTTACCTTATTCAGCAGTTATAAGGTAAATTTAAAATTTTGTGCTTTTTTTCTTATGTACCATTATTTTTTAAACCTTTCCCATGTAGCTGTCACAGGTACTATTTTTAATAGTTGCATGGTAACTTCATCATTTTGGTAAATGTCTACCACTGACCTCTTGATAATCTTGGATTTAACAAGTCATAAGCCTATATGACCCAGGAATTTTACTGAGGCGCAAGTCTGGGTCGCTGCTGACGATCCCGGCAGGCGTCAAATTAGTGTCTTAGCCAGTGAGTGTGCAGAGTCCCTGCCCAACATAGCCTTTGAGTAGCATCTTGTTTTCTACTGGTCCTTGTGTGCACAGAGTGATTAAAGAAAAATACTATCCTCACAGAGGCACAGAAGTTTTCAGTATTGTTCCCAGAGTAATGATGCAGAACAGTGTTCATTTTAGTGACACAATTGGTTGCATTAGTCTTACAAATAGTTATAGACTTCTACTTATAGAATAATTGAAAGCTTAAAAGGATTAAATTGTTTCCAGTTTTATTTATTTGTCAGGGAAATGAGATATTGTCAGTGGTTTTTCAGAATCTGCAGATTTATGAGTACCTTGGGATAAGTCAGTTTTGACTATTTCAGGTCTGGTGTAATTTATTTATATTACCTTGTTGTTGGGCATTTAGTTTGTTAGAGAGGAAGCTTGGTTTGAGCACCATTAAACTTGTTAAAATGTTTTCTCTTAACGTTTCTAAGCCAGTATTTTAGAGTCCTCAAAAATGAGCATTTTTCTCTTCTTTATGAACTAGATCATATGCTGATTCTTTTAATCACCATGAATTTAAAATTTCAGACCAAGTAAAAGGGACTGATCAGAGGTTCTCAAATGTGATATCTAAACATTTCTGAATTATAAACAGTACCTTTTTTTTTTGGTAACAGCTTTACTGAGATATAATTCAAATGCCATACAATTCACCCATTTAAAGCGTATAATTTAATATTTTAAGTATATTCATAGTTTGCAACCATCACCACAATTAATTTTAGAACATTTTTATTGCCCCAAAAATGAACTCCATGTCTTTTAGCTATCACCCCCCCCCCCGCCATTTCTTCATTCCTTCTAGCCTCAGGCAACCACTAATCTTTCTATCTCTCTAGATTTGCCTCTTCTGAATATTTCATGTAAATGGCATCATAAAATTGTGGTATTTTGTGACTGATTTCTTTCATTTGGCACAATGTTTTCAAGGTTTATCCATGTTGGCTACATGGCTAATACATATACTGATAAGTACTTCATTTCTTTTTATAGCCCATAATATTCCATTTTATAGGTCTGCCAATTATGTTTATACATTTGAAAGTAAGATTCTTCAAGAGCTTGAAATCTCTATCCCTAGCACTGATGGAGCTTAATTGGTAATAGCAATGGATATGGAAAGTTTTGCCCATAACCAGCCTCCAGAAAGGATAATCAGCAAATGGAAAGGGTGTCCCTCTTTTATAGTCCTTCTTGGAAACAGAGATTTGCAAGCAAAAATTAAATCTACTCATAATCTCCCCCAAACAGAATTCCCTTTGGGCCAACAAGATGATAGGAGTGGGACTAGAGAACATGGCACTTGATCACATGGGAACTCAACTGTGTACACACTCTCAGTAAATATTAAGAGATAGGAATTCCACCGAAATAGATTATGCAGTTCATGTTAAAAGAATAAACTAGCCGTAACCGGTTGGCTCAGTCGATAGAGAATTGGTCCGCAACTGAGGAGTCCCGGGTTTGATTCTGGTTTGAGACATGTACCTTGGTTGCGGCTTGATCCCCAATAGGGGGCGTGCAAGAGGCAGCTGATCAATCGATGTTTCTGACTCTATATCCCTCCCTTCCTCTCTGTAAAATCAATAAAGAAAAAAAATACATATATATATGTATATATGTATACATATATATATTAAAAAGAGTAAACTAGCTGTATTCCTAAGTAAAGGTAAGTTTCATGATTGAAAATCATCTCATGTATTTTCCTTAAATGTAAACACATAGCTATTTTATGAGAATGAGTCTAATGATCTTTGGCCTTCTTTGTTTAAGAACAGTGGTTATGATATTCATATCCTCAGTCTAACCCATTCATTTTCATTGAGGGGGATGTTGCCCCTCAGGGGTGAAAACTGGCTCTTGGGGGTCAAAAAGATCTTACTCTTTTATGTATAAAACATGAATATATACATACATACACACACACACAGTACATACAAAAATATATTTTGTGCTGCTAAAATTTTATGGGGTGGGGCACAATTACACACACACACACACACACACACACACACACACACACACACACATCTAAAAGCTCCTTAGAGGGGAGGATAACGGAAAACATGTTGAGAATTACTGCCATAAAGAGGAAAATTATTACTTTAGAGCAAGGGTGGAGAACATCTGGCCACGAAATCATTTGATCTGGCCCTCCCAAGGCATTAGCAGTGAGTTAATTAAATGTTTGACCAAATATAGCAGGCTAATTTTTAGGTGGATAATTTTGTATGGCCCAGGAATGATGTTATAAATATCCAAATGGCCCTTGGCAGAAAAATTGTTCCCCACGCTGGCTCAATAGGGACCTGGGAAATTTCAGGCTCCATTTGAGGATTTTCAAATATAAGGATCTCCTATAGTAACCAGGAAATGCACTAGCTTGCTCACTCAACTCATAGACACATATACTCTCTCCTGCTCTGCACCTCTTCCTCCCTCTCTTTTTAGAGGTGTGGTAGGCTGTGTTGGGAGTGGTAGAGATGAAGAAAAGGACCAGGCCCTGGACAGTTTGGCTCAGTGTTAGAGTTTTGGCTCGGATGGAATTCCTGGTCAAGACATACCTCTGTTGCAGGTTCCCCAGCCCCGGTAGGGGCATGTGTAGAAAGCAACCATTCCATGTGTCTCTATCATGTTGATGTTTCTCTCTCTTTCTCTCTCTCTCTCTCTCCCCTCCCCCCCCTTCCTCTTCCACTTCCTCTCTCTCTCCCTCTCCCTCTCCCTCTCTCCCTCTCCCTGTTGCCTCCCTTTGTCTCTCTCTAGAAATCAATAGAAAAATATCCTCGGGCAAGGATTTAAAAATAACCAAAGAAACAAACACACATACTAAATAGATGAATGAATGAATGAATGAATGAATGAATGAAAAGGACCAGAATGCACTTGGGTAGATAAGTCCAGATTGTCTGATTTGTAAATGGGCAGTCTTATATACAATTAGGCCAATTTCTGCATCTGGGTCTTAATACATTTACATGGTAGTTGTACAACCCTAAACATATTTCTCTCTATACTTAGAGTCAGAAAGTGATTTTGTATAATTTATTTCCCCTGGAAGGCTCATATCATATGAACACTTTTGTTTCATCAAGATCCTTTATATTTTTCCCTTAAATTTTCAATGCAGTTAAATCTGACTCTTTATGGGCCATAAGCAAAGACATAACTGATAATAGAAACAAACATTCTTCATTTATAGCAAGAGTTCTAGGGTACATTGTTCAGCTGCTTTCTTTTCCCATGGTAGGAAACTGATAAATGGCTTTTAAAAGGTTTTTCATTTTTGTTCATCTTCCCCTTTGAGAAAAATAAGCTGTGATGATCAGTTACCCAAAACAAATGTTACTCATAATGTGGGAAAATGATAGAGACAACTAAAACTTACATTTGTATACTTATACATTTATTCAGCAAATGTTTAAATACCAGTTATTTGTGAACATTGTATTAGTACTGGGGTACAGAGGTGAATAAAAGGAAGTCTCACCTTCAAAGAGATTACATTCTAGGCAGAGAAACTAGATTTAAAAAACAATAAGAAGATGGCGACATAGGTAAACACCTATACTTGCTGCCTCTCACAACCACATCAAAATTACAACTAAAAGGCAGAACAACTACCACCCAGAACCATGGGAAAGCTGGCTGAGTGGAAGTTCCACAACTAGAGAGGTGAAGAAAGCGCATTGAGACTGGTAAGAGGTGTGGAGGCACGGAAAGTGCTGGCACCTGGATGTGCTGCTCTTTTAATCGGGAGGGAGATACAAGCTTCCGCTTGCTCTGAACTCCAGTTCTGGGTGAACTCTGGGAGACCCAGACCCATATGGGGAGAAACTGGACTGTCTGGCATCGGGATAGGAATGCGAGGGCGGCTTTATCTTAGAGGTGCTCGCAGCGATCATTGTTCCTGCATGGAGGTGCGGGACGCGGAGACCCTTGAACCTCTCCAGTGCCGGGCTGACTGGCAGCCATTGCTGTTTGCTCTGCCCTGGTGATTCCTAGAGACCCCGCCCCACCCAATTTACAACTCCACCTAAGCTGTGCACATCGGCTTTTGCATATGAATGGCCTGTCCTTTCTCCACCTAAAACCTGTCAGACTGCAGCTGGGTCAGAGAGCCCCAGAGCTTCAAATAGAAGGCCCAAGGCCCAGCAGCAGCAGCCTCCGGCCTTGCTTCACAGGTGGGCCTCATCTGGGCACTTCCAAACCTCAAAGAGGAGGAATCTGCAGATGTCTCTGTAGCTCCTGCTGGGCGGCCTGAGACAGTGGCTGACCTTGTACCTCCTTGGGGATCCAAGAGCCAGTGTAACCAGTGGTCAGTGTAAGACCATACCAGATTACAACTCTTCACATCCATAAGCGAACACTCAAGGGGCAGACTCAGTGAGCACCAAAGCCCCACTGAAGCAAGTCCTGCCCCATAAGGGTGTCTCCTGTGCAATAGATCTTCCAGTGTAGACACAGCTGGTCATAACAGCCAATTGGCCTGGAGGTCAATTCCTCCCAGTGATACCAACAGCAATCAAGGGTTAACTATAACAAGACTGTGCACACAGCCCACAAAGGGGTGCACCAAGAGCATTCACCTCAGGTGATTGGGGAGGCTGAGCCACTGGGCCCTATAGGACACCTACCACACAAGGCTACTCTATCAACTTAAGGAGACTTAGCAGCTACCCAGTACATAGAAACAAACACAGGGAAGCAGCCAAAATGCGGAGACAAAGAAACAAGTCACAAATGAAAGAAATGGATGAAAGCCAAATACTGGATATAGAGTTCAAAACCACGGTTAAAGGTTACTCAAGAATCTTCTAGAAACCTCTGAGAAATTTAGTGAGATCGTCAAGGATATGAAAAAGGACCAACTAGAAATTAAGCATACACTGATGAAATAAAGAATAATATACAGAGTTCCAACAGCAGACTAGAGGATCCCAAGAATCATATCAAAGACTTGAAATATGAAGAAGCAAAAAACACCCAACCAGAAAAACAAAAAGAAAAAAGAATCCAAAAATATGAAGATAGTGTAAGGAGCCTCTGGGACAATTTCAAGCATACCAACATCAGAATTATGGGGGTGCCAGAAGAAGAGAGAGAGCAAGATACTGAAAACCTAGTTGAAGAAATAATGACAGAAAACTTCCCCCACCTGGTGAAAGAAATAGACATACAAGTCCAGGAAGCGCAAAGAACCCCATACAAGAGGAATCCAAAGAGGACCACACCAAGACACATCATCATTAAAATGCCAAGGGCAAAAGACAAAGAGAGAATCTTAAAAGCAGCAAGAGGAAAACAGTTACCTACAAGGGAGTACCCATATGACTGTCAGCTGATTTCTCAACAGAAACTATGCAGGCCAGAAGGGAGTGGCAAGAAATATTTAAAGTGATGAATAGCAAGAACCTACAACCAAGATTACTCTACCCAGCAAAGCTATCATTTAGAATTGAAGGTCAGATAAAGAGCTTCACAAACAAGAAAAAGTTAAAGGAGTTCATCACCACCAAACCAGTATTATATGAAATGCTGAAGGGTATTCTCTAAGAAGAGGAAGAAGAAGAAAAAGGTAAAAAAATTATGAACAACAAAGTAACAACAAATACATATCTATCAACAAGTGAACGTAAAAAATCAAATGAATAATAAACCTGATGAACAGAACAGACTGGTGAGTTTAATAGAATCAGGGGCATGGAAAGGGAGCAGACTGATAATTCTCAGGGGAAAGGGGTTGTGGGCGGTGTGGGGAGATTGGACAAAGAGCTTACACCTATGGACGAGGTCAGTGTGTTGGGGAGGGGAAGTCCTGGAGTGGGGTGGGAACCAGGTGGAGGGGAGCTATGGAGGGAAAAAAGAGGAACATCTGTAAAAATCTAAACAATAAAGATTAAAAAAAACAATCAAACCTTATATCTCAGTGAGATACGTACAACAATAGAGTGTACCAGGCAGTGTAAGAGTCAGGTGAGGCTAACTGAACCGTGGCCTCACAGGAGCTGCCTGTAGATAGATGGAGGTGCTTGGCCCATGGGCAGAACCTGAGTGTGCACACAGAATAATGGGATGAGAGAATATAGCTCCTGAGTCTTGGGCAGACCAGTTATTTGGAACCTTTTTTAGAAATAATCTTTGATAGTACTAGAGACACTGAGGGCTATAGAGGAAAAGGGCTAAGCCCTCCAGTGACAGTTCCCAGATTACAGAGCCTCCCCAGCCATGCTCCTTAGCTAAAGGCATAGATCTTTCTTAGATGCCAATTCAACACCCATTTTGGCATTCAAGACTGCTCCTTGGGGCTTTTATCTCCCTGTGCTCCCTACATCTCAGTGTTTTCTTCCAACCTCATACAGTGTTTGGTACTTGGGAATTCTGTTCCGTGTAGTTTTCTTCCATCTCTTTATATTCTAGCAGTGTTTAGTCCCCAACAATGTTTTAATGTTCTATATAGCCAATCTCTCTTCTGATATCATTGCTCAGTAACTTGCTTCTGAAGTCATTGAGGAGCCATTTGAAGAAATATGATCAGGGAAGGGACCTACCATGGGAAAAGAAAGCAGCTGAACAGTGTACCCTAGAACTCTTGCCTCCCTTCCCCTCTCCCTTCTCTGGCAGGCAACAAGTATCAATAGATAGGAGTGATACCAAAGACAGAATAACCGGTAGGAAACTGATCATAGTCTATCCAAACCCGATGAGGTTGTGTTAATGGTAATGAAGAAGAGGAATTGGCTTTGCAAGTTATTTAGATGATAAGTTCAGTACAGAGAGTAATTGACTAGAAGCAGAGGGGAACTCTACCTCTCCATCCAGCCTCTGTCTTGGGTGCTGGATTAGTTTCCTATTGCTGCTGTAGCAAGTTACCATGAATTTTGTGGCTCAGACCAGCACAAATTAGTGTCTTACAGTTCTGGAAGTCAGAAGTCTGAAATAGGTCTCACTGGACTAAAAGTCAGGTGTCACCAGTGTTGCATTCCCTTCTGGAGGTTCTAGGGGACAAACCAGTTTTTTTTGTTTTGTTTTGTTTTTTAAATATATTTTATTGATATTTTACAGAGAGGAAGGGAGAGGGATAGAGAGCTAGAAACATCGATGAGAGAGAAACATCGATCAGCTGCCTCCTGCACACCTCCCACTGGGGATGTGCCCGCAACCAAGGTACATGCCCTTGACCAGAATCGAACCCGGGACCCTTCAGTCCGCAGGCCGACGCTCTATCCACTGAGCCAAACCGGTTTTGGCGACAAACCAGTTTGTGTGTGTGTGTGTGTGTGTGTGTGTGTGTGTGTGTGTGTGTGTGTGTGTTTTGCCTTTTTCCAGATTCTAAAGGCTGCCCACATTCCTTGACTATGGTTCCCCATCCATCTTCAAAGCTAGCAGTGGCTGGTTGGTTCTTTCTCATACTGCAGGCTCTTCCACATTCAAATAACCTCGTGATTGCATTGGTCTCACCCACATAATCCAAGTAAGCTCCCATCTCACGGTCAGTTGATTAGCAAGCTTAATCCCTTTTTATCAATAATCTAATCTGTCAACAGGTTTTAGGAATTAGGACATGGACATCTTTGGGTGGAGGGACATTGTTCTACCTGAGTAGGTAGTGGTACCATTGCTTTGTTGGAAAAAAAAAAAAGTTTAGGTGGGAGCATTAAGTTGATGGTTGTTATCTTAGATATTTGGGGTTTAAACTGTCTGTAGAACCATCTAGGGGAAATGCCCCGTAGGCAATTGAAAATGTGGGTCTGGGGCTTAGTAGGTATTAATTTGGGTGTTCTTAGTTTAAGGATAAAAGCTGAAGTCATGATTGTAGATGCATTTGCCAATGTGATTGTAGATGGGTATATAGAGTAAAAACAAGGGAAGGGCAGGTGGGACTCTTGGCTAACACCTGTGTTTAAGGGACAAAATAAAGGAAGAGGACCATGCATAGAAGAGGAAGATGTGGATGCAGAGCATAGGAAGAGGCAGGAAGGATAAAAGGAAAGAATGGTGTCATAGAAAACTGTTCAGTGGTCAGTAGGACTGAAAATATCTGATGGGGTGGGTCCAGGGGAATGTGGGGCAGAAGACCTATGGCAGCACACAGGGGGAGTAAATGGGAAGAGGGAAAGTGGAGATTGAGGTGAGGGAGAGAAAAGAAAGGGAAGCCAGAGGGAGGATACAGATTTGAGAAAAGTTTTTTTTTTAAATAATAAATGGCTGGGGGGAAATGAATTCATATTAGCAGGACCTTGTGACTTACATCCTCTATTATTCAAAGAATTAGTAAAATTCATAGGTAGAGCCACTGTTAGCTATTGTTTTTTTTAAATGCCACAGAGCACAAAAGACAGCTATAAAAAAACTATGAGAATAGTTCCCAGACCCCAGTAATTACAGATGTCTTCCCATTTCACATAGCAAGAAAAATATTATACTATGTCATTGAACAACCCACTTTAAATAGGCACCTTGACAAACAGCACTGAACAATGACAGTGTTTTGCAATAGCAAATCTTGTCAGTTGGTAAGGTCTTCTTCCCTGATAGTCCAGAAACAAAAGAGGAGATAATAAATGTGACACCTAAACTCTGGTAAAACTTTTGGGGGTATTTTGTATTGTATGAATGTCAAATGTGCACATAGCTACATAGTAACTATAATGGTAATATTAGTCCTGTTGTCTGGTAAGTTCACATCTGTGCCAGGCATTGTGCAGAACACTGTACATCCCAGATCATTCAGTCTGCACAACAGCTCCATCAAGTAAATACTATCTTATTATTCCCATTTTATGGATGGGAATTTCTCGAAGGTCACACAGTAAGTCAGTGGAACAGAAGGGCTGAATCAAGCATCAAAGGAGCAGGCTTCTAATCTGAACTCTGTTTAATTCTAATAATCCTATATAATAAAAGGCTAATATGCAAATTGTCCCCTTGGGAGTTCGACCGAGAGACTGGAAGTTTGATTGATCGCTATGACGTGAGCTGATCACCAGGGGGTGGTGAGGAACATGGCAGGTGACTAGCGGCGGCAGCAGGGCACTGAGGAAGCAAGGGAAGGAGGAGGTGAGGAGGTGGGGAGGCGGGGAACCTGATCACCAGCCAGGGCTAGGGACCCTACCCATGCACAAATTTTGTGCACCGGGCCTCTAGTAATAGTAGTAGTAGTAGTAGTAGTAGTAGTAGTAGTAGTAATAGTAGTAGTAGTAGTAGTAGTAATAATAATAATAATAATAATAATAATAATAAAAGGTGGCTTTGTAATTGTGGGCAGGTGGGCAGGTGCATCCTAGGATAGTGCACTACTTTTCTTTCTTTTTTAAAGAATGAGATCCTAGAGTTCTTATATAGACAGAGACATGTAAAAGTAAGATGTCACACTATGTACCAATCACAACACATTCTTAGAAAATTATATCCCTTTTGATCTCTGTATTTTGACAACTGATGAGTAACTGGCTGGTCTGGAGGAGAACAACTCAGATGATTTATTGGTTAAAAAATAATCCCCCAGAAAATAAGATTTAAATTAGAGTTTACAAACTGAATGTCTAAACAGTGGCATTTTTGCTTGACCTGTACAGTATAAAGGAATCTGAATTGAATGTTAGCTTTTAAAAATTTTGGAATGTCCCATTAAAAAATCAAATTACCAGCTGTGCTTACAAAAAAAACAGGAAGCTTTGTCAACACCCAGTCCCCTTTGCCCCTTGGCTACAGTAAGTATGTCTCTGACCCCCACCTATGCCAACACATGGATATTTCAATTTTCCATTCCTAGATGAAACCATGTGGCTGGGGAGAGTCTAACTTTGAGAAAGAATGGTTTTAAAAAAGGGATGTTGTCATTCCTGAGGGAATAGTTAAGAAAAGGGGAAGGAGTGAGAGGGAAGGTTGAGGAGGGAAGGAAGAAACTTAATTCTAATCAAATTAAGGGTTTGAGCCTTTGCTGGTGTGGCTCAGTTGGAGCATCATCCTGTACCCTAAAAGGTGGTGGGTTCAATTCCTGGTTAGGGTACATGTCCAAGTTTCCAGTTTGATCCCCAGTCAGGGTGCATGGGAGAGGCAACTGTTTGATGTTTCTCTTTCCAATCTCTTTCTCTCTCTCCCCCTTTCTCTCAAATCAATTTTTAAAAATAAACATGTCCTCAGGTGAGGATTAAAATTTTTTCTAAGAGTTTGGTAGGAAGAAATGATTTTTTAAGGGTAGATAGTTGGAAGTAGAACCATATATTGAACAACTCCAATGGACACCACTTATTTATGTATTTATTTATTTATTTAATCTTTATTGTTGAGAGTATTACAGATGTCCTCCCCCTCCCATTATCTCCCTCCACCAGGTTCCTGCTCCTCCCCAGGCCTATTGGTTGTGTCCATGGGCAATGCTTATATGCATACTAGTGACCTGATGCACAGATTCGTGCAAATTGAAAGAAAATTAATTAGAAGGTGGCCCATGGGGCAAGACTGGGTGAGATGGGGCTGGACATGCTATGGAGCCAACTTCCTGCAGTCCCTCCCCAGCGTCTGTGGAGTGAGCGGGGTCCCTCCGGCAGGTGGGGTCCCTCAGCCTGGCCTTCAGGGATTGGGCCAAAACCAGCTCTCCGATATCCCCCAAGGGGTCCTGGGGTGCGAGGGGGCACTCTGCAAAGTTGCTGTCGTACAGTGTGTGGAATGCAAATGCAAGTGTGTAGTAAACCAGATTCAGGGCTGACAGTGCCCTAGCAACAATATAACCCATGGCCAAAGGTGGAATCGCACAGCCCCACGAGAAATCGGACTCCCACCTCTCTGGTTTCGGGGTGTGTTACCCGAGAACTGCCACTGCCATGTCACTGCAGCTCGGCAGCTCCTGCATTGAGCGTCTGCCCCCTGGTGGTCAGTGCACATCATAGCGACCAATCGGACAGTAGGAAGGACACTTAGCATATTAGCCTTTTATATATATAGACTAGAGGCCCGGTGCGCGAATTCATGCACGGGTGAGATCCTGAGAGGGGTGGAGGGGCCGGGACGCAATTGGCCCTCCGGATGGGCGGTAAAATGCCCTTGCTGGCCCAGGATCTAGATCCGTCCTGCTGACGTTTGCGCCGGTTGTTGGGAGCCACCTGGCGGACATTTTTATATCCTTTCTTCCTTGCGGAGCATCTGGGGAGGGGAAGTGGCTGCGGTGCCTGAGGCTGCCTTCCAGCAGGCCGGTGGCACTATCAGGATGGTGCCAGTGGCACTGGTCCATCAGTGCCTGGCCCATTCTTCGGAGATTGGATTTGCAGGACTACTGAGGGAGTGAGTGGCTGCTGCCAGGCTGGTGGGCCACTGGGACGGGTCTGTTAGCTGAGTGGCACTCTCACAGTGGGAGTGCATTGACCACCAGGGAGCAGTTGAGTGTCTGCCCCCTGGTGGTCAGTGTATGTCATAGCGACCGGTAGACCTGTCGTTCTAGTCGTTCTGGTCATTTGGTTGTAAAGGTCAGTTAGGCTTTTATATATATACTAGAGTCCCGGTGCATGAAATTTGTTCATTGGGGGGGGAGGGGTGCCTCAATCCGGTCTGCCCCTTCTCACAGTCCAGGAGCCCTCAAGGGATGTTCTAAGCTGCAGGGAGTGGGCCCAAGCTGCAGGCTGGCCTCCCTCTGCGGGAGGCGACCAGCTGATCAGGGGAAGGTGACACCCCCATCATGCCTCTGCTGCTGCCACTGCCGGCCGTGAGGCTGCCTGAGCCTCGGTCATCGCAGTTACTGCAGCTTGCCTGAGTCTCGCCCATCCCTCATTGCCTGAGCCTTGGGCCCTTGCAGTGGCAGCGGCCATCGGCGGCTTGCCAGAGCCCCAGGCTAGCCCTGGGCAAGCGGCAGCAGCCATTGGCGGCTTGCTGGAGCCCCAGGCCGGCCCTGGGCAAGTGGCAGTGGCTATTGGTGGCTTGCCAGAGGCCTGGGCTGGCCCTGGGCAAGCGGCAGCGGCCATCGGCCACAAGCTTTTCCGTGCTTTCTGGTGATGGGCAGACTGTGTCTTCCAGGGTCCGCCTGGCTGCATGGGAGGGTCAGGTCTCCCTCTGGCCCTGGGTCACTGGGTCCGGCTGCTAGAGGAAATTCCCTACATTGGTTGCCTGGACACCTGGAGGCCTCCACCAATTCCCGACCCTGACCGAGGGGTGTTGAGGGGCAATGGAGATGGCCTGGGAGTTTGAGGAGCCACAGGAAGGAGCTGCCTTTCTCAGAACCCCTGACCTGCGGTGCCGGAGGCCAAGGTGGGGCATGGCCAGGCCGGAAGCTCTTAGCCATGGAAATCGGACTTTCCCTCAAATGCCTTCGCTGCTGGGCTTTCCCTCGCTCACCTGCCTTCGCTGCCAGTGCGGAGGTTTCCCGGCAGAGCAGCTCTGCTGCCACTTGGCAGAAGGAACCTGTTGTCCTTCTGGGCAAGTGGCAGTGGTTATCAGGAGCGCTTCAGCTGCCGCCGCCATGTGGGGAGTACACGCCGCCCTCTGCCACACCCCGCCTCCTCCATCCTTGATGCTGCAAGTCTCCGCCCACCCGCCCCTGCTGCACATGCAGCCTGCTAATGGGTTGTTATGTGATGGTGTCCTGACCAATTTGCATATTACCCTATTATTAGATAGATATAAATGAGTTCTTTGGTTAATCTCTTCCCTCCCTCCTCCCCTCTGGATCCTCCCCCCTTCCCTCAGATATTTCTCAGTCTGCTCCAATGGGCACCACTTATTATATAGCCCATACAAAAGTTGCCTATTGGGGTTGTACATACCCATCTAGCCACAGTGGGCTGACTTGGGCATTTCTAAGGCAGTTTACAAAGTTTCCACCTGTGAAGTTTTTATAATAACCCAGTAGCTGTTGGTTCCAAAGTACCCTGTCACATAGTAGCAAGACCTCATCCCTTGGCTCAAATGTCCCCTCAAATGCAGTTCCTACCTGCAATATATGAGAGACCTGTTTTCCGCAACCTTGCAAAAGAGTATGTTTTTCAACTTTTAGAAATCTAGTTGATAAGAAATCTGTATTTCTCTTGCAGGAGGGAAGTTGAACGTATTTTCATCTTTGGGGATGCTTAGCAATTGCTTCTGTGAACTCTCCTTGGTTCTCTCTCCCACTTTCAACATGAATTTTAATCCTTCATTTTTAGGAGTCCTTTATATATTGGGAATGTTCACCTCTGTGTGTTACAGAGTTGCAAACAATATTTTCTGTTTGTTATTTGTACTTCTGATTTGCTTGAGGAAGTTTTATTTTTAATTATGTAGAATTTTGTTTGTTTTTTATGTAGTTAAATTTATTAGTTATCTTTCTTTATGCTTCTGGTTTTTGAGTCATTTCTTAGAAAGTCTTTCTCCACTCCAGAACGTACCTGTTTCCCCCCTAATACTTTAAATCTCTGATTCATTAGGAATTTATCCTCATATATGGTGTAAAGCTAACACCACTTACTGAAAATTCAGTCTTTTCCAACCCCTGATCTGAGATGTTAACTCTGTTGTATAATATGTGTATATTTTCATATGCAGTTTAATTCTATATTTTGGATTTTTCTACTCCATTCCATTGAGCTGAGCCGACACATGCAGAAATCTCATTATTTTATTTATAAAGGCTTTATATCTTAATATCTGCTTTTCTTTTTCAAGGTTTCCTGGTGTTCTTGCTTGATTGCCCTTTCAAATGAGCTTTTAATCAAATTCCAGGGATGGGGGCCAGGAGGCAACTGATGGTATTTTTGTTGGGATCTTATATGTTAAGATAAGAATTAGAGAGTAGTGATATGGTGTTTCAGGAATTTTTTTGTTGTTAAGCTAAAATGCAGACATAATGCCCTCATAATTATATCTCTTGACATGGGGCTAAGGTGTCAATGTAGTAGGTAATCTTATAATTATTTACCCTCCAGAAGAAAAAGAACTTTGGCAGGCTCCTCTCCCTGTTCTCGTTACAAAGTATGTTTTCTTTCATCTTCAATGCATTTAACATTTGGGCATTACAATTAGTAGGCAAAAGGAATAAGAGAACATAAAAAAAAAGTTGGAGAATATATAGTATATTGCCTTGTCTTTCAGACTGCATATTTGCTTTAACTAAGCAGAGTGTCGTGGCAGGGACAGCCTCGAGAGACAGAAGCTGGCTGCTCCTCCTGTCTGTGAGCCACCGCAGGGAAACATTGTCACTCACTGCATAGATGCCATGATTTTAAATCATGGCCTTCAAGTACAAATAAGTGAAAAAAATCAGTTCTTTCCTAAAAAGAAAGCAACAACAACAAAAAGCTTTTTTTAAAAAATCATACGTCTGAGCATACATCAGAGTGGGCCCATTTGGGTTCTTGAATGCAAGGATTCTTGACTCAATCTGAATAGTTAGACAAGAATCATGGATTTTGAGGAGAAACCAAGATGGCGGCATAGGTAAGCACCTAAACTGCTGCCTCGCACAACAATTTCAAAACTACAACTAAAAGACAGAACGTCTATCACCCAGAACCACGGGAAAGCTGGCTGAGTGGAAGTTCTACAACTAGAAGGAAAGAGCAAACAGCATTGAGGGGTGCACAAGCGCTGAAAAGCTGAGGTACGGAGACGCGCGAATTGGGCTGGCGACGGGTGACTGAAAGCGCTGCTGTTTTCAACCCGAAGGGAGATAAGCTCCCGATTACTCCGAACTCGTTTCTGGGGAGACGCAGGGGACCCAAACTCCTACAGGGAGAAGCTGGACTGTCTGCCGTGGGGTCGGAAAGTGAGGGAGGCTTGCTTGCAGGGCTGCGCGCAGGAACAATTGTTTATTGTGCTGGGGCGCGGGACGCGGGGACAGGGTCGGAGCCACAGAGACAGCTTACTGGCAGCCATTGCTGTTTGCCACGCCCTAGCCTAGTCACGCCCTGAGACCCCGCCCTGCACAATCTACGAACCCACCCAAGCTCCAAGCAGCAGCTTTAGCATATGAATGGCCTGCCCTATCGCAGCTTAACCTAGCAAACTTGCAGCCCGGATCAGACAGCTCCAAAACCTCCAAACTCCAAGCAAAGAGGAGAAAACTGTAGTTCTTGCTGTAGCTCCTGCTGGGTGGCCTCAGACAGTAGCTGACCTGCACCCCATTGGAGATCCAGAAGCCAGTGTACCTAGTGGTCAGTGTGAGACACCAGATTTCAACTCCTCACATCCATAAGTGATACATTCAAGAGGCAGACTCAGTGAGCACCAAAGCCCCACTGAAACAAGCCCTGCACCATAAGCGTGTCTCCAGCGCAGCAGTTCTTCCATTATAGACACAGCGGGTCCTCACAGCCAATTGGCCTGGAGGTCAATTCCTCCCAGTGTACCAACAGCAATCAAGGCTTAACTACACCAAGACTTTGCACTCAGCCCACAAAGGGGTGTACCAAAGGCGTCCACCTCAGGTGATTGGGGAGGCTGAGCTACTGGCCCCTATAGGTCACCTACCACACAAAGCCACTCCATCAACATAAGGAAGCAGCAAAATGCGGAGACAAAGAAACATGTCACGAATGAGAGAAATGGAGGAAAGCAAACTAATGGACGACATAGTGTTCAGAACCACATTTATAAGGTTACTCAAGAATCTTCTAAAAACCGCTGAGAAACTTGATGAGACCTTCAAGGACCTTAATGAGAATGCCAAAAAAATGGAAAAGGACCAGTCAGAAATTAAGCATACACTGTCTGAAATAAAGAATATACCGAAACTCAACTGTAGATCAACGTACCCCAAGAATCAAACCAAAGATCTGAAATATGAGGAAACAAAAAACACCCAACCAGAAAAACAAAAAGAAAAAATCCAAAAATATGAAGATAATGTAAGGAGCCTCTGGGACAACTTCAAGCGTACCAACATCCGAATTTTTGGGGTGCCAGAAGAAGAGAAAGAGCAAAATATTGAAAACCTATTAGAAGAAATAATGACAGAAAACTTTCCCTACCTGGTGAAAGAAATAGACTTACAAGTTCAGGAAGCGCACAGAACCCCATACAAGAGGAATCCAAAGAGGACCACACCAAGACACATCATAATTAAAATGCCAAGAGCAAAAGACAAAGAGAGAATCTTGAAAGCAGCAAGAGAAAAACGGTTAGTTACCTACAAGGGAGTACCCATACGACTGTCAGCTGATTTCTCGGCAGAAACTATGCAGGCCAGAAGGGAGTGGCAACAAATATTCAAAGTGATGAACAGCAAGAACCTACAACCAAGATTACTCTACCCAGCAAAGCTATCATTCAGAGTTGAAGGTCAGATAAAGAGCTTCACAGACAAGAAAAAGCTAAAGGAGTTCATCACCACCAAACCAGGATTACATGAAATGCTGAAGGGTGTTCTTTAAGAAGAGGAAGAAGAAGAAAAAGGTAAAGATAAAAATTATGAACAACAAAATGACATCAAATACATACCTACCAACAAGTGAATCTAAAAATCAAGTGAATAAAAAATCTGAAGAACAGAATGGACTGGTGAATATAATAGAATCAGGGACATAGAAAGGGAGTGGACTGACAATTCTCAGGGGGGAGGAGGTGTGAGGGGTGCGGGAAGAGACTGGACAAAAAGCTTACACCTATGGATGAAGACAGTGGCAGGGGATAAGGGCATGGGGTGGGGTGGGGAATCAGGTGGAGGGGAGCTAGGGGGAAAAAAAGAGGAACACCTGTAATAATCTGAACAATAAAGATTTATTAAAATAAAAAAAAATGAAAAAAAAAAATTTAGAGACAAATACATTTGTTAAAACAAATTATAACAACTTGGACACTTATCCTTTGCCCTCTCTTGTAATTGGCATCCAGTCAGTCTAAATATAATAAACAGATATTTTATTTAAAAAAAAAAAAAAAAAAAAAAGAATCATGGATTTTGTTAGTCTTCTAAGTCAATCCAGTTTTGGTAGTCATTTGCATAGTTTTTTTTTTTTTTTTTAAGTTTTCTGTTGATTATCATCATAGCTGTGAACATAGGAAAACATTGTGAAAATATCCAGGGAAAATAAAGTCATGTTTTGCATAATGACATTTCAGTCAATGCCAGACCAAATGCATGATGGTGGTTCCGTAGATCATAATAAAAATTTTCTATTATCTAGTGACATCGTAACCATCTTAACATCATAGTGTAAAGGTTGCAAAAATCAACAAGGTGTGGTAGAGGTGGAAAGCAACTTCAATTTAGGTATGGATGAGGATGGCATTGAGGAACTACTAGAGGTGGTTCCCGAGGAACTGACTACGGAGGAAGTTTTGGAACTGGAACAGGAACACATAGCTGAAGAAGAGGCGAGAGAAAGGGAAAGTGAGGAGAAGAAAAGAAGAGCCTCTAAGAGAGTTCACAAGGAAAGGCTTAGTAGAAGCTTTTTTGTAGACCTCAACAACTCCTTTAAAATTTTCAAAACATGGACCCTCTTCCCCCAACACCAAAAGGTTTTCATTAATAGAGAAGAATGTTCATAGTGAATTATCTGCTTACTAGAGGCCTGGTGCACGATTTCATGCACCAGTGGGGTCTCTCGGCCTGGCCTGTGGGATCAGGCCAACACCAGCTCTGCGACATTCTCTGAGGGGTCCTGGATTGCGAGAGGGTGCAGGCCAGGCTAAGGGACCGCACTGGTGCATGATCGGGGCTGGGGAGGGACTGTGGGAGGGCTCCAGGGTGTGTCTGATCTGTCTTGCTCAGTCCTGATTGGCCAGACCCCAGCAGCAAGCTAACCTACCAGTTGGAGTGTCTGCCTCCTGGTGGTCAGTGCACGTCATAGCGAGTGGTTGAGTGGCCTTAACATATCATTAGCATATTACGCTTTGATTGGTTGAACAGACGACCGGATACTTCGCATATTAGGCTTTTATTATATAAGATAAGCAAACTATGATGAAATAAGAAACAAACCAAGCAAACCACTATGGACATATTTCTGAAAAGAGTGGCACTTCCTCACGAAGGGCCTCAGGCAGGTCCTTCAGGAGGTGTTCCAGAAGGCGACCTTATTATCATAGGACAGTGGTCGGCAAACTGCGGCTCGCGAGCCACATGCGGCTCGTGAGCCGTGGTTTGCCACTCGGTTGACTAATGAATTTGCCGACCACTGGATAGGGGCTTACTCACAAGGAACAACAGCCTGTAATTATTGAAATCGAGAGTCTAGGTCAGTGGTCGGCAAACTCATTAGTCAACAGAACGGCAAACCGCATGTGGCTTGCGAGCCGCAGTTTGCCGACCACTGCCCTAACCAAAGAACTCATTGGGTGGTGTGGACTGCACACAGGAAGAGCTGTGGCTAGTTTGCACAGCCAGGCATGTGCACGGCATCAGGAAGGGTAAACACACCTGGTAACGAATTGGTTGTGAACATAAAATTTTAAAGAACCAGCTTTCAAAATTGATCCCCCACTGAAAGAGCTTCCTCCCTTTTTGCTCAGAAATGATCTTTCAATTTGGGCTCTGAAAGCTGTCATTTGAATTGAACAGGGAATAAATGTTGAAATTTAGTGAAAACTCATTGCTTAATCTCTGGCAATTTTATTATGTGATCAACAGATGTGTTGCAAGTTGGATTAAAAATGAAAACAAAAGTTTAAACAGTTTTAAAAAGTTTAAAACAAATGTTTAAAAACAGTGTGGTCACCAAATAATTTTCCAGACCTATAGAAAAATAAAATCAAAATCTGAGAATTATTCAGATGCAACATAGATTTTTATTCTGTTCTTTCCCTGTTCACTCCCATCTCTGTCCCCCTGATTATGTTGGGTTGTTTATTTACAAAAGAGAGTCAGGTAGCAGGAACAGAACAAGAAATTGGACTCTGAAGACTTCATTTCTGGACCTGGCTCTGTCACTTGGTATTTGTGTGACTCCTCAGACTGGTCACTGAGCCACCTTGAGCAAGGTTCTCAAGTTATCTGTCCTATCTCCCTCATCAAGGCGAGTATTGATTTCAGATGATTTAGAAACTTTAATTCCCCCCCCCCACCCCAACACACACACGTCATCTCTCATAATGAGCGCACACATCCAGGATCAGTCCTTTAATCTTCGGACACTGTTTTTGAGGGTAGAGGTATCGAACACTATTTCCCCAATCCTTCTATCACTGAACTCTCTGGAATTGAGAATGCCAAGTCCTTACTGTAAGAAAATTTAATTCCCTAACCTAAGAGGCCTATCCAAGTGCCACTTCTGACTAATTTAATGGAATGGTAATGTATGTATACAGTGTGATGTGGGACTCGCTTAAACTTGCCCATAGTCATAATTTGGAGATTTAAAAAAAAAAAAACAACAACTCAATTCTCAGACTGTAAAACAAAATTTCAGCAGAACTTACAACTTGGCAAAGAATTTTGCCTTTGGCCTGAGCTGATGCTCCTACTGTTCCTCTTTTCTGGGACTCTAAAATGTCTGAGCTATGTTGTAGCCAGTGATCTGTAAGAGGTGCTAGATCCCCCTCCCATAGAATTGCAAAGAACTTCTTTCCTTGCCTTCTTCCCCCACTCTTTTCCTAAGGACTTATGAATGCCTCTTGGGTGTAAGGGCAGGTTGTGGGTTACAAGGCCTAAAATGTAGTCCACTCGAAGGGTAGCTCACTAATAACATCTCTCTGAGGGTTCCCTAGCCCTTTGACATTCTCACCATTATCACTGAGCTCTGAAACACCCACACTTCACCACCACTCCCTAATATCTTCACCAAGCTCTTATTTCCCCAGAGGCTTTTTAAAAATTTAATTTGTAACTGTTGTACACAAATGACATGTGAGATTAGCCTAAATGCCGAATTGTTTAGCATCTTAAAAAACTACTGTAATATTTATGATTAATATGAAAACTCAAGTAGGCTTTATGGCTACTTTTCTTGATTACATTTTGCATTTATTTGAAGATATTTGTGTGTGTTTTTTTTTTAAATTATTGAATTTATTGGAGTGACATTGCTTAATAAAATTATATAGGTTTCAGGTATGTAATTCTATAATACATCAGTTGTATGTTGTATTGTGTGTTTACCACCCCAATATTTGAGGATATTTGGTTTTTAGAAGTTATAGAAATCTAGATAAAATAATTTGAAGGCACAGTCACAAAACAATATTCTTTCTTTTTTTTACAACTGAACCAATAAAATGATTAATACATGTTTTTGCAGGAGCTTATTTCTCATTATAGCTTCAATATTGGAGCAGAGATTAACTTTCTGAATTTGAATTCAGACTCCCAACTTCCTGTAAGTTTTCATGTGCTGATATAGGGTTGCTGTTTTTAGGTCAAGATGGTTTGGCTTTTCTAGAAGCTATTCTTTTTCTAAGTGAGTGACAGGAACCATTAATCTCTATGGCAAGAAACCAGAAGTTGGCAGGAGCCCTACAATGACTGTCCAGTTAGATTTATTTTTTTAACTGTTGTGCCAATTTCCAAATTATCTTCACTTATAGGGCATCTGTTTTCTTTAAAAGTTCACAGTGGTGATACACATGTAGTGACAGCCCTGCCCAGGTCAGGTGTGAGGGGACAGGCCTTCTCAGACAGACTTTCCATTTAACCCTCTGGACAGAAGCCAGAGATCATAGTACATTCCTAGGAGTGTACAAGTCAGAGCCACAACCTCAGGCAATTTTGTATTTGTTCCTGAAACTCTGACATTGTGAATTTGATTTCTTCTGATTGTTTAGAGGTATGAATCTGACAAGGACTGCTTGGTAAGATTCTCAATACGCACTGAAACCCTCAATATTTCCTGCTCAGCCACTTCTCAGTATGAATTTTAAAACTGAAAAGAAAAGGGCCAGTCTATAATCTGTAGAGATTTCTGAATTTGCCACTTTTCTGAGAGAATTAATTGAGGTAGAGAGTGTTTCAAGCGAGGGCCACTTTGGAGCTCAGCTCCACCTTTTCATGTGGAGTTACACAGCCCCACTTTTATCCCCCCCTTTGCTGGCCGGGCTAATCTGATAATAACAAAGCCAGAATGAAACACATCTGTTTATTTCCCCTTATCTGCTGATAACAACTAGAAATGCTCTTGCTTATTTGAGCTTTGCCCACCCTAGAATCGTGGTATTTGTTTTGAATTTGGGTTTTGGTAGAAATACCGTGTTTCTCCGAAAATAAGACATCCTCCGAAAATAAGACCTACTTACAGGTTGTCTTCTGAGTGAAATATAAGGCATCCCCCGAAAATAAGGCCCCCAGGCTCTGTCTCAGAATGAAAATTAATTTACCGTAAACTGGTCGCTAGGGCCGCCCGACTGGCGTCTAGCAACCAGTGACGTTACGCGGAGTCCTGACATCACTGCTGTGTGGAGGCGGAGCGGAGGTCGGAGTGAGCGGTGAGCGCAGGGCGGGAGAGAGGAGGAGACTTTCGCAGATGCATGTAGAAGAACAGGAGGATTAGAGCGGAAGGGACTCGGTGAAGGTGGTGAGTGCTGGTCTGTCTCTGGTGACACTACCTGATGCTCGCGGCCGCTTTTATGATGACTGAAGGTTCTCAGTCAGTGGCAGACCCTGCTCCAGCCCAGATCCAGGCCCCAGCAAGCCCAGTAACAGTCCCCAGGCAGGCCCCAGGGGGTAAATGTCTGATAAAGGGGTAGGGGGGATGTCTGGTGAAGGTGTTCAGTGGCACAGGGGTGGGGGGAGGGGGATCACTTAAAATGACACAGGAGGATCAGAGGGGGCAATCAAAATGACACAGGAGGATCAAAAGGGGTTACTAAAATGGTAATCCCCCCTCTGATTCTCCTGTGCCATTTTGATTCCCCCCTCTGATCCCCCCTGTGTCATTTTGAGTGATCCCCCTCCCCCCACCTTGATACCCCAATTCCTTTTTTTTACCCCTAGAAATGAGCGCAAAAAGAAAAAGCTACTCCGTGGAGTACAAGAAAGGAATTGTGGAAGACTCTTGGGGCCAAAATCTTACTGCTTTCTGCAAAGAGAAGATGTTGAGTATCCGATTGGTCCGAAAATGGTGAGCAGAGTATGGTAACCTTATTGAACAAGTGGACAAGGGAAATGCTAAAAAGCGCAAGTGTGGATCAGGTCGGCAACCATTATTTTCCAAGCTGGAAGACCTGATCTGTGAATTGGTTGTTGACAGGAGAGCAAAGGCTTTGGTTGTGAATAGGGCTCAGATTCAAGAATTTGCCCTTGCAATGGCACCACAGTTTGACATAGCCTCCGAAGACTTCAAAGCATCACAACACTGGCTGGATAATTTTCTTCAGCGAAGTGAACTGTCTTTAAGAAGATCTACAACATTGTTTAGGTTGGAAGATACTCAAGTTATTAAGCGAGCACTTGCATTCAAGTCCTTTATTGATGATGCTGACTTCTCTAAATACAATCTTTCCAACATGATTGCTATGGATGAAACTGCAGTGTTTATGGGCCAATCATCTCAAACAACAATTGAACAGCGGGGTGCCTCCTTAGCATACATTCCCTCCACTGCTTACGAAAGTGCACGTGTTTCCTGTATTTTGGCAATTCGTCTGGATGGCACTAAAATCCCACCTTTAATCATTTCTAAGGGCAAGAAGGAAAAGATTGAACGTATTTTGGGCGTTTTAATTCTTGAAACTGAAAAGGCCTGGGCCACACAAGCAGTTATAAGGAAGTGGGTTGATTTAATGCTGCCGCTTGTTATGCGAGGGAGTCAAAGAGGTCTGCTAGTCTGGGATGCAGCCAGCACTCACTGCGCTAAAGACATGAAGACATTTCTTCACGAAAGAAAAATAGATCAGATAATGATTCCCACAGGAATGACGGCCTATCTCCAGACTCTTGATATTGCAATAAACAAGCCATTCAAAGACAATTTGCACATGGAAATTAATGACTACATTGAAAATAGAATGGAGAGAAATCAGCGTGGAAACTTTGTGAAACCTAAACTGCAAGAAGTTGTGATTTGGGTGAAGAATTCATGGGAGAAAATCACTGACAGTTGCATTGCAAATGCACTGCGAGCAGGCTACCTTGACAAGAAGTACTCATTTAAAGACAGTGCTATTGCTAAAGATGAGAGATTTGGTCCACTGATTCTGAAAGAAATGGAGTCACAAGAAATTCACCAGGAAATTCAGGAATTGGATTGTTATGATGATGTTCCAGAAGATGATGACATGATTGTCATTGAATAAATGAGTAAATTCTTGATACTGTAGGATTCACAGTTTGTCTGGTTTGTGTTGACAACTACCGTACTACTGTACCATATACAGGTAATAAATTTCCTTTATTTTCATTTAACAATAAATGTGTACCGTATTCTTCTTCATGGAAAAATAAGACATCCCCTGAAAATAAGACCTAGCGTGTCTTTGGGGCAAAAATTAATATAAGACACTGTCTTATTTTCGGGGAAACACGGTAGATCCCATGCATACCAGGCAGGCTCAGGGATGTGTGTTTCATAGTGTGGGTTTTGTTTCCCTCCCTCCCTCCTTCTCTCCCTCCCTCCCTTTCTTCCTTCCTTTTGGCTGCAGCTTTCAGTTTTTAAATGCCTGACTCTTACGTTGTCCTAACTGTGCTGTTAATAATGAATGTGTCCTCTATTTGAGAACTCTGTTGGATAAGATGCAAATTTCTCTATCCTATACCTTTATCTAGTGAGTTTACCCAACTGAGCCTACTGCTGTTTTAAAATACAAAAGACTAACAACAATTGTTCCATGGTAAATGACGAGATCTCTAAGTCTGCAGAGGGGAGAAAACAGACTATTGCTCTAAAGGAATAGATGTATATCAGCTACCTTATATTGAAATATAATTCACATACCATAAAATTCACCATTTAAACGTGAAATTAATTGGTTTTTATTCATAGGTTATACAACTATCAACAGTATATATTATAACATTTCCATCACCCCCCAGACAAACCCTGTATCTCTTAGCTGTCATTCCCATTACTTTTCACCCCCCAACTCCTGACAACCACTAATCTATTGTATAATTCTATGGATTTGTCTATTAAGGACATTTCATTTAAAGGGAATCATTCAGTTTGTCTATGTAGGACATTAAAGGGAATCATACAATGTATGTGGCTTCTTTCACTGAACATGTTTGTGTGGTTATACATGTTATAGCATGTTTCAGTAATTCTTTTTTGTGGCTGAATAATGTTTATTGTATGGATATACAGAATTTTATTTATTTATTTATTTATTCATCAGTTTTTGTATATTTAGGTTGTTTTCATCTTTTAGCTATTATAAATAACTAGTGGCCCGGTGCACAAAATTCATGCATGGGGGGGGGTTCCCTTAGCCCAACCTGCACCCTCTCCAATCTGGGACCGCTGGCTCCTAACTCCTCACCTGCCTGCCTGTTTGCCTCTAACCCAGCCGTGGGCAAACTATAGCCCGCGGGCTGGATCCGGCCCGTTCGGCTGTTCTATCCGGCCCGCGGAGCCGAAAGAGCGGAGGGTTCTCTTGCTCTCCCCTCCACTCCTTTACTTTGAATTTATATTAGTTCACACAAACACTCCATCCATGCTTTTGTTCCAGCCCTCCGGTCCAGTTTAAGAACCCATTGTGGCCCTTGAGTCAAAAAGTTTGCCCACCCCTGCTCTAACCCCTCTGCCTGCCTGCCTGATTGCCTCTAACCCAGGGGTGGGCAAACTTTTTGACTCGAGGGCCACAATGGGTTCTTAAACTGGACCGGAGGGCCGGAACAAAAGCATGGATGGAGTGTTTGTGTGAACTAATATAAATTCAAAGTAAAGGAGCGGAGGGGAGATCAAGAGAACCCTCCGCTCTTTCGGCTCCGCGGGCCGGATAGAACAGCCGAACGGGCCGGATCCAGCCTGCAGGCCGTAGTTTGCCCACAGCTGCTCTAACCTCTCTGCATGCCTGCCTGATCACCCCTAACCTCTCTGCCTGCCTGCCTGATTGCCCCTAACCTCTCTGCCTGCCTGCCTGATTGCCCCTAACTGCCTTTACCTGCCTCCCTGATCACCCCTAACTGCCTTTGCCCCCACCACCATGGCTTTGTCTGGAAGGAAGTTGGATGTCCGGAAGATGGCCGGTTGACCCAGTCTAATTAGCATATTACCCTTTTATTAGTATAGGTAGATTATATAGGATAGGATTGCTTAAATGGGCGGGTGGGGGGGAGCCTTTTTCAGCAGGAGGAGTTTGGTAGACAAAAAAACATAATCCCTGTATCTGGACTGATAGCCAGCTATATGCACTATACTGCCAAACTGGTTACTAAGAAATTGAACCACTTTCTTACACCTTACACCAAATAGCTCTGGCCCTTAAAATCCCTCCTCAGCCCCCACCTTAGGTTCTGCCTTCGCAGTTCTCCCAAATTAGGTTCTGATTGGTTGGTTTCTATGCCAGTCAGCGTCATAAGCTCCACCTCCTAGGCAGCCATTGGTTCCTCGCAGTTCACCCAGATTTGGTTCTGATTGGTCAGTTTCTATGCCAGTCAGTGTCAAAAGCTCCGCCTCCTAGTTAGCCATTGGCTCCTCGCACTTCACCCAGATTTGGTTCTGATTTGTCAGTTTCTATGCCAGTCAGCGTCTCCGGGCCTATCTCTGGGCCTGATCAGAGAGGCAGGGCTGATCAGCAGCCCCCTCAGAGGCAACAGCTGATCAACAGTTGCCATGGAGGCTGCAGATCAGACCCTGCCTCTCTCTCCCCGGGTCTCTCTCCGGTCCTGATCTGCAGTCCCCTCGACAGTCAGTGCTGGGTCACTGCGCCTGCAGCAGCGGCAGTCAGTGCTGGGTCACCACGGCAACCCAGCACTGACTGCAGGACTGACTTTTGGTAGGTCGAACTTTCGGTTGTTTTGGATGTTACGGACCCTGGGTTTTTATATATTAGGATGCTGCTATAAACATTTATGTACAACTTTTTGTATGGATATATGTTTTCAGTTCTCTTTAGTATATACCTAGGAGTGGAACTGCTGGGTCATATGCTAACTCTGTGTTTAACTTTCTGAGAAACTTCCAGACTGGTTTTTACTACTGCAACATTTTACAATCTCACTATTTTTGTGTGATGGTTCTGATTTTTCAATATCCTCACCAAAATTTGTTACCAGAATTTTTTATTATAGACATCCCAGTGGGCATGAACTGTTATCAAACTGTGGTTTGATATACAATGTGCCTGATCACTAATGCTGTTGAACATCTTTTCATGTGCTTATTGGATATTGTATATCTTCTTTGGAGAAATGTCTTAATTAGAACCTTTGCCCATTTTAATTGATTATTTGTTCTTTGTTGGTTTGTCCATTGTAATTTGTCCTTTGTAATTGGGTTATATATTTTTTTATTGTTGCACTTTAAGAGTTGCTTTTATATTCTATATACTAGACTCTTATCAGATATATGATTTAGAAATATTTTTTTCCCATTGTGTAAGTTGTCTTTTTATTTTCTTGATAATGTGTTTTGAATCAAAAAAGTTTTAATTTTGAAGAAGTCCAGTTTACTTTTTCTTTGGTTGCTTGTGTTTTTAATTTTCATATCTAAGAAACTATTGCCTAACCCAGGGTCATAAAGGTACACACCTGTGTTTTCCTCTAAGAGTTTATAGTATAACTCCTATAATTAGGTCTTTGATCCATTCTGAGTTAATTTTTATATATGATGTGTATATAGGAGTCTAAATTCATACTTTTGCATGTGGATATCCAGTTGACCCAACACAATTTTTAAAAAAAATATGTTTTGCTCTAGCTGGTATGGCTCAGTGGATAGAGCGTTGGCCTGCGGACTGAAGGATCCCAGGTTTGATTCCGGTCAAGGGCATGTACCTTGGTTGCAGGCACATCCCCAGTAGGGGGTGTGCAAGAGGCAGCTGATCGATGTTTCTCTCTCATCAATGTTCCTAGCTCTCTCCCCCTCTCCCTTCCTCTCTGTAAAAACTCAATAAAATATATTTAAAAAAAATATGTTTTTATTGATTTCAGAGAGGAAGGGAGAGGGAGAGAGAGAGAGAAGCATCAATGATGAGAGAAAATCATTGATTGGCTCCCTCCTGCACACCCCCTACAATCCAGGCACGTGTCCTTCATTGGAATTGAACTCGAGACCCTTCAGTCCGCAGGCCGATGCTCTGTCCACTGAGCCAAAACAGCTAGGGCCCAACACAATTTGTTGAAAAGATTATCCTTTCCTCTGTTGAATTGTCTTGGCATCCTTGTCAAAAATCAACTGACCATAGATGAATGGGGTTATTGCTAGACTCTCAATTCTATTCCATTAGTTTATATGTCTATGCTTATGCCAATACTGCGGTTTTTGTAGTAAGTTTTAAAATCAGAAAGTGTGGGTCCTCCAACTTTTTTCTTCCTCATGATTGTATTTGGCTCTTATAGGTCCTTTCCATATGAATTTTAGGACTCATTTTTGTTAAATTTATTCATAATTATTTTATTCCTTTTGATGCTATTACAAATGGAATTGTGTTATTAATTTTGCTTTCATATTGTTCATTGCTTGCATATTGAAATAAAACTAATTTTTGTATATTGATTATATTAGATACTTTCAAGAATATATTGTTGGTCTGGCCAGTGTTGCTCAGTGGTTGAGCGTCATCCCGTGCACAGGAAAGGTCACTGGTTCAATTCCTGATCAGGGCATATGCCTTAGTTGCAGGCTCAATCCCCAGTTGGGAGCATGCAGGGGCCGGCCGATTGATGTTTCTCTCTCACATCCATGTTTCTCTGTCTCTTTCTCTCCCTCTCACTCTAAAAAAATCAATAAAAACATTTTTTTTAAAAAAAAAAAGAATATATTTTTGTTACAATTTTAAATATATCAGACTCAATTGATAAAGGCAGTTGTAGTTTTCTTTGGGATTTTTCTAAAGATGAGACTATAAATAGCTAACATTCATTGGCACTTATGCACTAAGCTATATGTTATATTGGATTATTCTCATTTAATGCTTACCTCTGTCTCCATTTTACAATGAAAAAAATCTTTGTTCATAGTCCTAATAAATAAGTGGCAGAGGTGAGACTTGAACCCAGACTCTTGCCCCCAGACCTCTCATTTTAACTACTTGACCATACTACCTTTGAGAAATAATTCAAAACAGTTCTACCCTGGAAGCCAGGCAATAGATTAAGTAGCATGGAAATATAATTTAGATCTCTAATTCTTATCTCTTATTGGAATTGATCATTTTACTTTTGTACAATGGTGATTCTCTCCTCCCTTGGGGAATTTTAATTTTAGAAGTATCCTTCAGCAGAATGTATGAGCTGTTATGGAGCCTGGAGTCAGGAAGTTCTCTCAATAAGAAGGAGATGATTAAGTATCAGTAGAAAAGATGAGATGTTCCTATGGCTTTGAGAGACATTTTAAAAATAGAACAAGAGACCTGTTATATATGGAAAACAAAAAAGAATGAAAGATGACTGAGGTTTTAGCTTTAATGACTGACTAAATGACGATGGAATTGCTAGAAGGTAGATTAGTTAGGTGGGAGAGGATGGTGGGTTCATTGGGCAATAGAGGGAAGTTGGTGATGTAAAGGTTTGGAATCTAGAGTATAGTACAGTGGAAAGACAACCTGATTCATATTCTAGTTCATCACTCACTACAAATTATTCATTTTATATATTCAACAAATACATTGCTAATTGTGTAATGGTAAATAAAACAGACATGCTTCCTATCTTCATTGGATTTATAATCTATTGAAGGAGTCAGACATAGTATATACAAAGTATATAAATAGCTATTTACATACTGTGGTGGGAAAGAACAGTATGTTATGAGAGAATCACATGAGGTTCTGATCTGGAAAGGGGGTCAGGAAGGAAGTAACCTGCCTGAAGATGGTAGGAATTGGCCTGACCTAAAGTGGGAAAGACCATCTAGGCAGAAGGGATAGTGGATATCTATCTCATAGGATTCTGGTGAGGATTAAATAGATAATACGCGTGATAATTCCTAGCCTAGGCTGGTCACAAAGTAGATGTTTTTTAAAAAAAAAAAAAAAAAAGAACACCCTTTTTTAAAGGGGGTTATAATGAGCATGAATACTTTTATCAGAAAGCCAAGTTAACCTTACTGTTTAAAAGTAGTTGAAGCTCTGAAAGAGACTTAATTAGCCTTGGAGAGTGTATTTGCTGAAACAAGAGTGGATCTGGGATGGTATCCAGGGAATTACCATTGGGGTAAGTCAAAGAGGATGAGGGTGCAAAAAACCCTGAGGAGGACTGGTCAGCAGAAGAGTGGAGAGAGTGTTAGAACAGGTGGATGAGGGAAGGCTTTTGAGAAGAAAGGATGGTTAATCATGCTAGATACTCCTAAGGCTGTCAAATGAGATAAAGACTGAAAAAAGGTTAAGGGGTGAGCCTTTAGGAGGACATTGGATGACCTTTAAGATCAGTTTTAGGTAGAGCAAGGGAGGAAGTGAAGAGAAGCTATGTCTGAAGTGAAGTGAAATGAGTGTGTGAGACTATGTGAGTTCAAGAAGTTGGGTAACAAAGGGGAATAGAGAAGGGATGCTTGTTAACAAAGTGACTAGGGTGAAATGGGCGGTGTTTAAGGATCTGGTCTGAGAGGAAGTGACTAATGGAGGGCTCAAGATACTAGAGAGAAGGAATAACTGATGGGCAGGTGGAGGAAGGAATTGGTGAAAGAGGCAGGACAGGGTGGGGTCAAGAACACAAGTGGAGAGGTGTACATTAAAAGGGAAGAGTGACAGGAAAGGGGGAAAATACTGAAAAGAAGGAGAGTTGGAAGACACTATGTCTCATGGTCTCCATTTTCTGCATGACCAGGAGCTAGGATCACCTCTAGGAATGATTGGTGTAAAGGTTGGGTAGAGTGCTTTGGGAGAGAGGTACAGGTTTAGAATGGTCTGCATAAGGAAAAGAAACCTACAGGTGGAAAGAATTGAGCAACACTAATGGCTCTACAAAATCTGGTGTAGCTAGATGGTATGGTGATAAGTTTTTTTCTCATTTATATGATATTAATTCACATTTATATAACAGACTATAATTTTCACAGTGCTTTTACATATTCTGTCCTCCAGTAACCCTATAAAGCAGACAGATGCCTAGGTACATTGATTACTACACCTTCATCTTTTCTCTTTCTCCTTTTCCTTACAGAGAAAGTAGTTGTTGTATACATATTTATTTTCTACTATGTGCCAGGCACTGTGGATTCAACAGCAACTGACGTAGGACACAGTGCTACCCTCACCAAAATTAAAGTCTAGTTGGGGAAGCAGACAAGTAAACAAACAATTATTGTACAAGTGTGAAAAACATTAAAAAATGAGTGAAATATATGGTTTTATGAGATCACATAGGAAGCATACTGTAGCAGCTAGAATTAGGTTCAGTTGCATATAACAGAAAACCCAAGGTAAAAATGGTTCAAGCATACAAGTGTATAACCTCATGTAAAAGAAGGTTAAATATAGGCATTCTAGGACTGATCTGGTGTCTCCATGAAAACATAAAGAACCAGATTCCTTTTATCTTTCTGTTCTGCCATCAGGAGTCCTAGCTTCTGTTCTCAGCCATGTTGTCCCAGAAAGCTGCTGCAACTGCAGCTATCATGACAATTCCAGACCTCAGGAGGGAAGGGGGAAGAAGTGCCAAAGAGTGCACTTCCCAGCTGAGTAGGCTGGCAACTCTAGGGAGACTCCCTGGTTGTTTTGCACAACCTTCCTTTTTACATCTCTTTGGTCAGATCATAGTCCTAGAAAGTTGCAAAGGAATTTGGGAAGTGTAGTTTTCACTCCAGGCAGCCATGTGCTCAGCTTACAAAACAGTCAGGGTTGTTTTACTAAGTAAGAAGAGAATAGATTCTGGGGTATGTAATTCACAATCTCTGCCACAGAAAACCAAACCCATGTAAGGTGGTTAGTGAGCATACTAGTATATAGGGAATTAAAATCTGTAATAATAAAAGCGTAATATGCTAATTAGACCATACATCCTTCCAGACGTCCTTCCTTCCAGACAAAGCTGCAGTGGCGGGGGCCACGGTAGAGGCAGCAGAGGCCCCCGGCTGCAGCCGTGGCGGGCGGGGGCCGGGGCCAAGGCCCTTGCACGAATTTCGTGCATCGGGCCTCTAAGTTATTAATAATTCACCAGTCACCTCATTTTACTGACAAGTAAACTCACTCTCAGGAAGGTATGTTAAATATGTTGCTTCATTTCACATAATGCGTAGATAGCATTGCATGAACTAGTCTTCATATTCCCAACCCCAATATTCTATCTTCTCCATTGCTTTCCATGTGATATGTGTATATTATTTGAAGTTCAACTAATAGACAAATTTAAGATTTAGAGCTTATAGTTGCAGATACTCTGTAGTCTAACTCTAAGTAGTATTATATACATTATATTAAAGTCTAGAAAGATTAAGAAGTCAGTGGAATTTAGATGTGGCCCATTGAAAAGCTTTTTATAATGGATTTAATTTAGTTTTTGTTCAGAATCTCATTTGACTTTTGAAACACAGTCATTTCTCAGTGTTTGCAAAGTGTTTGCAAATTCTTCCCACCAAAGGACCTGCTATTGTATCATAAAGAACACTGGTGACGGCTATTCCTGAACACCATTTATTTAAGAGCAGACCTTTTCCTACTAAAAAACAAATGTTTCTTTATCTTAGTGCTATGAAATATTTTTCATCTTAGAAGACCTATGATGGAATGAAAATACTGTGATGAAAAAATGTTCTTAATTGAGTAACAGGGAGTATGTGACTCTGGGCAAGTCATTTTTTTCTAGCCATAAAATAAAATAATTACTTTTTAAAGAAAGGAGATGAGAATAAATTGGGAGAAAAATTGTAAGTACCTAGACTTAATACATTTGAAATAAACAGATAATGTTAAATTGTGTTTCAGCCATTAGTTTAATTTTCTTCTTCATTGTCAGAACTTACCTGTTTAGGGATTTCCTTCTTTTCCTGAACTGTTTGCTTCTGAATGGAGAGGAAGTATGCAAAGCAATCACTGTGTTGAAGAGCAGTAGGTGGAGAAATGTGAAAGGTTTGGGTGAAGCCTTTGCTTGATAAGCAGCTGTGACTTTCATTGCATCATCTTTTATTTTCTCTTTTAGCTTTTTAAAATTTATCTTTTATAGTTGAAAGTATTACAGATGCCTCCCCTTTTATCCCTGCCCCCCCCCCTGCCCTGCCATTGCTCCCCTCCACCCAGTTCCCACTCCACCCCAGGCCTTCACCACCCTATTGTCTGTGTCCATGGGTTATACATATATGCATAGAAGTTCTTTGGTTAATCAATCCTCCCCCCTCCCCCCCACTCCCTGCTCCTTCCCTCTGAGATTCTTCAGTCTATTCCATGCCTCTGGTTCTATTTTATTTGTCAGTTTATTTTGTTCATTAGGCTCCACATATATGTGAGATCATGTGATATTTGTCTCTCTCTGACCAGCTTATTTCACCTAGCATAATAATCTCCAGGTCCCTCCATGCTGTCTCATAGGGTAAGAGTTCCTTCTTTTTTTTACAGCCACATAGTGTTCCATTGTGTAAATGTATCACAACTTTTTTATCCAGTCATCTACTGATAGGCACTGGGATTGTTTCCAAATCTTAGCTATCCTATATAATAAAAGCCTAATATGCTAAGTGTCCAGTCATCTGTTCATCCATTCAACCAATCAAAGTGTAATATGCTAATGATATGCCAAGGCTGCTCAACCACTCGCTATGACATGCACTGACCACCAGGGGGCAGACGCTCTGGTAGGTTAGCTTGCTGCTGGGGTCTGGCTGATTGGGACTGAGGGAGATGGGCCAGACAAGCCCTGGAGCCCTCCCGAGGTCCCTCCCTGACTGGCCAACCTCCCTTGTCCCTCCCCGGCCCCGTGCACCAGTAGGATTCCTCAGCCCGGCTTGTGCCCTCTTGCAATCCGGGACCCCTCAGGGGATGTCGGAGAGCTGGTTTCAGTTGATGCTGCACTGGGCGTCTAGTTGTAAATAATGCTATTATGAACACAGTGGTGCATATATTCTTTCTGATTCATTGTGTCTTTTTAATTTGAGTTGTTAAATGACAATCGTCAAGAGGGTATTTACTTCCTTTTTCCTGGGTGTTTTGCCTGAATATATGATAAACTACTGCAAAGTGAGGATTGTTCTTGGTATGCCCTCATATTCCTAATATTCAGGCTTACCAATGCATATTATTACCTGAGAGAGAGTCAATGAGAGGAAGGAACAGAGAAGGAGAAAGAGAGAGACATGTGCAATAGCACAAGTACATTTTTGTGCTCTTCTCACCTTTAACCATAGACTGTTTTAAGGTCTAAAGAAGATTTTAAGGTCTAGATAAGTCATCTAGTCCAGTGGTTTTCAAATTGTGCTCCATGGAACCCCGTGATATGTCAGGGTCAAGTGAATGGGGGCTCCTTGTAGTTAGGAACATGCACCTTGAGTGTTGTAAAGATAAAATTAGGTTATGTCACTACTTAAAACTTTGCAGGACTCCCCTTTGCCTGTGGAATAAATTCCAAGGTCCTTAGCTTAAAACACAAAGCCCTTTATGATCTGCCCAGTCTGTGCCCACTTGGTATCTTCTGTTCCATTCCTCATACTTTATATTCCAACTAGAGGCCTGATGCACGAAATTCGTGAAAGGGACTCGGCCCCCACCACTGCGGTGGCTGCCTCTGCCTCAGTGCGGCGACCGGGGCCTCTGCCTCTGCCCCTGCCGCCGTGGCTTCGTTCGGAAGGTCATCCAGAAGGACGTCTGGAAGGATGTCCAGTCTAATTAGCATAATATGTTTTTATTATTATAGATTACTAGAGGCCCGTTGCAGGAAGATTCCTGCAATAGGGCTTCCTGTGGTGGTCTGCTTTCCTCCCTTCTCCCCCGTCCCACCTGCTTCTCTCCCTTCTCCCCCGCCCCGCCTTCTTCCCTCTCTTCTCCGCAGCCCCGCTTGCTTGCTTCTCTGCAACTTTGCTCCCTTCTGCAACGCTTGGCTTCCTTCTTCTATGCTGTCTTCAGTCTTCGCTCTGCTCCTGGATATGCAAATTAACTGCCATCTTGGTTGGGTTAATTTGCACACTTGCTCCTGATTGGCTGGTGGGCGTGGCTGGAGGGTATGGCTTGTTGGTGTAGCGGAGTGATGGTTAATTTGCATATTACTCTTTTATTAGATAGGATTATTATAGATAGTAACAGACTTGTTGCTTCTCTGAACTTGTCAGGCTATTTCACAACTCAGTTTGCACTTGATGTTTCTTCTACATAGAAGGCTCTTTCTCCTTTGTCCAGCTGTCTTCCTTGCTTCCATCTCTGTTATCCCCAGACTTAACTAGTCACCCAACCTTACCCCAACACTCACTGTCCTTTGATCCTGCTCTATTTCTGAAATAATGCCTATCACGATCTAAAACAATCTCCTTAATATATTTGTTTATTTGTGTTCTCTTCTCTTCTCTTCTCACTCTGTATACTCTTCCCAGGCAATCTCATGGGCTCCTGTGACATTAGTCAACAAAAGGTATTCCTCTGCTGCCTGGATCTGTCTCCTGTGCTTTCAGCTCACTGAAATGGTCACCGTGTAGCTTCCTTAGAGCAACACAAAGCACCTCAAATTTACAGCAGAATACCTCAAGCTAACTAGTCCTACACTCCCACATGTTCTCTTCTCAGTGAGGGACACCCACTTGCCCCATCCAGAAAGCTGGGCACATCTTTCATTTCTCCCTCTTCCACATCCAGTCATTTCAGCTCTGGCAGTTCTTTCGCCTAAAACTCTTTTCCAGTTCATCCTCTTTTCTCTGTCTTCATTGCAACAACTAGTTGACTTTTTCTTGCCTAAATTATATACTGTATTATTTCAGGTCCTCAAGAACAGTGCTGTCCAATAGAGATAAGTTATTTTTAATTTTGTAGTAGCTACATTAAAAAAGGTAAAAAACAAAAAAGTGAAATTAATTTTAATAATATATTTTATTTAAACCAATATATTCAAAACTTAATTTCAACATGTAGTCAGTTATTTGAAATGATTTATTATATGTTTTTAAACCACTTTATTTAGGTATCCTATTTAATAAAACCCTAATATGCAAATTGACCGAACAGCGGAACGACTGGTTGCTATGATGCACACTGACCACCAGGGGGCAGAACCTCAATGCAGGAGCTTCCTCCTGGTGGTCAGTGCGCTCCCATAGGGGGAGCGCTGCTCAGCCAGAAGCCAGGCTCACAGCTGGCAAGTGCAGCAGCAGTGCCGGAAACCTCTCCCACCTCTGCTGCAAGTGGGTGGTAAGGAGCGAGGGGTCCCGGACTGAGAGAGCCACGGACTGAGAGAGGGATGTCTGAATGCCGGCTTAGGTCCGATCCCCCAAGTTGGCAGGCAGACATCCCCTGAGGGCTCCCGGACTGCGAGAGAGCACAGGCTGGGCTGAGGAACCCCCCTGCCTCCAGTGCACAAATTTTGTGCATCAGGCCTCTAGTAATAGATATAAAAGCTGTGTAAATTTAACATATGCAACTTGAATAATTTGGAAGTAAGTATATATCCATGAAACCACAGTCTATTGAATAAACATATCCTTTATACCATCTTGATGATGATGATGTTAGGAACACAACATGATATACCCTTCTTAGCAAATACTTAAGTATAACAACAGTGTTGTTGATCATAGGCCAGCCATGGGCAAACTACGGCCCATGGGCCGAATCCGGCCCGTTCGGCTGTTCTATCTGGCCCGCCGAGCCGAAAGAGTGGAGGGTTCTCTTGCTCTCCCCTCCGCTCCTTTACTTTGAATTTATATTAGTTCACACAAACACTCCATCCATGCTTTTGTTCCGGCCCTCCGGTCCAGTTTAAGAACCCATTGTGGTCCTCGAGTCAAAAAGTTTGCCCACCCCTGTCATAGGCACTAAGCTATATACAGTAGATTGCTAGGTCTTATTTACCTTACATAACTTAAACTTTGTACCCCCTGACTAATACCTCCATTAACCCTTTCCTGGTCCCCCAGCAACCACTGTTCTAGTCTCTGCTTCTATGAATTTGACTATTTTAGTTCCTCATATAAGTGATATCATGTGGTGTTTTTCCTTTTGTGTCTGGCTTATTTCACTTAGCATAATGTCCTCTAGGTTCATCCGTGTTGTCACAAATCCTGTATTCAGCATTACAGCATAAAATATAGAGCCTAGAGCAGTATTACTGGAGCTGAGCCTGTCTTTGGTAAGTTTCTGCCCAGGGTGATGAAGATAAAGGTCAGAAAGGGAAAAAATGTGATATAATACATTACCTTGCCATTCACCACCTCACAACCACTGTGGACACACAGCAGGTTGTTCCCTCCCGTCTCCTGTTTCCTACTGACCAAGGTTCACCCAATGAGAAGTTAACTTCTCTGCACTTCCTTCAACCACTTGACAACTGTTTGGAAAGCGTTATGACATTTTGTCCAAGTCCACAGTGGAAGGGCGACTCAGCATAGGTTAAAGAGGAAGTTGGAGGAGGTTGAGAGAATCTTAGAATTAGTACTAGGTTTGCATCCAGTACAGTGCCTGAGCTTTTTTACTTTGGTTTTGTCTTTCTTCAGTACATTTTCCATACTTAATGCTTTTGCTAAATGTAAGCTTGATTCTATCACTTCCCTACTTCAAAACTTTCAATGATACCCCATTGTTTTCAGGGTCAAGTCTAACACCCATTTTGTTCAAAGTTTCACTACCCTTTCTAGCTTCTGGTCTCAACCACTTCCTTCCCATCTTAAATGTGATGTGTATTGCTTACCTACTGCTGGGTAACAAATTACCCCAAACATAATAACTTAAAACAATAAGCATTTGTTATCTCATATTTCCTATTAGGAATTTGAGACTAGTTTAGCTGGGTAAGGTTCTAGCTTGAGGTCTCTTAATGGGATTGTAGCCAATGTCAGTCAGGGCTGTAGTCATCTGAAGACTTGGCTAACCTTGAGAGATTCACTTTTGAAGATGTCCACTTACATGGCTGGTGAGTTGACACAGCCTGTTGGCAGAGGCCTTCGTTTCTTTGCAGTTTTGCATCTCCAGAGGGCTGCTGGAGCCTCCTCACAGCATGATGGCTATCTTCCCCCAGAGTGATCCAAGAGAGAACAGAGCAGATGCCACAATTTTTTTTTAACCTAACCTCAGAAGTCACACATCATCATTTCCATAATATGTTGATATGGGAGGGAACTACACAAGGACATGAATAACAGAAGACAACCATTGGAGCCATATAGGAGGCTGGCTACCACTAAATGGTACATCTATAGAATTTCTTTAAGTCCTTCTAACATGCATGACTGGATTTATTCTCACCACAAAATAATTCTCTCTTCTGTTTATCTTCTTCTCCTTGTTTGCCCTTCACCATTGGCACTCTTATACCATGCTATCAGAGTATCATGTCTTTCTCTTGTCATAGTACTTACCACATTTTGTTATAGCTGCTGTTTCCCCCATTAGACTCTGAGTTCATGGGGGCAGAGACCCTTTCTTTCTGGCTCATTGTTTTATTCCCCAATACCAGCGCTTGGCAACACATTGCAGGTTCTCAGTAAATAGTTGTTGGAGAGATGACGGAAGGATGGGTGACTAGATGGATTAATGATTTATATCTTGTCTCTTCTACCAGACTCTCACCTTCTAGAGAGCAGTGCCCTGGTCTTTTAATTTCATATCCTGAGGGTATAACATAGTGCCTAGCACAGATGACAGGCCCCAAAAGAATATCTCTTTCTTTTTCCTTATCTTTCCCCCTATTCTTTTTAATGGTATAAAGATTTAGAGAGGCTCAGCATCTCAGTGGGTCTGTCATTAGTGGTAAATTTGATTATTAACAAAAATTCATCTTTTGATTTTTTCTTATTTCAAATATTGCTGGTATTCCCCTCTAAGTCAACATTGTAATATTTCAGATAATTTATATTTGTATTTAATAATCATAGCCATGTTCATTCAGGCTTGACTGTATCTGAAACATGAAAGGAGTAAAAAAAAAAAAAAAAAAACACGAAAGGTGTTTCATGAATGGTGAATAAATTCAACATATTGGCAAATGCTTTTTACTGAGTAACTATGGTGAAGCTTCAGATTGTATGAAAAGTGAATAGTTTTTCTTAAATCTTAATTCTGCTAAGACAGGGAATTACTGATCTATAAGTTGAAATAAACTCTCTGTTTCTGGATTTGAAATTTAGGAGAAAATTGACCTACTGCTTTCACATTTCATTGTTTTTAAGCCCAGTTTTCTTCAGCTACCTGCTGGCTATGTAGAAAGGCAGCAAGTGAAAGGAAGGCTTATTGTCAACAGTGTTGGTCCCTCCCCTTAGAATGTGCAGGACCCGGGGTCAATTACCAAAACTCACTGGGAATAAAGCAATAACACAGTATATAGAATGTGATTACATGTTCCCCTCTTTTCGTTTCCTTTAAAAATGAGCCTTGTTTTTGAAAGATGAGACAGAGGGCCGAAAACCAGGACTACAGGCTTTATTAGAGGAGAAGGACCCTGCTGGGCTGTCTCGAAAGGGGAGAACAGCAACATGTGCAGAGGTGAACACGCCTTTTGAGGGGAGGAATGGGAAGGGATGGGGCTTAGGGTACTCGGCACGTGCTGATTGGTGGTTTCATATAAGGCACATGATTAGGCACTTAGGTACTTAGGAATCAAGAGCTCAGGGTATTTGACAGGTGCTGATTGGTGGTTCAAGGTATAGTCCATATAAGGTGCCTGGTTAGGTGCTCAGGAATGTCCAGGCTGCAGGTGCAGGTTACGTCTTACTCCATCCATTAGTTGGGGGAAGGGAGGATCCATCAGTTTTATATTTTTCTTTATTTTTATACTTCATAAGTTAATTTTATGATTTTTTAAATTTATTTTTGTTTTCAAATTCCCTACTAGAGGTTATTAAAAGGGCATGGGCTTTGCAATTGAACAGCACAACATTCAAATTCTGACTGCCACGTCTTTTTGGCTGTGTGTAATTAAATGTTACTTTATGTCTCTGAGTTTTATTGTTTTAGTATGAAGATGATAGAAATGACCCCTTCATAAGGTTGTCATCAGGCTCAGTAATGTAACTACGTGAAGTGCCTATTGTATCCTAGAATAGTAGTTGCTCAAGTCAAGACTGGGTCATATCACCCTCCCGTGGTCTGCTTTCCTAGCTTGAAGCAGTGCTTAGCAGTGTCATGAGGATCAGGGTCTTTTTGCCCCAGGAGTAAGTGACTCGTTGATTCTGGCAGAGAGGTCATTCCCTAGGCCATCTGACAAAACTCTTAGTCTGCTCTCTTCCTTAGTTTACTTCCGCCAACCGAAGTGGTGCAGTCTGAATGTATTGTGCATTTCCTGTGTATGTTTTCGCCTTCCCTTTGGTGATGCTATTTTTAGATCCCTGCTTACTTGCACTTGCTGGTATCACCAAGAGACTAGCTCCTTACCCGACCTGCCTTTCCAAAGCCATAAAATCCAGACTCTGGGAAAAGGACCCTCTGCCTGGGAAACCTTTGCTTCCAGAACTCATAGCTGGGATTTCTCACTCAGGGCCTTACTTGGTGCACTGCTAGGATGTAGTTGTTTGGGTGATGTGGCTTCCTTTGTCTCCTTGTCGTCTTCAAAGAGATCTGTTTAGAAAGAGATGTGATGGGCCCCACAAATAAACTGTCTGGGGTATCCAAGTCTTGAGTTGAGTGGCCTGTTAAAACACGCCTGTGTCAAAAGTGATGAATAGTTTTTGTGGATTTTGAGCAACTTGCCAATCGATCAGCTACTATGTAATGAGAGAGAGCTCTGCAAGAGGAGCAAAAGCCCAGCTGCCTGTTCTGAGCCACCTGCCTTTTCTCTTTACTTCATTTTCTTGCTAATGAAGGAACCAATTGGTTTAGAGCGATCAATGCTGACCTATTAGGATCAGACATTGTTTTGGCATTGCCAGGCAATTAAATTCAGCAGGGTAAGGATTAGAGAGAGAATGGTTCTGAAAAAATAAAAAGGAGAGTTTTTATTCAGAAACAACCACTCTGGTGTTATATGTATAAAAAGGATTAGTTAAAGAAGAATTAATCATTAGAGCATTTTCTTTCTTGGTAAAATAATCAGAAGATGTTGATATTAGTTCTTAGATTTAGGAAGATAGGAAGCTCTGCTTTGCTGACCTGACTTAAGGTACAAACCTTTATTATGACCTTTTTTCCTATTTAAAGCTGTGACTCATCCAAAAACCCTTTTCTTCGAGACTGTACTGTGTGGTAGGTACTGTGACCTATATGTGCTAGATTTTCCACAGCAACTCTGATTTTAAATATTCCGGTTCTTCGTCATTCCATTAACAGATGGTGTGATTCATAAATTGTTAATCAGTCTATCACTGAAGACTTGATGGAGAGCATCCTATATAATAAAAGAGTAATATGCAAATTAACCATCACTCCACCACACCCAGAAGCCACGCCCACCAGACACACCCACCAGCCAATCAGGGGCGAATATGCAAATAAACCCAACCAAGATGGCTACAGCCACAGAGAGCAGGAGGGAGGCTTGGGTTTCCCCGGCAATGGAGAAAGCCAAGCTTTCCGCCTGCCCTTGCTGGCCTAGGCCTCCACTCAAGGCTACAAAGTTTCAATAATAGAAGATACATAAACCCAAACAGAAATGGCGGCAGCCACGGAGCTGGAAAGAGCAGGAGGCTAGGGTTGCCCCCGGTGATGGGGGAAGCCAAGCTTTCCACACACCCTGGCCGGCCCAGGCCTCCGCTTAAGGCTACAAAGTTTCAATTATAGAAGATACATAAATCCAAAAAAAAATGGCTGCCGCCATGGAGCAAGCAGAAGGCTTGGTTCTGCTCCAGGCTACAAAGTTTCAATTGTAGAAGATAAATAAACCCCAGATACCAGGGCCTCTGCTTGGGTCGCCAGGGGGAGTGGCCGGCCTGCAAACCACCACAGGCCCCTCGCCCAGGCTGCCCCATGCCCCAAGGGAACCCTCACCCTGATCTGGGACACCCTTCAGGGCAAACCAGCTGGCCCCCACTCGTGCACCAGGCCTCTATCCTATCTAATAAAAGAGTAATATGCAGATTGACCATCACTCCAACACACAAGATGGCTGCCCCCATGTGGTCAAAGATCCTACCCCCATGTGGACACAAGATGGCCACCACAAGATGGCCAGCAAGGGAGGGCAGTTGGGAGGGATCAGGCCTGCAAGGGAGGGCAGTTGTGGGCAATCAGGCCAGCAGGGGAGGGCAGTTTGGGGCGATCAAGCCTATAGGGGAGGGCAGTTAGGGGTGACCAAGCTGGCAGAGGAGGGAAGTTGGGGGCAACGAGGCCTGCAGGGAAAGGCAGTTGGGAGGGACCCAGGCCTGCAGGGGAGAGCAGTTGGGGGGTACCAGGCCTGAAGGGGAGGACAGTTAGGGGTGACTAGGCCTGCAGGGGAGGGCAGTTAGGGGCAAACAGGCTGGCAGGGGAGCAGTTAGGCATCAATCAGGCTGGCAGGGGAGTGGTTTCGGGGTGATTAGGCTGGCAGGCATAAGCGGTTAGGGGCAATCAGGAAGGCAGGCAGGCGAGCAGTTGGGAGCCAGCCGTCCTGGATTGTGAGAGGGATGTCCGACTGCCCGTTTAGGCCCGATCCCAATGGGCAGTCAGACATCCCTCGAGGCGTCTCAGATTGGAGAGGGTGCAGGCTGGGCTGAGGGACACCCCCCCCCCCCCCCCGCCGCCCGTGCACAAATTTCGTGCACCGGGCCTCTAGTAATATATAAACACCTTGAGAGTAGGGTTTATGAGCTGATCGTCTTGGTGCATAAACTCCTATTCTTCCAGCTAAGCATGGTGCCTTCTGCTTAGATCAGTGGTTCTCAACCTTTCTAATGCCGCGACCCTTTAATACAGTTCCTCATGTTGTGGTGACCCCCAACCATAAAATTATTTTCGTTGCTACTTCATAACTGTAATTTTGCTACTGTTATGGAATCGTAATGTAAATATCTGTGTTTTCCGATGGTCTTAGGCTCTATAGCGGGGTTGAGAACCGCTAGCAGGGTCACCACAGGTTGAGAACCGCTAGCAGGGTCACCACAGGTTGAGAACCGCTATAGAGCCTAAGACCATCGGAAAACACAGACATTTACATTATGATTCCATAACAGTAGCAAAATTACAGTTATGAAGTAGCAACGAAAATAATTTTATGGTTGGGGTCACCACAACATGAGGAACTGTATTAAAGGGTCGTGGCATTAGAAAGGTTGAGAACCACTGGCTTAGATGCTTAGTAAATATTTGAGTAAACTAACAGACAATACTGACTGAATGAATAAGAAGTTGAGTCATAAAAATGGGTAGCATTTGAAGACTCGATATTCCAGGGTTAGGGAAACAGCAGGAATGAGTGGAGTAAGTTAGGGAGGTCCTTTCCAGATTGGAAGGCATCTACTGAACTAGCAGTTCCCAGACTTTTGGATTTCACCAACCTGTGCAATTTCCAAAAGCTATTTTGCTAAGTAAAAATGCTGAGTGTCACTGTTGTTTCATAATACCAAAATATAGAGTGGATATAATTTTTTTAAACGGCAGTTCTTTAAATTGCTTATATTTTGCTGTATTTTAAAAATCCGATGCAGTTCTTTGAGTTCCACAGGAGAGTTGTTCTCACAGACACAGGCAGTGGCCTCTAGGTCCTTGTAGAGTGCCTCCCTCAAAGTTGTCCCTAAGGTTTCCTTTTGTGGACTGCTGATGGTGTGCCCAGGAAGTAACTAAGTCATTGTTGCTGCTGCCCCTTTGTAGTAAGAGTGGAGCTATAGCCCTAACCGGTTTGGCTCAGTGGATAGAGCATCAACCTGCGGACTGAAGGGTCCCAGGTTCGATTCCGGTCAAGGGCATGTACCTTGGTTGCGGGCACATCCCCATTGGGGAGTGTGCAGGAGGCAGCTGATCGATGTTTCTCTCCCATCAATGTTTCTAACTCTCTATCCTTTTCCCTTCCTCTCTGTAAAAAAAAAAAATCAATAAAATATATTTTTTTAAAAAAAGAGTGGAGCTATATGTCAGCTTAAGTGATGACAGTAAATGTGGTTCTCTGCATGTTCCTCAGAGTTGTACAAGAGCCTTGATTTGAAGGTGGTGTCTAGATGTCTACCCCTGGTTGACCTTTGATTCCCCCGAGTTTCCCATGCTTTTTGTCTTGGTTTATATGTCATCTAAGGGTGCTCCTTTTTTCTTGTCCACGATTTGCTAAATGTCTTGAATATGAGCTATTATTTTTACTTCAGAATGATCCCTGGGGTTTTCATTGGCTAACGGCCCCTGAAATTGCCAAAGAACTGTATACCAGTGGTCTTACAGCTTTTCTGATCATGCAAACCATTAGTTAAAAAACTATCAACATCAATAGTCATTGAGGAAATGCCAATTAAAACTACGAGACACCACTGCTCACCCAACAGGATGGCCAGAATAAAAAAGTTTGATAACAGGTGTTGGCAAGGATGTAGAGAAATTAAAACACTCATAACTGTTGGTGGCAATATAAAAATGGTATAGCCTCTTTGGAAAGCAGTCTGACAGTTCCTAAAAAAGTTAAATATAGAGTTACCATTTGACCCAGCAATTGCTTTTAGGTGTATGCCCAAGAGATGTGAAAACATATGTCCACATGAAAAATTGAACATGAATGTTCATAACAGAATTATTCACAATAGCCAAAAGGTGGAAAAAACCAATGTCTATCAACTGATCAATGGATAAACAAAATGTGGTATAGCTATGCAGTGGAATATTGCTCAGCCTTTAAAAGGAATGAGGCACTGATATATGCCACACATGGATAAACCTTGAAAACATTATCCTAAGTGAAATAATGCAGTCACAAAAGATCACACATTAGGATTCCATTTATATGAAATGTCCAGAATAGGCAAATATATAGAGATAGAAAGTAAATTAGTGGCTGTTTAGAGCTAGGGAAATGGAGAAGTAGGGAGATTGATAGCTGAGAGATTCAGGATTGCTTTCTGAGGTGATGATTGAACACCTCTGTGAATATACTGTAACCCATTGAATTGTATGTGAATTATAACATACTAAGGCTGTTACAAAAAAGATTTTCAAGTGGACAATCCTGATACAAGTATATTTATTCATTTATAAATCTTATATATGTATGCCTGTACTAATACGTACATTATAAAACAGACATTTTAAAAAGTATACAATAAAGGTAATGGTAATATAAATTCTAGTAATATCTTTTTGTAATCGATAAACAGAATCTTACAATCTCCTGGAGTGCATGCACCCCACTTTGGAAACTCCTCTTTTGACTGCATGGTAGAGATTAATGTGTGTGAGACAGCCTGTGTAGGAAGGCTAGGTTTCTCAAGTCCAAAGAGCCTGATGTGACTGCACCGGGAACATGTCTGCAAGTGTCTCTACCATGCAGGGAGAATGAAAGCCTCTGTGTTCTTACAGTCCAGCACACTCAGATATGCGACAGCCCCAGCAGGTAGCTATTTCCAGTCACCTCATTGTACCATCAGAAAGAAGTTTGAGTGGCATATGATGACAATCAATGATGTCCCTAAAGTCTTATATTTCATAATTACTACTAGAATATATTCAATATGTATGTAAGACACTACAGAGAGAGAAAGGAAAAAAATCTATTCCCAGCTGAATGACATAAAGCTGTATTTTTATTAAGAGCTTTGACTGACAATATAAATCATAAATCACTAACATGAAACTTAAGGCACCAGGAACCAGAGAGAAAATATAATCTGTAAAATGTACCATTTGGTATAGTTTAATACTCATAGTGCCCAGGATTTTAAAGCTAGCATATAATAGATTAAGGCATCTAATTTTTATTCATCTTTTTTTCAGGTTAGTCTTCTTGATTTTTTATGCTATTTCTTTATCACATCAGCTGACAATAATTAATTTAGGCTGTACTCAAGTGACTGGTTCTTGAAACAGTTGATGAATAATTACTGCATTTTTTTCATACAATCTCTGTCTACTGTAAAGTCACTCTAATGTACATTCAGTTGTGTATGAATGTGAACACCCAGCAATATTCAGCACAGGGCTATATGTGTAGTGCAGATTTTAATACATGTGTATTGGTGGCGATATTGATGTTGAAGGGTTAAAGGAGAGTATTCTAAAATTTCCTGGCTCTATTTGAAATGTACCAAGAACATGGTATTGCATTTGCTTGTTTTTTGGTGCAGTAATGTATCACTAACAGTATGTTGTGGTGTATCAAGCCATGAAACAGACTACGTCTTGAGCATATTTCTTTGGTGAACAAAAGTGCAGATTTTATGTATTGAGTTAAAGAAAATAAACTTTTCCAACAAGGGTAAGCAGAAAGAAATTTGATTCTAGATATAATATATGTCTTTAAAATGTGGTAAAAATAAGTTTAAAAGATTCTTTATTAAATCCTCATCGCTATTAATCTCTATACTATAAATTATCATAGGTTTCCTGCCCATTAAAGACAGTTAAAAGATCAAGTGGAGAGTTTGGTACATTTCGTAGTCCTAAAAATAAAATATTGTTGTATTATTGTCATTTTCTCCCTTTGTTTAAAAATCTTTTTTTGCTAATATGAAACCTGCGACCTAACATAACTCGGATTTCATTCTTGAGAAAGGGTAAGACAATGCATCATAAAACACAATTTATGTAACCCCTTAAAAATGTAGCTTTTATGATGACATTTTAATATTTCAGAAGTCATGAAGTTTAAGTTCCATTTTAAATGATTCTCTGGTTTTTGGTATTAGTATTTATTAGAAACAGGGTCACTTCAAGGTTAAAGTTTAGAAACAGAATAGGTGTTTTTATATATACAAAGAATCTGTATTATCCTACTGGCCAAAGGATTGATGGGTACTGCTGTTTTCAGCACACTTCATTTGAAAAGAACCACATCAAATCTCTAAACACACTAAATTCAGTTGATACGTTCTCTTTCAGTCAATATGAACTCTAGTAATACAATGAAGAGATAGGAAAAAGCTAAAACACTGTGTGCAGAAAAAACACAAAATAGCTCACTATTCCAAAGCATCTTTTTCCCTTTTTCCTCAGTGAAAAACATAAAGCTCTAAAAAAATCATTATAAACATAACTAGGGACCCAGTGCATGAATTCCTGCACCTTGAAAGGAATCGTGGGCTGTGAGGCAGCGGTGGGCACAGGGGTGGGTCTCGGCCCATCCTCCATGCCCTCAGGGGCAATCAGGGCCGGTGCTGGGCGCCGGCAGCAGGTGCAAGTGCCCAATGGGACCATGGTGCGCGGGAGCAAAGAATTTTCAGTAACCACCAGAGGCTCGACCTGATGACAGCAACTGGTGCTCGCCTTGGTCTGACATCTCCACTCACCTGCTCCACCATCCCACCACGGCCAATGCCCACCATGTTCCACACCCTGCCACCTGCTGCCGACACCTGCCATGTTCTGCGTGCACCCTCTGGTTGTCAGTGCATGTCACAGCGACCGGTTGTTCAGTTGTTCCACCATTATATTTGCATATTAGGGTTTTATATAAATAGATAAGTAGACTGTAACCCTAATCAATAATATAGGTACTAAGTTATACCATCTTCCTTTTTTCTTTTCTTAAAAAGTCAAACAAAGCAGCTCTTAATGTTGGAGAGCTGATGCCACTCTCATTGTACAAGGCAAATAGGAGAGGGGCCCTAATTACCAATACAGTCTGGCTCTAGCCAATTAAACCGCAAACCTCAAAGCTGTTTTACTAAAGCAGATTTCTTTTCAGAGCAGTTTTCTTGGCACAAAGTGCACATCTGAACATTTAAATCCAAATATGCTAACAGATGTCTCTTGAGCAAGAGCATCATAAAACCAGATTTCACTTGAGTGAGGAAAATACTTTTTCCATCATTGTATATTTGTCACTTGGAGATTACATTTCACTTTAGTAGACGGCAGCCCTATGGGCTGTGATTAGAAAGGGTGTCTGAGAAGGGAGACTATCCTATTGGTGTGAGGTGAGCACATGCATTTCAAATCAAGGTGATGCCACCTAGTCTAAGAATGTGGAATGCTAATGAAACGAACCATTATTTATCTTGAATTTTAGGTCTGTTCGCCACAAATGTCTGACACACTCTGAATTCACTCTTCTCCACTATGATTCTGCATGAATTTGGCATATGTGCAAATCCTTTCCCAATAATTTAGTGGAATATCTTACGTATTTGGCTGATTTCTCCTCTGGGCACAGATGGAACAAAGTAAATGATATACTTTTGGAATGTTTCTCCCAAATCCATATGTTAAATCTTGTGACCATTACTCATAATTTCTTTCATTCTGACCAGATATTGACTGCTGAATAATGCACATTAGATACCTTCCTATGGCTTTTGTCCTATAATTCTAGATTTAATTTAATCTCAAACAAATATATCAAGATTTTCATTCAGAAACAATAGTGGTTGAAAAAGAAATGTGATTTGATTATTTAACTGGAGTTCCTAGTACAGTGAATGTCCAAGAGTAAATTCTTTTAAATATATCATTTTTAATTTTGTCTTCAAGTATCTTTTCTTTTTACACAATACAGAATGTCACATTAGAGGTATTTTAAATACATACTTTTGAAAAAATGGAAAATTGAGACGAAAAATATCACAGAATAGACTTATGGCAAATAAAAATAAATCTAAAAATGTATTTATTCCAAATATAAATGTTATTATAATTTTATTACATTTTTAGTAGTCAGAATTTTAAAATTTGACCAACTGATGTAAGAACCAGAATTCTCAGTACCATCACCTATTAAATTGATCCTGTGGTCACTGTAGGCTCTTTCACGTAAAGTCTGAGGGGGAGCAAGATACTTTGGGGTAAATCATTTTTCTCTTATTCTGTAGTCTTTTCTTCCTTTAAACTGAAGGTAATTTATCATGGGTATTGTTATATGTTACTTTGGAATTTTTCCTTCTTGTGAAATTTTGACGTGATGAAGTTGACATCTACTTTAAATTTATCCTCACATGACATGAAGACTTCTCAAATAGACTTGTTTCTTGAAATTCATATCCCAAATGGAATAGAGGGTTTTGCTTAAGGCTATGAATAATAATTTACTAAATAATATTATAAAGATTAGAATTATGGTATTTTCTAATATTTAATAGTTGGCTTGGTATTTTGTTTCAATCTTACAGGCTTTTTTTTTTTTTTTTTTTTTTTTTTTGGTTAATCCTCACCAGAGGATATTTTTCCGTTGATTTTTAGAGAATGGAAGGGAGAGAAGAGAGACAGAGAGAAACAGATGTGAGAGAGACACATTGATTGGTTGCCTTCACACATGCCCCTACCAGGGCTGGAGATCGAGCCTGCAACCGAGGTACATGCCCTTGACTGGGATTAAACCTGGGACCCATCAGTCTGCACTGACCCAAACCAGCTGGGACTTACAGGCATATTTTGCTTTAAAAAAAAAAATTGTTCTTTCTTAAAGATAACTAGTAAATCTATTACTTCTCAATATTTGCAATTTTAAACAATCTCCTCATTTATTTGACCATTCTGACCATTCTGATTTTTAGTAATTTTGTACATAAAATTAATAATTTTAATGCCATGATCATTACTATAGTAGCATTTTACTCTTATAATAATGAACACAAATTCAAAGTTTAGCTGATTAAATTTTAATATCAAAAATACAGAAGAAACTTTCATTCCAAGTTGCATCTAGCATGCTGGCTTCTGTTTGAAAGTGAGTAATCAGATGTTAACTGGAAATCCTAACAGCGTAATTTGTTCTTATTACTTTGGTTGTTAACATGATTTTATAGCAACCTTCATGTCACATGATTCAGAGATGCCAGTAATGACACTAAAGCAGATCTTGGGCTTTTAACACCCTTCAAAAGGTTAAGGTTGAAGCCAAATAGTAGTTAGCTGAGTTCAAGCTAAAAGAATCCTGAACATTTAGATTTGCTATGAAGCAAGTGTATTTTTGTCAGTATACCCTATGCAAGATGAGACAAAATTCCCTTTAAAGCCTGGAGGTCTTTTATCCTAGGAATGTTTTTCTGTTGAATTAGCCATCATATTCAAGCATTGTCTTCTTTTTGACATTTGAAGTAATTCAGGAGGTATCAAATATACCCCAGTCAAACTATTGTTGCCCAGTCTTTGGGGGCCTGAAAACACTGATTTTCCTTATCAATTATGTGACTGTTAGGAAATACTAATTGTGAAGACCTTCACAACTTTAATACTTAAAAACATCAAGATGAGTTATTTCAGTTTGTAAATGTTAACTGATCTAACTCCTGTATTAGCTAAGCAGCCCTTTGCTGGGGGAGGCGGGGGCAGGGGTAGGAATGCATTTTACATATCCAAAAGAACCATTTGTCAGGCCTATGTTCAGATGAGAGATAAAAAGGAATTTATATCTGATAGCAGTCTTTGTCTCTTTTAATACCATTTTATTGAATTCTTCATAAGGTGAAACTACTCAGGAGTCTAAATATATACAAATTAGACTTAGAGAATCAAGCACTTTGAGGTTATAGCAGAGAAGCAGTAAAACTTTATAAAATGCAGTGTGCTTTATTTTTATGTAGCCTAATTCCCAGTATCATAAGACACTTTACAGAAAGAATCAATTACAAGCTTAAAAGGAGGAAACTTTTAAGGTAAAATTTAAGGACAGAATGTACTCTAATTTTGCACTTATCTTCCAACTGAGTCAGTCACTGTGCCTTAAGTTAGGCTTAAGGTTTTCCTACTGAGTCCTAAAAAGCCAGCCTGCTAAAGGAGGATACTGGATGACTGAGGAGGGGTGCCGAGTGCAGCTTGCCTGTTGTCCAGTACAAAAGGTCAGTAACTCCACTACAGCCCACTTAGTCCCTGGCCCTATTTATCTTCTCAGTTATCAACCCAGGCTTTCAGCTGGACACTAATATCTTTGCCATTGTCTCCATTATATCTTCTGATTTTATTCCATTTTTTCTATTATTAATTGAGTGTTATGTATGCACACGTGTGTATGTGTGTGAGAGAGATTTTTTTTTGCTAAACATTTGATACACTTGTAAAAATTCTTTTATAAACCTCTTTAAAATTTTTCTTAAAAACATTATTACCTGGACTATAACATTTTTTGTGAAATATATCTTATATACAAGATTTACATAGTGTATATCTTGTTTATATACCATTTAAATAATGAGTATTAATAAAATGAAGACCCTTTCCTCATCACTAGTTTTAAGAGATTGAGCATTACTTTGGCATCTGTACAATATTGGGTCTTCCTACCCACAAACATATGTGTCTCCCCATTTATTTTGGTCTTTATTGTCATTCAATACAAATATATAATTTTCTCCACATCTTGCGTATCTTTTTGCTAGCTTTATTCATTATATTCTGCACATTTATTACAAAATGTGTAGAAATGCAGTTGACCCTTGGATTTGGACTTTTCATCTTGCTAAACTCTCTCACCATACTTACTAGTAGTTTCTTTGGGGTTTTTTACATTTCATTTGTTGCCTTCCCTCCCGCGCCCCCCCCCCCCCCCGCCCGCCCCCATTTCTTTCTCTTATTCTGATCATTGATCTCAGGATAATATTGATTAGAAGGAGCGTAGGTGGTTATTTTTCTCATATTTGTTTGTTTTTAAGTATTAAAGAGCATGCTTGTATTTTACCATTGAAAAAGGCATTTGGTAATGGGATTTTGATAGAGGCCCATTGTTAGGTTAAGAGAATTGCCTTATATTTCTGACTTGCTATGAATTTTTAAATTTTTTGAAAACTGGTTGAATTTTATCAAATGCTTTTTCAGGAAATATTGAGATGATTGTATATGTTTCCTCAAGTTAATCAGATGGATAATATTTTAAGATTTTCTAATGTTGCACATACCTGGAATTCCTGGAATTAACTTAATTTGGTCATGATGAATTATGTTTTCATGCATTATTGGTTTTGTTTTGCCAAATTTTGTTTAGTTTTGCATTTATATTTATGAGTCAGGACAACTAGAATTTTATTGTATGTTCTTAGTCTGATTTTTTTCAAGTTTTATCAGCCTCATAAAATGTGTTGTATTGCCTCTTTTTCTTTCCCCTGAAGGAAATTTGTATAATATTAAAATTGTTTTTTGAATGTCTGGTAGAACTCACCTGTAAAACCTTCTAGGCCTTGTGGGAAGACTATTGGCTATTAATTAAATACTAGTGGCCCAGTGCACAAATTCGTACACATTGAAAGGAAATTAATTAGAAGAAATATTTAAATATTTTAATATCGCTATTCACCCTTTTGCTATAACAGAAGTGTCAACCAAATTCATGATCAACAATGACAGATGGGAACACATGCATACGATTGGGGCCAACAAGAGCTTTATATGTATCGAGCATGCATGAGTCAACTTAGCCTTTTATAGATACAGAATAAACTTGCTTAATTAGACCTGCTTTCTGATGTACCTAAACTTTTTCCAGCCCAGTGAAGCACCCCAATTTCTCTTTCAGGTAATTGTCAGCAACACAGTAGTAAATATCAATATGAAGCAGATTATTATTGTAGATTATGCAGGGAGAACAAAGGGTAAAATATTTAACTGAAACAGGGTTTGACTATATTCTGCACAGTAAGAAAACCTGAAGTCATTTTCAAGGTCCACCATTTCTTACTTCTTTTCAGTCAGGTCAAGTTTCTAAGATTTCTAAATCTCCGTTTTCTGGCTAATGAAAAAAAATAGGATTCCACGGAGTCTCTTATCTACCTACTCCAGGACTTCTGGTGAGGATCAAATGAGATGAGGCATGGAAAAATGCTTCACAGACATTTGGTTACAGTGCAAAATGTTTCCACCTGGCTATAAAGCAAGTCGTGTTCCTGGGCTGAAGAAACTGCAAGGAGGTTAGTCACTAGGGAGAGGAAGCTGGGCGTTACTATGTGATGTCATTACCTGGACGGTCAGACACTTAGCATATTAGCCTTTTATATATATAGATTTTAATGTTTGTATGGCCACTCTGGTTTTCGGTTTCTTGTTAAGTCCTTTTTAGTATTTCATATTTTTAAAATAAATTTGTCATTCATGCCCCCACCCCCCTGTTGTCTGTGGCATGAATGGGAGGTGAGGGGTAATTGGGGAATAAGGACACATATGTAATACCTTAATCAATAAAGAAATTATAGATCTGTCACCACAACTTCGGCCCTGGCCCTGGCCCCGCCTCCAGTCTCTGAGGAGGCTGCTTCCCGGCCCCGCCATTGCTCCTGTGCTCGCGGCAGGCTTCTTCCCCGCATGGATCTGGTCGGAGTGTCATTGCCAGAATCTGGGCCGGCAGCGGCCTGGGGACCCAACAAGTGTCCATGGACTACTCCTCAAAAGACAATATCCTGTTCTTTGGCTGATGTCATGAGTTGAGCAGTTGGCTAAAGAGTTGCAATTAGAAGAAGAAGCTGCTGCTTTTCCTAAAGTTGCTGTTGCTGAAGGACCATTTCTTTTGAAGAAAACACTGATACTTCCAGTGACCTAATGCTGGCTCAGATGCTACAGATGGAATTTGACAGAGAATATGATGCACAGCTTAGGCGTGAAGAAAAAAATTCAATGGCGATAGCAAAGTTTCCATATCCTTTGAAAATTATCGAAAAGTGCATCCCTATGAAGACAGTGATAGCTCTGAAGATGTGGTTGACTGGCAGGATATTCGCGATGATCCCCATAGACCAGCAAAACCAGTTCCTACTCCCAAAAAGGGTTTTATTGGAAAAGGAAAAGACATCACCACCAAACATGATGAAGTAGTATGTGGGAGAAAGAATGGAACATTTTGCACCTGGGTTTCAGGTAGGAGATGGAATTGGAATGGATTTAAAACTATCAAACTATGTTTTCAATGCTTTAAAACAACATGCCTACTCAGAAGAACATCGAAGTGCCCACTTCCATGAGAAAAATGAACACTTTACTGCAGAAAAAGCAGTTGATCCTAAAACACGCTTACTTATGTATAAAATGGTCAACTCGGGAATGTTGGAGACCATAACTGGCTGCATCAGCACAGGGAAGGAATCTGTTGTCTTTTATGCCTATGGAGGGAGCATGGAAGATGAAAAGGAATATAGTAAATTTATACCTACAGAATGTGCCATCAAGGTATTTAAAACAACCCTTAATGAGTTTAAGAACCCTGACAAATATATTAAAGACGATTTCAGGTTTAAAGATCGCTTCAGTAAACTAAATCCACGTAAGATCATCCGAATGTGGGCAGAAAAGGAAAGGCACAACCTCACCAGAATGCAGAAAGCTGGAATTCCTTGCCCAGCAGTTGTGCTGCTCAAGAAACACATTTTAGTCATGTCTTTCATTGGCCATGATCAAGTTCCAGCCCCTAAATTGAAAGAAGAAAAGCTCAGTAGTGAAGAAATGACAGAAGCCTACTATCAAACCCTCACTTGATGCAGCAGTTATATAATGAATGCACACTCATGCATGCCGACCTCAGTGAATATAACATGCTGTGGCATGCTGGGAAGGTTTGGTTGATCGATGTCAGTCAGTCTGTAGAACCGACCCATCCTCACGGCCTGGAGTTCTTGTTCCATGACTGTAGGAATGTCTCACAGTTTTTCCAGAAAGGCGGAGTGAAGGAAGCCCTTAATGAACGAGAGCTCTTCAGTGCTGTGTCAGGTTTAAACATCTCAGCAGACAATGAAGCTGATTTCTTGGCTGAGATAGAAGCTTTGGAGAAAATGAATGAAGATCACGTTCAGAAGAATGGAAGGAAAGCTGCTTCATTTTTGAAAGACGATGAAGGTCCTCCAGTCCCACACGATGAATAGCACCAATACCTGCTGCTCTCAGTGGTGACCCAGAGGCGACTGCCAGCTGCCAATGCCAAATGAAGTTACGGGCAACTTGAGATACCAACACGAGGAGTGTACAATGGTGCTTCTGTGCTTTCCCCCTGGTAGCCCTAACGCCAGATGTGTGGAATTTTTAGCTCGGCATTGAGAGAATAAAATGTCACTACCTCTAAAAAAATAAATAAATAAATTATATTAAAAAAATAAATTTGTCCATTTCAAATAGGTTTTCATATTTATTGGCTTAAAGTTATTCATATTTCTTTTTTTATTGATTTTTAGAGATGGAAGAAGGAGAGAGAGAGAAACATTGATTTGTTATTCCACTTATTTATGCATTCATTGGTTGCTTCTTGAATGTGCCCTGACCGAGGATCAAATCCGCAACCTTGGCTTATTGCACGATGCTCTTAACAAGCTAAGCTACCCAGCGAGGGCTTTAATCTCTTATGCATCTGTGATTATATTATCTTTCTCATGCCTAATATTATTTATTTGTCCCTTTTCTCTGTTAGTCTTCGTCCATCTTGTTGGAATTTTGTCAGTTAATCTTTTCAAAGAGCCAGCTTTGTTTTTCTCTTTATCACTGTTTTCTATTTCAGTATTTTCTGGTCTTATCCTTATTATTTCTTCTTTTTATTTTCTTTTTTTTTTTTAAATATATTTTTATTGTGTTTAGAGAGGAAAGGAGAGGTAGAGAGAGATAGAAATATCAATGAGAGAGAATCATTGATCAGCTGCCTCCTGCACTCCCCCTACTGGGGATCGAGCCTGCAACCTGCAAATTGATCCATGACCTCTTGGTTCATAAGTTGACACTCAGCTACTGAGCCACACTGGCCAGGCTCTTCTTTCTCTTTCTACTGCTTTTGTTTTCTAACAATTTTAACAACAATAACAACAAATTGATTGAATGTCTTATTTAGTAATTTTCAGTCTTTTCTATTTTCTAATAGTATAAGCATTTTAAACTATAGACTTCCAAGGACCACATTAATTAGAGCCTACAATTTTTAAAAATATATTTTTATTAATTTCAGAGAGGAAGGGAGAGGGAGAGAGAGATGGAAACATCAATGATGAGAGAGAATCACTGATCGGCTGCCTCCTACACGCCCCCCACTGGGGATTGAGCCCACAACCCAGGCATGTGCCCTTGACCGGAATTGAACCCGGGACCCTTCAGTCCGCAGGCCAGCTCTCTATCCACTGAGCCAAAACAGCTAGGGCTAGAGCCTACAATTTTTAAATTCTTTCTTTTATAAGTCCAATGTTTGGCCTTCCTCTTGGACAGTTTCTATAAATTTTTTTCTACTGTGAATGGACCATATTACCTTATTTTTTTGCATGTCTTATAATTTTTTCTTGAAAACTGCACATTCTGAATATTATAATGGAACAACTCTGAAAATTAAATTCTTTCCTATTCCTAGAGTTTATTGATGCTGCTTGTTATTGTGTTGTTATTATTCGCTTCTTGGTGACTTTTTAAAACTACTTTAAAAAATGCATTTTTTTTGCTCTGTTTGACCATTGGAGTCTGAGTTGTGTGTTTTTTATGGCTGAATAATATTTCATTGTGAATGTATAGCTCAACAATTTTTGTCAATTCCGTCTATGGACACTTAGGTTTTTTCTATTTCTTGGCTATTGTAAATCATGCTGCTATGAACATGGGGGTGCAGATATCTTTTAGAATTATTGTTTTGGGTGTCCTCTGGGTATATTCTCAGAAGTAGAATTGCTGGATCATATGGTAGTTCTATTTTTAATTTTTGAGGGTCCTCCATACTGTTTGTTATAGTAGCTGGCTATACAGTTTATAGTTCCACAGTTCTACCAACATTGCACCAGGGCTCCCCTTTTTCCACACCCTCACTAATACTTGCTATCCCTTGTCTTTTGATGATATGAGGTGATATTTTATTGTGATATTTTTTAGTAGAGCAAATCCTCCAGAAGTTTTGTCAGATTACAAAGAGTACAGTGGCCAAGGGTATGTTGATGAGAGCCAAAATAGTCCTGTGTTGTTGTTTTTTAGTTACATTACTTCAATTGTTCAGATTGGTTGCCCTCTATGCCTGGTGCACAAGTGGTCATCGCTCTTCACCATCACCCTGGAGATTCCCTTTGATTCTCTTCTTTGTTGGCTCTTTTATTTCTTGTACTTAATGATTTAGGATAAACCCTCATTTTTTAGAGAATACCCTTCAGTAGTTTTCTGAAAGATTCATGGGAAATAAACTTTGAGACCTTGGATGTCTGAAAATATCTTTATTCTACTCTCACACTTGTTTGACAGTTTGGCTACAGACAGAATTCTAGTTTGGAAATTCTTTTCCTTCAGAAATTCAAAGACAGTTTCCTATTGCTTTCTGCCTTCAATTGAGAAATCTCAAACTGTTCTGATACAAAATATCTGAAACTGATCTTTTGTATATGATGTGTTTTTATTTTTTGTTTTATTTTGTTTTGTTTTTCTCTCTCTGGACGTTTGTAAGCTGTTCTCTGTCTGTTATGTGCCAAATTTCATAATCATGTAGCTAGGCTGGTCCCAGTGTTATCATCATTCTCAGCCCTTTAAATATGAAAACACACATCCTTCAATTTTGTGAATTTTCTCCTATCCATTTTCTTAGATGTCTCTTTCTGAAACTTCTGTTATTTGAATATTTTCCTTCCTGGACTGATCTTCCAATTTTTTAAAAATCTTTTCTCTACTATTTACTTTTGTTGTTGTTGTTGTTGCTTTTGGGGTTTTTTGTTTGTGTATGTCTTTAAGCTATACATTCTGGGATATTGCCACATTTTAATTTTCTGGCTTTTATTTTGATTTTTACAATTTCTGCTCTCCTGTTTTTAACATCAAGAGCTCAGTTTTGTTCTTAGTTACTTAAGATTTTCTGTTTCCTCCAAATTCATTTTTTATGTTTGTTTATTTGTTTTTGCCTCTGACTTCTTCATGAAGAGGAATTTCTTTACACATATAGTCAGCTATGTTGCTAGAAAAAGATCTAAAAATCTTTAGATCTTTTCCAAGAAGGAATCTAAATATTTCTATTTTAGAAAGAACTTACTATATTCCTTCCTTACACCACCATAAAATATTTCATAGATTTAAAAAATTAGTAAAATTCTATTAGAATGAAAAAATGTACTATATAAAAAAATAATGTTTTAGGTAAACATGATTATAAAAAGAGGGAGAACAATTTACTAATTAACTTTCTCAAATATTGTTATTGGAAATTCCCAGCAGAGTCCAGAATTATGAAAGTGAGTGAGAGATTGTTCTGGCTAAATCCAGTAGGAGTGTGTGTGTGTGTGTGTGTGTGTGTGTTTGCGCGCGCGCGCACACACACACACGTGTGTGCTCTTAATTTTTCTGAATCTAATAATGCAATCAATATATAGTAAATTGAGTGGCTAGATTATTACTCAGAATTTTAAAAATTTTTTTTATTGATTTTAGAGACAGGGAAGAAGGAAGAAAGAGAGAAATTTTGATTTGTTATTCCACTTATTTATGTATTCATTGGTTGATTCTTATATATGCCCTGACCAGGAATCGAACCTACAATTTTGGCATATTGGGACGATGCTCTAACCAACTGACCTACCTCGCCAGGGCTCATTCAGGATTGAAGGAGAGATAAGAGAGTTTTCCAGACAAGCCAAAGCTAAAGGAATTCATCACCACTAAACTGGCATTACAAGAAATGTTAAGGGGAATTCTTTAAGTGAAAAAGAAAAGGCCAAAATTAGAAATAAGAAAATATATGAAAGAAAACAAATCTCACTAGTAAAGGTAAACAGAGTAAAGCTAGTATGAAAACAATTAAAATGGCAATAAATACATACCTATCACTTTAAATGTAAATGGACTAAGTGCTCTATTCAAAAGACAAAAGGTGGTGGATTAATGGATTAAGATAACCCACAAAACTTTTTTTTAATACAATTTCTTTTTTTTAAATATATTTTATTCATTTTTTTTACAGAGAGGAAAGGAGAGGGATTGATAGTTAGAAACATCGATGAGAGAGAAACATCGATCAGCTGCCTCCTGCACACCTCCTACTGGGGATGTGCTCGCAACCCAGGTACATGCCCTTGACTGGAATCAAACCTGGGACCTTTCATTCTGCAGGCCGATGCTCTATCCATTGAGCCAAACTGGTTAGGGCAACAGAACTCTTAAATACGCTGCCTACAAGGGACTCAATTCAGATTGAAAGACACACAGACTGAAAGTAAAGGGATGGAAAAAGATATTTAATGAAAATGGAAGCAAACAAACAAACAAGCTGGGGCAGCAATACTTTTATCAGACAAATTAGCATTTAAAACAAAAGCTATGTCCTGGCCAGTGTGCTTAGTGGTTAGTGTGTTAGTCCGTGCAGTGCAGGATTGCAGGTTCATTCCCTGGCCCTGTAGGAGGCAGCCAATTGATGTCTCTCTCATATCAATGTCTCTCTCATATTGATATCTCTCTCTCTCTCTCTCTTTCTATTTCTCTTCTCCCCCCTTCAACTCTCCCCTCTCCCTCTTTTCCACTCTATAAAAAGCAATGGAAAAATATCTTCTGGTGAGGATTTTTAAAGCAAATAAACAAAGGCTATAACAAAGCACCTAGCAATTCCACTTCTGGGCATTTATCCAAAGAAAATGAAAATACTAAATCAAAAAGGTACATGCATCCTATGGTGGTTGCAGCATTATTTATAATAGCTGTGACATTGAAGCAACCTGGGTGTTTATCGGTAGATGAATGGATAAAAACAATATAGATAGATAGATAGATAGATTAGATGTGTGTGTGTGTATATATATATATATACACACACACACACATACACCCACACACATATACACATACATACATACACAGTAGGTCCTCGGGTTATGTTGGAGATCCGTTACTATGGTGCAAAGTAACGTGATTTTTGCCGTAAGTCGGAACCCACCTACATAAGCACCTACGTCACTCACGTAGAGCACATACACAGCAGTAATGAAGTGAAACAGTAAAAAAAAAAATTAAAAGAAAGATAACAATTCCTAACCTTTACTTGTGGTAAATAAATAATAAAAAACATAAAGCACATATGTACATACGTTGAAATGACGGAACTTTCTTTTTATTTATATAAATAAATGGGAGATGGCGACGTAACCATGAAATGACATACGTTGAGTCTGACATAACCCAAGGACTGCCTGTATACACATTCCTATCTAATAAAGAGGGAATATGCTAATTGACCATCATGCCCTCATGGCGGCACCCACAGCCAATAGGAGGGAATATGCTAATTGACTGCCATGCCCTCAAAGATGGCTGTGCCCACAGCCATAAGATGGCGGCGCCCAGTCCCCTCAGCCCCACAAGGGCGGCAAGTGCGCGGCACAGCCAGGCCCGCCCTCAGACGGGTCCGGCCACTCTGCGTGCCTGCCTCCGAAGTCCCCCAGTTCCCTCAGCCCCCCAGCCACACATGGCTGGCCCGAGGTGCAGGGAAGCCTCGGATGTTGGCTACCCAGCTGCCCAGGGCTGGCCCGAGACGCAGGCAAGCCTCGGATGGCAACTGCCCAGCCGCCCAGGGCAAGCCTCGGATGGCAACTGCCCAACCGCCCAGGGCCGTCCGAGGCTCAGGTAACCAGGGCCAGCCAAGGCTTGCGCCGCCGGCAGTGGCAGCAACAGAGGTGTGATGGTCTAACCAACTGACCTTCCCCTGATTGCCAGATCACCTCCTGCCCCTGAGGGCTCCCGGACTGTGAGAGGTGGCAGGCCAGGCTGAGGGACCCCGCTCCAGTGCATGAATTTTCATGCACCGGGTCTCTAGTCCTATATAAAAAAGAGGTAATATGCAAATTGACCATCACACCCTCACACAATATGGCTGCCCCATGTGGTCTCAAGATGGCCACCACAAGATGGCTGGCAGGGGAGGGTAGTTGTGGGTAATAAGGCCAGCAGGGGAGGGCAGTTAGGGGCAACCAGGCCAGCATGGAGGGCAGTTAGGCGTGACTGGGCCAGCAGGGATGGGCAGTTGGGGGCGATCGGGCTGGCAGGGGAGGGTAGTTGTGGGCAATCGGGCCAGCAGGGGAGCAGTTAGGCGTCGATCATGCTGGTAGGGGAGTGGTTAGGGGGTGATCAGGCTGGCAGGCAGAAATGGTTAGGGGCAATCAGGCAGGCAGGCAGGCGAACGGTTGGGAGCCAGCAGTCCCAGATTGTGAGAGGGATGTCCGACTGCTGGTTTAGGCCCGATCCCTGGGAATGGGCCCAAATCAGCAGTCAGACATCCCTCCAGGGGTCCCAGATTGGAGAGGGTGCAGGCTGGGCTGAGGGACACCACCCCCCAGTGCATGAATTTCATGCACTGGGCCTCTACTCCTATATAATAAAAGGCTAATATGCAAATTGACCTTCACACCCTTGCACAAGATGGCCACCCCCATGTGGTCAAAGATGGCTGCCACAGATGGCTGGCAGGGAGGGTAGTTGTGGGTGATCAGGCCAGCAGGGGAGGGCAGTTAGGGGTGACCGGGCCAGCACGGGAGGACAGTTGGGGGGTGACTGGGCCTGCAGGGGAGGGCAGTTGGAGGTGACCAGGCCTGCAGGGGAGGGAATTTAGGGGTGACCAGGCCGGCAAGGGAGGGCAGTTGGGGGGTGACGGGGCCTGCAGGGGAGGGCAGTTGGGGATGACCAGGCCAGCAGGGGAGGGCAGTTGGGGGCAATCAGGCTGGCAGGGGAGCAGTTAGGTGTCTTTGAAGCTGGCAGGGGAGTGGTTAGGGGGTGATCAGGCTGGCAGGCAGGCGAGCTATTGGGAGCCATCAGTCCCGGATTGTGAGAGGGATGTTCGACTGCCAGTTCCACAGGGATTGGGCCTAAACCGGCAGTTGGACATCCCCCGAGGGGTCCCAGATTGGAGAGGGTGCAGGCTTGGCTGAGGGACACCCCCCCACCCCACCCCCACCCCCCAGTGCACAAATTTCATTCACCGGGGCAATCAGGCAGGCAGGCAGGCATGGTTGGGAGCCAGCAGTCCCAGATTGTGTGAGGGATGTCTGACTGCTGGTTTAGGCCCGATCCCTGGGAATGGGCCCAAATCAGCAGTCGGACATCCCCTGAGGGGTCTCTAGTATATATATAATTGAATATTACTCAGCCATAAAAAAGAATGAAATTTTGCCATTTGCAACAACAGAGATGGAACTAGAGCCGGGGTCCTCAAACTATGGCCCGCGGGCCACATGCGGCCCGCTGAGGACATTTATCCGGCCCACCGGCTGCCGCTGCCTGTCCTGCTTAGCAGCCGACTCGTCCCGGGCCCGCAGTGCGCATAGGAATTTGTTCATAGTTTTTTTTTAAAACTATAGTCCGGCCCTCCAACGGTCTGAGGGACAGTGAACTGGCCCCCTGTTTAAAAAGTTTCAGGACCCCTGAACTAGAGGGTATTATGCTAAGTGAAATAAGTCAAAGAAAGACTAACACTGTATTATTTCACTAATATTTGAATCTAAAAAACTGAAAAAACAAAACCAATAGACTAATAGATACAGAAAACAATCTGATAATTGCCAGAGGATTGGATGGTGCTAGGCTTGGACCAAAAGGTGAAGGATTAAGAGGTACAAACTTATAAGTAAGACACAGGGATATTAAGTACAGCATAGGGAATACAGTCAATAGTATCTCAATAACTTTGCATGCTGACAGATGGTTACTAGATTTCTTGTGGTGATCACTTCTTAAGGTATATAAAAGTTGAATCACTATTTGTACACCTGAAACTAATATAATATTGTATGTCAATTATACTTTAATTAAAAAGAGTTTTACATTCCAGAATGAAGAGGGGGAAAAAAAATACACAGCAAATTGAAATAACCAAAATAGAGATTAACATTGCTCCTATCTTTAGACAATAGATTGCTTTGGCCTCAGTTATAATAGTTGTATTACTATCATTGGTTTCTGATATTCTTAAAAGGTGCTGTAGCCGAAACCGGTTTTGCTCAGTGGATAGAGCGTCGGCCTGCGGACTGAAGGGTCCCGGGTTCGATTCCGGTCAAGGGCATGTACCTTGGTTGCGGGCACATCCCCAGTGGGGGGTGTGCAGGAGGCAGCTGATCGATGCTTCTCTCTCATCGATGTTTCTAGCTCTCTATCCCTCTCCCTTCCTCTCTGTAAAATATCAATAAAATATATTAAAAAAAAAAAGGTGCTGTAATAATGTGTCTCTTTATTGATAAACAGAGAGGATGATTTCATTCTGTTTCTGGGTAATTGTTTCCCATGGAAACACTAGTCCTAGCCCCAGAGTAGTTTTGCAGTGCCTGACACGGTTTCTTCTGAGAAGAATGTGTTAGGCAGCAGTATATAGTTACATACTGAAATGCATCTTCAACAAAGGAGTAAGAAATCATTATGTAAAATGTTTACTTTTCATTTATCTGCATGTCACAGTAGACTTGTTATAAGTTAAACAAAAAATTTATGTACCTTCTGAACAGAATAAGATGGTTATAAAAGAAATATAGTAGGTTCAGATAAGTGAACCTGATGAAATATTAGAGATCTCATCCATCAACTGAAGAAATTGGTTTAGGTAAGCCCAACTTTGCTCAAGAAACTTAATCTCTGCCTTGGAGAGCAGCCTTTAGTACAGGGAGAGTGGGAGGGGTGTAGTCACTGAGTAGGACAATGCACTTAAAAGAAATTATGATACTGTATATTCATATGAAAGTCATTGTAATTCTAATTATCCAGTCCATTCAGGATGCTGGATAGCTTTTTATTATTATAAGCACTCCAAGAAAGACAACTACGAGGTAATAAGCATACAAAGCTATTGGGTACCCAGGGTGCATAGACTAGGTAAAATGAATGATATCAGAATACATCAGCTTGTCTTCAATTTTCTTTGTACACAATTGCAATAAAATTTGATGTACATTGCAGGGTGATGTACATAGGAGGTTTCTTAGTGGCTAACAATTTGCATAATGATTTTCCTTTTATCAGAGAGTTAACACAGCTCTGGTTTCTGCATTTAGAATCATTTTGTTACAGCCTTCAGTCTGTTTAACTTATGTGTCTATCTGTATATATACCTTAATCACTTGATATGTGTGTATTTTATTATCTCTGAAGATGGTGTTTATATTACATAGATTGTGGGGAAGTTCTGGCATTGAGGATAAATTTTCCTTCCCTTATTTTCATTCCTATTTCTCCTCAATCCCCTGTTTCATTGCACATTAACAAATATTACCAAAAATTTCTTCATCCTTGGAATTCCCTTCAACATTATTTATAGAGACAGGTCCCTATTTAGTCAGCTCTTAGCCAAACTGTATGTACTAGTACTTAACTTCTAAAGTCTTTCTGCTGGAGTCATCCTGTCTAAGCTTTACTTCACATGTGTTGCTCTCCCTGAATTTTATTTACTTTGTATTACATCTTTTTAAAAATTCTTTATTCTTTATAGTATTACATATAGTATTACATATGTCTCCTTTTTCTACCATTGACCTCTCCCCAGCCACCCCATCCCCCAGCACATGCCCTCAACCCCCTAGTGTCTGTGTCCATTGCATGCATACAAGTTCTTTGGTTAATCTCTCCCCCGCCTTCCCTCTGCAGTATGATGGTCTATTCAATGCGTCTCTGTTTCTGGATCTATTTTTGTTCATCAGTTTATGTTGTTCATTATATTCCACAAATGAGTGAGATCATGTGATATTTATCTTTTTCCAACTGGCTTATTTCACTTAGCATAATGCTCTCCAGGTGCATTTATGCTATTGCAAATGGTAAGAGTTCTTCTTTACAGCAGCGTAGTCTTCCATTGTGTAGATGCACCACAATTTTTTAATCCACTCACCTGCTGATGGGCACTTAGGCTATTTCCAGATCTTAGCTATTATAAAGTGTGCTGCTATGAACATAAGGGTGCATATATCCTTCTGATTGGTGTTTCTGATTTCTTGGGATATATTCTTAAAACTGGGATTATTGGCTCAAATGGGAGTTCCATTTTTAATTTTTTGAGGGAACTTCATACTGTTTTCCACAATGGCTGCACCAGTCTGCATTCCCACCAGTAGTGAAGGAGGGCTCCTTTTTCTCCCCATCCTCACCAACACTTTTCGTTCGTTGATTTGTTGATGATAGCTATTCTGACAGGTGTGAGATGGTATCTCATTGTCGTTTTGATTTGCATCTCTTGGATGATTAGTGACTTTGAGCATGTTTTCATATGTCTCTTGGCCTTCTGTATGTCCACTTTTGAAGTGTCTATTTAGGTCCTTTGCCCATTTTTTGATTGGGATGTTTATCTTCCTTTTGTTAAGATGTATGAGTTCCCTATAAATTTTGGAGATTAGGCCCTTAACAGATACAACATTAGCAAATATGTTCTCCCATGCAGTGGGCTCTCGTTTTGTTAATGGTTTCTTTTGCTGTGAAGGAGCTCTTTATTTTGATGTAGTCCCATTTGTTTATTTTCTCCTTAGTTTCCATTGCCCTAAGAGCTGTATTGGTAAAGATACTGCTATGACATATGTCTGATATTTTTCTGCCTATGGATTCTTCTAAGATTTTTTATGGTTTCCCATCTTACATTTAAATCCTTTATCCATTTTGAGTTTATTTTTGTGTATGGTGTAAGTTGATAAGTCTAGTTTTATTTTTTGGCATGTATCTGTCCAATTTTCCCAACACCATTTATTGAAGAGACTGTCTTGACTCCATTGTATTCTCTTGCCTCTTTTGTCAGATATTAATTGAGCATAATGGCTTGGGTTGATTTCTGGGTTCTCTGTTCTGTTCCATTGGTGTATATGTCTGTTCTTGTGCCAGTTCCAGGCAGTTTTGTGAACAGTGGCTTTGTAGTATAGCTTGATATCTGGTATTGTGATCCTTCCGACTTTGTTGTTCTTTCTCAGGATTGCTGTGGCTATTCTGGGACTTTTTTTATTCCATATGAATTTTTGGAGAGTTTGTTCTAGGTCTGTGAAATATGCCACTGGTATCTTAATGGGGATTGCATTAAATCTATAGATTGCTTTGGGTAGTATGGACATTTTAATGATGTTAATTCTACCAATCCACGAACATGGTATATGCTTCCATTTGTTTATGTCTTCCTCTACCTCTTTTTCAATGTCATATAGTTTTCCGAGTACAGGTCTTTTACGTCCTTAGTTAAGTTTATTCCTAGGTATCTTCAATTTTTTGGTGTGATGGTAAATGGGATTTTTTGTTTGTTTCTCTTTCTGTGCATTCATTATTGGTGTATATAAAAAGCCATAGATTTCAGAGTGTTAATTTTGCATCCTACTATATTGCAGAATTCATTTATTAAATCTAGTAGTTCTTTTAATGGAGTCTTTAGGGTTTTTATATACAATATGTCATCTGCAAATAATGACAGTTTTACTTCTTCTTTTTCAATTTGGATGCCTTTTATTTCTTCTTCTTGTCTGATCGCTATAGCTAGGACTTCCAGTATTGTGACGAACAGGAGGGTTGAGAATGGGCATCCCTGTCTTGTTCCTGTTAGGGAAAATGGTTTTAGTGTTTGCCCATTTTGTATGATGTCGGCTGTAGGTTTGTCATATAAGACTTTTATTATGTTGAGATATGATCCCTCTATTCCCACTTTGCTGAGAGTTTTTATCAAGAAAGTGTGTTGCATTTTGCAAATGCTTTTTCTGTATCAGTTGATATGATTATGTGATTTTTTATTTCTCAATTTGTTTATGTAATCTATCACGTTTATGGATTTGTGGATATTGTACCATCCTTGCATCCCCGGAATAAATCCCACTTGGTCATGGTGTATGATCTTTCTAATATAATGCTGAATTTGATTTGCTAGAATTTTGTTGAGGATTTTAGCATCTATGTCCATCAGAGATACTGGCCTGTAATTCCCTTTCTTTGTACTGTATTTATCTGGTCTTGGGATTAGGGTAATGCTGGCTTCATAGAAAGAGCTTGTAAGTATTCCTTCCTCTTGAATTTTTTAAAATAATCTGAGGAGGATAGGTTTTAGTTCTTCTTTGAATGTTTGGTAAAACTACTGTGAAGCGCTCTGGCCCAGGGCTTTTGTTTGCTGGAAGTTTTTTCGTTACTGCTTCAATTTCCTCCATAGTTATTGGCATATTCAGATTTTTGGATTCTTCCTGGTTGAATTTTGGAAGGTCATATTTTTCTAGGAATATATCCATTTCTTCTAGGTTGACCAATTTGTTGGAATAGAGTTGTTCATAGCATTTTTTTTTTACAACCTTTTGTATTTCCTGGGGTCTGATGTTATTTCGCCTCTTACATTTGATTTTGTTTATTAGGGTGCTCTCTCTTTGCTTCTTGGTGAACCTGGCTAGAGGTTCATCAATCTTGTTTATCTTTTTAAAGATCCAGCTCTTGCTTCTATTGATCTTTTGTATTATTTTTTTTAGTCTCTATGTCATATTTCCTCTCTGATCTTTATTTTAATTTCCTTCTTTCTCCTCACTCTGGGCTTTTCTTGTTGCTCTCTTTCTAATTCTTTAAGTTGTAGAGTTAGATAATTTATTACCAGTTTTTCTTTTTTTCTTTTTTGAGGTAGGCCTTGTAATGCTATGACTTCCCTCTCAGGACTGCTTTCACTGTGTCCCATAGATTTTGGATTGTTGTGTTTTCATTATCATTTGTGTCCAGGATGTTTTTTATTTCTTCTTTGATCTCTTTGGTAACCCAATCATCCTATCTAATAAAAGAGTAATATGCAAATTAACCCTCACTCCGCTACACCCACAAGCCACGCCCACAGCCAATCAGGAGCAAATATGCAAATAAACCCAACCAAGATGGCTACCGCCACAGAGAGCAGGAGGGAGGCTTGGGTTTCCCTGGCAATGGAGGAAACCAAGCTTTCCGCACACCCTGGCTGGCCCAGGCCTCCGCTTAAGGCTACAAAGTTTCAATTATAGAAGATACATAAATCCCAAGAGAAATGGCTACTGCCACAGAGCAAGCAGAAGGCTTGGCTCCGCTCCAGGCTACAAAGTTTCAATTGTAGAAGATAAATAAACCCCAGATACCAGGGCCTCCGCTTGGGTTGCCAGGGGGCATGGCCGGCCTGCAAACCACCACAGGCCCCTCGCCCAGGCCACTCCATACCCCAAGGGAACCCCCACCCTGATCCGGGACACCCTTCAGGGCAAACCAGCTGGCCCCCACCCGTGCACCAGGCCTCTATCCTATCTAATAAAAGAGTAATATACAGATTGACCATCACTCCAACACACAAGATGGCTGCCCCCATGTGGTCAAAGATCCTGCCCCCATGTGGACACAAGATGGCCACCACAAGATGGCCAGCAGGGGAGGGCAGTTGGGAGGAACTAGGCCTGCAAAGGAGGGCAGTTGTGGGTGATCAGGCCAGCAGGGGAGGGCAGTTGGGAGGGACCAGGCCTGCAAGGGAGGGCAGTTAGGGGCAAACAGGCTGTCAGGGGAGAAGTTAGGCATCAATCAGGCTGGCAAGGGAGTGGTTAGGGGGTGATCAGGCTGGCAGGCAGAAGCGGTTAGGGGCAATCAGGAAGGCAGGCAGGTGAGCACTTGGGAGTCAGCATTCCTGGATTGTGAGAGGGATCCCAGATTGGAGAGGGTGCAGGCTGGGCTGAGGGACACCCCCCACCCCGTGCACGAATTTCGTGCACCGGGTCTCTAGTTTTTTAATAACATGCTATTTAGCCTCCCAGTGTTTGAATTTTTTTATTTTTATTGTAGTTTATTTCTAATATGCCATTGTGATCTGAGAAGATGCTTAATATGATTTCAATATTCCTCATTTTGAAGAGACTGCCTGTGTCCCAATATGTGGCTTATCTTTGAAAATGTCCCATGTGCACTTGAGAAGAATGTATATTCTGTAGCTTTGGGGTGAACTGTTCTGAAGATGTCGATTAAGTCCATCTGATCTAGGGATTTGTTTAGGATTGCAGTTTCTCTGCTGATCTTTTGTCCACAGGATTTATTGAGTGGTGTCAATGGAGTATTAAAGTCCTCTACTATGCCGAAACCGGTTTGGCTCAGTGGATAGAGCATCAGCCTGCGGACTTAAGGGTCCCGGGTTTGATTCCGGTCAAGGGCATGTACATTAGTTGCGGGCACATCCCCAGTGGGAGGTGTGCAGGAGGCAGCTGATTGATGTTTCTTTCTCATCGATGTTTCTAGCTCTCTATCCCTCTTCCTTCCTCTCTGTAAAATATCAATAAAATATATTTTTAAAAAAAAAGTCCCCCTACTATGATTTTACTGCTGTTGATCTCTCCCTTGATATCTTCCAGAAATTTTTTTATGTCTTTGGGTGCTCCTACATTGGGTGCATATATGTTTACCAGTTATATTCTCTTATTGTATTGATTCCTTTAGTATTATGAAGTGGCCTTCCTTATCTCCTGTTATGGACTTCACTTTGATGTGTATTTTGACAGACATAAGTATTGCTACCCCAGCTTTTTTTTTTTTTTCATTTCCATTTGCCTGAAAAATATTTTTCTATCCCTTCACTTTCAATCTGTGTGAGTCCTTTGTTCTAAAGTGGGTGTCTTGTAGACAGCATATATATGACTCATGGTTGCTTATCCATTTAGCTACTCTGTGTCTTTTGATTGGAGCATTTAGTCCATTTACGTTTAAGTTTATTACTGATAGGTATTTGTTTGTAGCCATTTTTATTCTTTCTGCCTGTGTTCCTTCTTCCTTTTCTATTTCTTCTTTTACAACAGTCTCTTTAGCATTTCTTGCATTGCTGGCTTGGTAGTGATAAACTCCCTTCGCCTTTTTTTTGCCTGCGAAGCTCCTGATCTCCCCTTCAATTTTGAATGATAGCCTTGCTGGATAGAGTATTCTTGGATTCAGTCCCTTTCTTTGCATCACTTTGTGTCCTTCATTCCATTCCCTTCTGGCCTAATGTGTTTCTATTGAAAAATCATTTGATAATATAATGGGAGATCCTTTGAAGTTAACTCTCTGTCTGTCTTGCAGCCTTTAAGATTCTCTCTTTGTTGTTAAAATTTGCTATTGTAATTATGACGTGGGTTGGTGTGGGTCTTTTGAGGTTCATCTTGTTTGGGACTCCCCGTGCTTGTGTTACTTTTATCTTCCCCAAGTCAGGGAAGTGTTCTGTCATTTTTTTCTTCAAATATGTTTTCTAATCCTTGTTCTTCTTCTTGTCCTTCTGGGACCCCTATTATATGTATGTTACTTTGTTTCATGTTGTCCTAAAGCTCCCTTAGGCTCTCCTCCTTCTTTCTAATTTTTTTCTTCAGTTGCTGTTCAGATTGGGTGTGATTGTCTGCCCTGTCTTCTAACTCACTAATTTTGTCCTTCGCTTCTTCTCTTCTACTGTTGAAACCTTCCATTGTGTTTTTTTATTGTAGCTATATCACTCTTGATTTCCTCTTGATTCTTACATATGTTTTTGATTTTCTCATCCAGATGGTTTAGGAACTGTATGACCCTTACTTTGAATTCTTTTTCTGACATATTACATGCATCTGTTTCATTTAATTCCTTTTCTGGCGACTCTGCCTTTTCTTTCCTTTGGGGGTTGTTACTTTGTCTCCCCATTTTTGCTATCACAGAAGGATTCAGGCACTGAGTCGCTTCAACCTGTGGCTGAAGCGGAGGGCTTGGTGGGAGGGTCATGCACCCCAAGAGTCACTGGAGAGCCCAAGCACTGGGACACACAGGGCCCCTGACCAAAGAGGTGGATTGGTGGGAGGATTGCACACCTGAGTCACTGGAGTGCCCAGGCACTGGGATGCATGGGGCCTGTGGCCACAGTGACAGGTCAGCGGGAGGGTCGCACATTCTGGAACTTACAGGAGCTTGTGGGTGGGGAGGCTGAAGTCCCAGTGTCCATGGGTTTGCAGCTGAGGTAGCAGGTCTTTGGCCGGAGTGGCTGTAGGGTCCGGTATGGTATCTGAGGCCAGTCTGGGTGGTGGAGAGGCTGAACTCCTAGTCACAGCAGCTCTCCCTTCAAGATGGCGTGGTTTCTTTTCCAGAACCAGCTGTCTCAGGCGTGCTTGCAGTGGTAGTAGGGGCTGCCTGTCTAGGAAAGCCCAGTCTTCTGGCCTCCGAGACTCCTGCAGTATCTAACTGCCCCTTACACACACACACACACACACACACACACACACACACACACACACCACATACGTCCACACACTCCCCTTTCTCTCCCTTACTCACTCTCTCTCATTGCCATCTGCCATCTGCCATCTTGACTCCTGTCCATCTTACTTTTTTTTTAAGGAACTTTCCTTTGTGGCCTCCCATGCTCATTAAGCATCAAAGGATAATATGGAGTTAGTTTTCTGCCCCTAAATTGTGGGTATGTTTTCTGGTTGTACTGAATGACACCTACATGATTGCAGACTTGGCTTTATTCTCCTGTCATAGTTACCCCTATACAGTTTTTCTGGTTGGCTCAAGGTTAATTGCTTTGGGAGAATTTCAGCTAAGTCCAGATTCATATTTTTACTAATAAACTGATGTTTGAAACATACTACTTTTATTTACTGGAACTGCTTATTGTTTGTTTTTGTGTGTCTATCCTAGCAACTCAAGCAAGGTTGAATTTGTCAACTCCAACTTGCCCTTTCCCACAGATCCTGTCTTCTTGAAGAAATCTGTTCAATAATTCTAATGGTTAAATTCCTTCTGAGCAAGAAAAGGTTTGATATTGTAGTTAGAGTTCAAATATCTGGTAACCCTTCATGCTGTGGTTAGCAGTGTTAGACAACAATCTGGAAGACGATGTGCCAAGCCTTGGCTCTCTGATTTCAGGTGCTTGCTTACTCCCATCCTCTCTAGTTATTGGTCACAGTGATTAGCTTAGAACTTGTCTAGAAAATTGTAAGCACTTTCAGGGCACAGACTACACTAAAACTTTTTAATGCCAATACCAGACACAATAGTTTGCATCTTATGATTTCTCAGTAAATATTCGATGCTAATAAAAAGCAGGATAGGTAACTCAGCTCTGTTCGAATAAGCCTTTTCACAGTTCCTATTGAACATGATTTTAACCAAATTTATATTTTATTATTATACAAGAGGCAGGGTGCACGAAATTCGTGCACTGGAGGGGGGTGTCCCTCAGCCCAGCCTGTACCTTCTCGCAATCTTGGACCCCTCAGGGGATGTAGCAGTGGGTCAAGTGGCAGGCAGCCAGGGAGGAGCCAGAACTGGAGCTGGGCACTGCGCTGCTCATGCTCATCCTGGCCTGCTGTGCCTACTGTCGCCACTCTGTAGTGTTGCCGTGGAGTCAAGAGAGGCTCCCGCTGCTGCAGCTGTGTTCGCCAGCCATGAGACTGGCTTTTGGCTGAGTGGTGATTCTGCTGTGGGAGCACACTGACCACCAGAGGGCAGCTCCTGCTTTGAGCGTCTGCCCCCTGGTGGTCAGTGCGCATCATAGCGACTGGTCGACCCATCATTCCAGTCATTCCGATGTAACAGTTGCTTAGGCTTTTATATATATAGAGTGATTGTCTGTGCTTGGCATTTTGAGAAAGAGCTCGGTGGACAACTCAACAACAGCATTTCTTCCACTAACTTTCCTGCTACTCATCTAGTCCTGGCACCTCTCCCCTCCTGACTGCTCCTTCAGTGCTGGTTTTATCAAGGAACTTAGAATTCCACAGTTGGGAAGAATATTGAGACATTATTCAGTCTGTGGTCCGGCCTTAAAGACAAGAGCATAGAAACGTCTTTCTATGTAAGCCTCTTTCCCCTCAGATTTCTAGAGTGAGACTATCACATCTCAGCTCTCCTGGAGACTGACGGCCTGGGTTTTTTTAACCGTGTTTTCCAAAGATCACTAAGAGGTTGCTGCTAACTCTAAGTCCCTTTCCTTGTTACTACCATCAGGGGAAAAGCCAATGACACTTTTCTAAGACACAGTAGGTGTATCCATAGGTCTATCAGTGCTTTCAAAGCCACATAAAAGGTATTGATTTCATGTTGATTTCTATGTAGGGTTAGTTCTCTCTGTAGGTCGTGTGTGTGTGTGTGTGTGTGTTTTGGAGGGTGTAGCTATATATACACATAACAAATAATCTCTTTAAAACAATTTGTTTTAAAACATTTCATTAATTAGTTCATTCTGATAATTTTGCTAAAAATGAGAACTCTCAGGGACACAACTCTTTTATTAGGATTCAATAAGTCAAAATAATTTATTAGATTTTAAAATATAATTTACTAGAGGCCCAGTGTATGAAATTCATGCACGGGGGGGGGGGGGGTCCCCCCTCAGCCCAGCCTGCACCCTCTCCAATCCGGGACCCTCGGGGGATGTCTGACTGCCGGTTTAGGCCCGATCCCAGGGACCAGGCCTCAACCAGCAGTCAGACATCCCTCACAATCCTGGACGGCTGACTCCTAATCGCTCACCTGCCTGCCTGCCTGGTCACCCCTAACTGCCCCCCCTGCCGGCCTGGTTGACCCTCACTGCCTCTGTGTGACGGCCTTATCGCCCCTAACTGCCCCCCTGCCAGCCTGGTCACCCCTAACTGCCCCCGCTGCAGGAAAGGTTGCCCCCAACTGCCCCCTCCCTGCTGGCCTGGTCGCCCCTAACTTCCCCCCCAGCCGGCCTGGTCACCCTCAACAGCCCCCTACCCACCAGCCTACTCACCCCTCATTGCCCCCTCTGCCAGACTAATCGCCCCCAACTGTCCCCCCCACTGCTGACCTGGTCACCTCACACAGCCTGCTGTTCAGTTGTTTGGTTGTCCCTCACTAACCCCCCTGCCAGCCTGGTTGTAGGCAGCCATCTTGTGAGGGAGTGACAGTCAATTTGCATGTTACCTCTTTATTATATAGGATTAGATTTTTAAATAACAATACTTATAATATAGGCATTTCTAAGTATCTATAAATCTAGGTCTGAAGTTTATAGAATATACCTTTTCTATGCTATTCCCTCTTACCCTTATTCAGTTTGGCTGTTGATATCTATAAAGCTTTTTCACAAAGCTGCTTGGCCTCAAAGCAGAGTTAAATGTCACTTACCTTGATATCTATATATTCCTATTCCACTTTTGATTTAAACCTGAATGTTAAACTAATATTAACAAGTTTGTGTGTACCTCCCAATGCTAAATATAGCAGAATGCTTTCCTAAAGTTCATATCTTGTGGTCTCATTAAAAAGGAAAGTATCACAATATTTCCTGCAACACAAATTGTTTGGTTTTTTTTTAGTAATGGTTAGGAAGTATAAATACGACTTAATCATGATTCCTATATTCAGTGAACTTAAAACCTACTAAGCAAAGTCCAAAGCTTAATCAGAAATTTTTCTGAATTCTAGATTATCCTATATAATAAAAGGCTAATATGCAAATTGATTGAATGGCAGGACAACCAGTCGCTATGACACCCACTGACCACCCGGAGGCAGACACTCAACGCAGAAGCTGTCCCCTGGTGGTCAGTGAACTCCCACAGGGGGAGCACCACTCAGCCAGAAGCCGGTCTCACAGCTGGTGAGCCCAGCAGCAGTGGTGGGAGCCTCTCCAGCCTCCGTGGCAGCACTAAGGATTCCTCGGGGAATGTCCACCTTCCTGCTTAGGCCCACTCCCTGTGGGGGTGCGGGCCTAAGCCGGCACACAGACATTCCCGGAGGGGTCCTGCACTGTGAGAGGATGCAGGCTGGGCTGAGGGGACCCCACCCCCACCCCAGTGCACAAATGTCGTGCACCAGGACTTTAGTTTTCAGTGATGTCCAGGGAATCTCTGGAAACAGCAAAATGATACATTTCACCCTTGATCTCTTGAGGCTGTGTAGCCTTCTGAGGAAAGTGGCCAGCAAGGACCAACACCATGGTCCTTGTCAAATGCTAGCTCCTAAATTATTGATGCTGATTACCTCACAGCCACTGGCCCTAAAGCTGCAAAAAAAGCTCATAGAAGGATCTAATTCTACCCCTTCCCAAGAGATAAAGTAATGCACACACACACATGCAGGCCTCACAGAAACCTAGAGGGGGTGTTGGAGAAAAACATGGACAGAGAAGTGGGGGAGGAAGTCCAGCTTAGGGTTTTCAAAGGATCTGAAAGACCTTTGATGGACTTGTTTTATGCCAAGTGTGAGATGCTTTTGGTAGAGGGGAAAGCATTTGGATGCATCACAGGTACAAAGTGGTAGAAATCATGTCAGATTTGGGGAAATAAATGGTTGGAAGGAAGACTGCAGAGAGGCTCATGTATCTGAGTGGAGGGTAGAGGGAAAGCAAGGGAGTCTGATTAGACTTATCTATCAGAGTGATCACATTGTCATATCTAATCACTATGTTGTACATCTGAAACTAATATTGTATGCCAACATAATTAAATATAATTTTTTTTTATTGATATTTTACAGAGAGGAAGGGAGAGGGATAGAGAGCTAGAAACATCGATGAGAGAGAAACATCGATCAGCTGCCTCCTGCACACCTCCCACTGGGGATGTGCCCGCAACCAAGGTACATGCCCTTGACCGGAATCGAACCTGGGACCCTTCAGTCCGCAGGCCGACGCTCTATCCACTGAGCCAAACCGGTTTCGGCTAATTAAATATAATTTTAAAAAGAAAATAAAAGCCAGGGAGTCAGAACAGCCCTTCTAAGACTTACCAGCACCAGACGGGTAGGCCATGGGCTCAATGTTGAGATGCCAAGAATGTACCTGCCAAAAAGGGAAGATAAACAGAAAAAATGATAAATTTGTTTTTCCTGAAAATATGAATAAAAGGAGCTTTAACCTGTTCAGCCTCATACTTTAAAATGTTCTTCTTCTTTTTTTTAAGGATCTGTAGATTGATGAAGTAGGATTTTCTTTTCACTGCTATTGCACTATGTGTGATTTTTTAGAAAATGGGTTATGTCAGTCCACACCAAGCCACTAAACCCCAGCTCACCATTGCAGAAATCGCCTGAGAAAGTGACAAATTAGTGTAGCTCATCATACTGTAGTTAGGTTTGGAGTCTTTTAATAATGAGTCTGATTCCACGTGGGAAGAGAATAAACTGGCAGTTTTTAACAAAGATAGAATTTCCCGGGGATTTTGGATATATTTAAATTTTAATCACTTTATAGATTTTGGATTGTGAATGAGCTGAAGATATGGTTAAAATTTCATCACTCCAGGCCCAGAGACACTTGTGACTGATGGCCTAGGAGATGGGGGTGGAGTAGAATGGGGTGGACATCTAAGGGAACCTACTTCTTTTACATTGAGTTGTCATGATTTGTTGTTGTTAGTCTGTGGATAAAATTGCCGTTTGTTTTCTTTGAATAAATCTCCCCTTCAGTTTATAAAAATTATAAATAAACATGAGGCTATAAAAGGTATAAGAATTTGAAATTTCTATTAATTTTTCCCATTGTAAGCACAGCTTAGATACTGTGTAATAGTTTGGAGACAGGAAAGGACATCAACTACATCATACTTACTGGATTCACTGTGGATGCATGCCACATTTTGTGAGCTAACCTTGTTTACATTATTTTCAGTGTGCTGGTGTGCAGATTACAGAAAGATTGGGAAGCTGAGAGATTTATTATTTACAGAAGGTGGACAGTAGAGTCTATTGCTTTAGAAAAACACACAGCGCAGAGCTGCAGCCTGTCCAACATTAATGAATCATGGCGATGGCAGTGACCTTGAAAAGTCATCCATCTCACTCCGTGCTTCTGCACAGGTCTGTGTTTCACAAGCACCTCTGGGCAGAGTGAGCCTGTCTGTTGTGCTGGGAGAGATCCTGGGAAGGAGGGCCCACAGTCTCCCCGGTCCTGGCATCCATCACAAGCAACTGGGCTGTTTTTATTAATTGCTGCCTGATTATTGGAACCCTTTCACAGTTTAAATTTCTCTGTCTTTTGAACAGAAAACCAAAGTTAAACTCTAACAAAATAAAAGGTCTCATGGGTGCACAATACATGGAATGGTAAATTGTCCCAGGCGGACTGGATCGCCTTTCAGTGAACTAATACTGTTGAGAGCCATTAAAGCAGTGAGGAGGCTGCCAAGTACTCATATCCCAGACTCATCAGCTTGTGTGTGTGTGTTTTTTTTTTGTGTGTGTGTGTTTTTGTTTTTTTGTTTTTTGCTGACCACTCAGTCAGCAAGAGCAATGCGATAAGTCCTGGATGATAAACATGATTCTGTTGCAGAGACAAAATGGATCACAGCAGAGAAGAAAAAATGTTTTAGATGAGAAAATAAATGCCAGGAGCAAGGTCCTTTTAAATTAGAGCAAGTCCTGTCAGATCCAACAGTCTAATTTCCCATATGGAAACTCGGGCAGGGAGGAGGGTATTTAAAATATGTCCCACACTAGGTCCTTAACCTCAGATACCTGCAAGTCTGCACAACATTGAGAGGGAAACCCTTGACTCTGTGGCACAGTAAGAGCAGATTTCAGTACTTGCTTAATAGAGTACAGACATTTGTTGCAATGAAATGCAGATCTGCTGTTAGTGTGAATTTATTGTACTGCTATAGCATCTTTTTTATTTCCTATAAAATACAATCTGATTTTAAAATAACTGGTTCTGTGACACTTACAAGGTTGAATCTGATGGGATGTCCATTGGAGACGATAAACCCTGTAAATAATTTATGCCTTTTGTCCCTTGTGTGTGTATTCTCTTAGACCTATAGTAATTAGTAATAAGTTCTGCAGAAAACTAGGGAGTTAAAGTACCAGAAAGTCTTGTAGGTTAGTGGGTTCTATTGATTCTGTATAATAATTCTCTAGTAGCAACTATGGGAAAGAAGCCAGTGTTTTTCCAATTCTGATTAATAGCTGATTTAATTCATAAGCCTTAAAGCCCACAGCAAAAATTCATTTGTTTCCAATTCTGTTTTATGTTTTTTGGAGCATTGAAGCTTGGCTAGTTTATTTAAATCAGGTACATTTATGACTTTTAATATGATTGCCCTTCCATTTACACAGAAAGTAACATTCAAACAGGCATGATGAGTGAGTGGTACTGGCCATGAAACAAACGAAGGCGATTTGGGTTCCATACTGGATGTCAGTTCTCTACTAATGCTGACATAATCAAGCCTCTTATATTGCAAGGAGAAGAAACCACTCAGACTGACTGGGGTGTCACAATCAGGATACAAGGATAGCTGATGGAACCAAGAAAGGAATGTGGTTAGGCCTCACTGCAGACCAGAAAAGGGACCAGGGAGTGGTCACGAGCTAGGGTTATTTTGGTTTTCCTCCCAGAGCTGGACAGTCTTCTGTGTCTCACCACTGCTCCTGCCTGCAGACTGACTTTTCTCTTCTTTAGTGAGAAATATGTGGCCAGCCATGGCTGCCTTCATTTCAGATTTGTATTACTTTCCAATTCAAGAAATGCCAACCAACCAGCTAGAACCCTGAGTCCTAATCCCAAATTCCTGGAAATAGAATCTGATTGGTCGGCATGCTCTGGGAGCTGTAGAGCTGTGGCCAAAAGGACAGGGTTGTCCCGCACCAGAAGGGCACAAGGGCTAAAGACAATTCTTGTTATTCTCCTCCCTTCCACACCTCTCTTCTTCTGTGAAGTTTGAGAGCAATTAATTCACAAGGTACAGAGGGGAGAAAAGACACAGATGTTTCAGGCAGAGGACCTGGCAGGAGCATGAAGCTGCACAATGTGCCAAGTGATCTAATAAGTTGATGCTAGTTGAGCATCCAGTGGGGAGTGGGAATGGCCTGAGAATGAGACTTGAGGAGCAAGTGATTTGGAGACTCTAATAATAATCTAGGGCCTTATCGTGAAAGCCATTTGTCTGTCTCCCCCTACCCCAGTGGGGGGAAGTTGGTCGTTGAAGAATTTTAAGCAAAACCTGACAGATTTTGCATTCTCATAAGCTTACTTGGGCAGCTGTTTGAAGAATGGATTGGATAGAGAAGGGCAAGAGAAGAGGCAGAGACTTTGAGTGGAAGTCTCAGATGGGAGATAAGGTCTGAGCTAGGGCAGGGGGTGAAAGGGAGGGATGCTTTGAGAAACATGAAAGAGGTACAGTAGGCAAGACTTGTGTATTGAATGGCTGTGAGACCAGGATAAAGGAATCAGAGGAATCCAAATGTCTACCTGGGAAGCTGGTGGCATAAATGAGTTGGGATCTAGAAGCAGGTTTGAGTGGACGATGATGAGTTCAGAATTGGATAATTGAGTTTAAAGTATCTGTGGGACATCTAAGATATTTCTAGCAGCCTAAGCATCTGAACCTGAAACTTGGAGGTCAGTGCTCAGATTATGAATTGGGATTCAAGAATCCTCAGATGGTAGTTAGAGGTATGAGAATATATTGCAGTCACCCCCAGGAAAGCGTGCAGAGCAGGACGCTCAGCCTTGGGTCCATGGATGGGCTCCAGAGGTTCCTATGAATGCCCTGATTATGTATAAAATTGTGTACATATGTACTGGTGGAGGAGGGTGGTTAGGGAAGGATTCATAGCTTTAATCAGATTCTCTAAGGGGTTTATGAATCAAAAAATGTTTAAGGACTTTGGTGTAGAGCATGCATTCTGAAAGGGGGCAATATTTTTTTCATGTATAAATTGCAGATACAGTACATAAACAGATATACTGTATATCTGTGGTATTAAAATTTCATGGGGGCAGTTAGAAAATGTCTGAAAAGGCTCCTTAGGGGAGTAATATGGAGAAAAGGGTGTAAGACACTGGTGGTGGAGTAAAAGGAGCAGTGGGTTTTTGTCTATTTTATTATTAGTGTTGAAAAGCTGAGGACACAAATAATCTATGGTTTCTGCTGGCAGCAATAATGCTGGACCACACCTTTGCCTACTTCCTGTAATCGCATCACCACCACGACACTTACCCAGTGTATACCTTCTGAAAAGTTCTATTACAGTGAACTAAGATTACTAAGGCACAGGGAATAAAAGGAAAAACTGCATTTTTCGGAAAGGGTTTCTTTTTGCCATTTCTGGTGCAAGTACATAGTCACTGTTAAGACTATAGAGAGTTAGGAGGACAGTTTAAAACCAGCTCTACATTAATGGATATGTCTACTTACCCTGTCTGCTGACTGAGAAAGAGCACCATTTGTGGTCTGGGGATGCTAGAAGCTTCCAAGAATTATTCTCCCTTGGGTCTTTTCTCTACCTCCTCTTCTATAGCTAATAATTTTCTGCACTGAGTGTCCTTTGAGGCCTCCTATGTACATGACACCAGATTTACATGTTGAGTAGCTTTACAGAATTCAAAGAGGACCTAGTACCCTCTTTGAGGAGCTTCTCTCCCTGCCTCCCCACAAAAGCAGCAGTTCATTTCAGAGGCAAGTCATTGCTGTGGTGTAGTCATCAGAAATCATGCTCCAAGTCCCTTCTCAAGAAAACCTAAGTCACTAAATATCTGGAGGCCGCCATTTCACTGTGCAATATATTATGTATGACTAATCTTAATTATTTTATATGTTGCTTATGAAAAAGAGATGTTCAAATTAACCAAATTTTCCTAATATTTCCATTCTTTTATTTTAATGTAAATTATTGGCCACCCTTGGGGCAAGAGCTGAGAGCAGCAAGTTTTGAAAGGGGAAAGCAAGATCAGCAGGTTTCTGGCCACTGTGATTCATTAAATCAGAAATAGTTTATCTGCAGTGACTCTTGTTCTAAAGTATTCCCATTTTTTAAACATGTGGGTGTGGGTTTTCATAGGGTAACTGTATGCTTTGTACACAGAAAGAAAAACAACTCTGCCCTTTGAACCTGTATTCTTATTCTGAAGCCTTATTCTGAAAATTAAGCTCTTCCCAGGCCTCCAGCCAGGATACTGAGAACATGCCACATGTGTGCTTACCTTACCTAACCAAGGACCACATGCGGCAACCTTGCGACAGTAGCAGTACGGAAATGCTGGAAGAAACTGAGCATGTGTCATTAGAAGGAAAGATCATTCTTCTTTCCATTCCTAGTGAATGATCATAAGGCTGAAAGCCCCCCCCCCCCTTTTTTTTTTCATTCTTCCAAAAAGACCCCATAAGATAGATCACCATTATATTTATATTTATCATTCTTTTCTACTTTCTTTCATGGAATCAATCACGATTTTGTGCTTACAACTATGTAGGAGCATATCAGTGTCCAGCAACTTCCAAGATATTTGATTAGCAATACATCTTTTGGTCTTAATTCATAAACCAATAATTCTGTTTTGTGAAGAGAAGCCAGGCCTCTGTTTTGTATATACTCTGTGGTCTGCCCTGTAATGAAGGGTACAGTATAGACGTACTTTATATGACATGCTTTGGGGACAGCTTTCCTTTACAGACCCTGATTTTTGTGTCAGCTGATTGGCACCCACAGTGCTGGGGAAATGGAGTGGTTCCTTGGTAACTCCAGATAGCTGTCAGAATTGATCTGTAGACAGGAGAAGATTTTCCTTGAAAAGGAGCTGGAGGAGACTGCCAAGCAGCGCCTGCACATCATGCTAAGGACACACTATTGCCATGATGGAAGCAAGGAAGGAGGGGCACTTATTTTGCAAATTAAAATTGTGAGCCTCTTTTCTTGGCAAGTGAAAATCAGCTTAGGTGGGTTTTTAAAAAATATTTAACTTGTAAATTCTTTACATTTGATGAATCAAGTCCATTCTCTTATGAAGCAGGCCATATTCGCCTTTTAATTCTGAAGAAGTAAAGCTGGTATTGTTTCCCCCTAACCACTTTAGAACCAGATGAGAGCCAAAACTCGATGTGTAATTTCTTCCTTTGGAGTGAGTGGTATCCAGTTAACATGGAAACAAAAATATCTGTTCTCTGTTGAACCTTGTTTTTGGAAACCAACAGTTGCCTAATTTGTGAGCAGTCTTTCCTTTCATTTTTAAAAGCAGAAATTATTTTTTAATTTTGTAGTGTTCCACGTTTGGGCTCCAGTTTGTAGTGAACCCCTTTCACGTCCCACATGGTTCAGGGTTCAGGCTCTGGAGGAGTCCACACACAAATGAAAGAGACTAGAAAATATTAATTTGGAAATATTGGGGGCCAGGCGGGAGCCCAACTCAAGGGGAAGGACTTTGCTTTGCTCCGGCCTAGCGATCCCTTTTATTAAGACCATGGGATCCACCCATAGCTCTAGGCAGGCAATTCCAGTATTAGCCAATCAGCAAGGATTTACATAAGATTAAAAGGTGGAGGTTGCTTTAGCTATCATTGTCTCAACTAGACAGTGGGTGGTTGGCTCTGACCTTTCAGAGCTTCAAGGTTGACTAGCCTTCCGGGTTCCTTGTCCATACCTCTCTGCTAGTGAAGACAATGGGTGGCTTCCAACATATCCCCCATTGTTTTTTTCCTTAAAAAATCTTGCATCTGCAGACTAGAAATAAACATATAAGAACAAAAATGAGACAAGCAATAGTGGTTATGCTGAGAGGCAAATGAATCAGTCTGTAGTAAGTTTCTTTCTGGGCCAACAGTTCCTTGAGTCCCAATTTCAGTGTCCAACAGTTTTGAGTTCCAATTTCAATGTCCAATAGTTTTGAGTCCCAATTTCAATGTCCAACAGTTCCTTATGTGTACATGTCAGCAATGATATTTCTGGATGGTGGACAAACGGTGGCAATGCAGGTCTGACCCTCTTCTGGTTTTCGTCCTGGGCAACCTGCTGCGACACACAGCTGCTGACTGCTAGCATGGCAAGGTGTCTTCAGCGTCTTCCATCTCTGGACTGTTTCTCCTCTTGTCTTCATGGCTGGAGCAGTCCTATCAGTTTCTCTCTGGGATCCGTTGTTGCAAGAATCCACACCGTCTTGGAGGAGTTTTCTGAAAATATACAAACATATTCTCGACCAAAGGTTAATAAAGGAATCTTTTCTATAAATTAGACTTGGGATCCTTTTTCATTTTTGCCCAAATGATTTTCCTTTGGCTTATTTTGACACCATGTGTGTTCATGGGTGTCTTGCTGTTATCATTACAAATGAAAATTAATTTTCCAAAGTAAAAAATTTCTTGACGTAATTTACTTACAAGGTATTATTCTACTATCCCCCCTTTTTTGATTTAAATATTAGGAGGCTTTTGGAAATTTTATAATGCAGTCTTGATAACTTTTAATTTTATTTTTTTGCACAAAAATATGACTGCTTTGGATTCATTACATGTTAGGCAATTTTACTATGAGATGAACTTTCAATAAAAAATTTTTATTTAATACTTTAGGAACAGGTTTTTGTCCAGTACAATTAAGTTTTTATTTTTTAACTTCACTTGTCCTAGATTATGGACAATAAATGACATTAATTAAACTTCCACAATTAGTCTTTGAGTAACTTTACATAGATTTGTCAGGGAGGCAAAAACACAAATTATTTACTTCAGTTTATGAGGCCAAATATATTGACTTTTAATTACAGTTCTTCAGATGTTTGAAGAAAACCTCTCTTTATTTCCTTCCAAAATAATTTTTCAGGCTACAGAGAGCTTCACTTACAAATCTTAGTCTTTCTTTAAGACTACTATTTTACTGTCAGATTTAATACTCTAACAACAATCTTAGTTTACCCTGTAAATATCAGTGAAAGAAATTTCAAAATTTTCAAATTTCTCCTTTTTATTAAGCTAGAATTTTGTTTTTAGAGAGTATCCCCTTTGGCTAATTAGCATATACAGAGGGATCATGAGAGGTCTCAGTAACTTTATTCAAAGAGAGGGGGTTGGCCTTTACTGTTTTCAAGATGGTGGCCCCCAGGGGAGCGGCAAGCCATGCGGCCAACATGGCGGCTGCCAAAGGCGGGCAGTCCTCATGGTGACTGTATAAACTGTTCTTTGACAGAAAAGATGGTTTGTCTATTCTCACAATAAACAAGGGAAGAGGAAGACAAACAGAAATTTGACTAGCTGTTTCTGGTCTTTTGATATAACTTAATTTATATGAGACCTTGATTATATTTTTAAAAGCTAATTTATAAAGTAATTTAAGTAGTTATCTTTAATTTAAAAAGCAAAGCAAACTTAGTAAATGTTTACTTCTGATTCACAAGGCGCTAAAGTGGCCCCACCTTCAGCATAATTAAAAATGCAGGTGGCTGTGGGCTTATTATTTTAACTTTCCACTGTTGGATTTTAAGAAACATTTTGCCCTCCTTAAAGGCCAAAACCTTCATAACATTTATAAGTAAAATATAGTTATTAATTTTTATTTGATAAAGCTTTCCATGCAATTTCAAGTATATTAGGTCGGTTAAATTCAAAATATTTCCTTTAATAAGAGAGAATAACTTCTTGAAAACATTTCAGGGCCCATGAAAATGTTCCCAAATTTATCCCTCAATTATAGCCTTGAAATTTAACTTGGAACAAATACCAAACAAATATCTATATATGATTTAAAGATTATAATACTTTTTATAATTATCCTAAGATATCAATTAAATTTTAAACTGGTCTTTATATTCAAAATTTGGTTGGGATCACAGAATTAATCCTTCTTATTTAATTAGACCAATAAGCAACATGTTTTGAATTCTTAATTATTTTCAGAGAAAACACATTTTAAATTTCTATACTTTAGGCATTTAATTACCACTATATAATTTCTCCCAATTCAATTTGAACTTTAAACCTTTAGAGCTGGCCAGTCAAATATTTAGCAGTTCCTAGATTAATAACACTTTACATGTCTAAGAATAAATTTCAAAAATACAAGACATAATCAATCAATAGCTTCAATTCTGTCCTCTAGGTTTTTCTCATGAGGAAGAAAACTTCCAAAATTTTAAGCCTCCAAACCTACTTTTCTTAAAGATGGCAAAACAGGTTTGGTCTATTCAGATGTAAATTACCACATTCTTTGTTGTGAGAAGTTTCTGTGGGAAGCTGATTTACCTGTCTGCTGGGGGAAGGGCGACTACCCCTTCTTCCATTAACAAAGGGCGTAGCCAGTTACCTGGGCTACTTAGATCTTTATAATATATTTTTCAACAATTTTTGAGTTTCAAATCCAATTCTAATTATTTTAAAGCATTTTCATTGGATAAATTCTTTTGTAACACAATTCACTGATTTTTTTGAAGGCCTTAAAAGTTAGCTTTTTAACACCCTTCATTAGTATTTTAAAAACCACTCTTTATTATGGAAATTCGAATCCTGTTGCTGGAACTAACTTGAATTTCTTTCCTTTTGGTCAAATCCGCCATTTTTCTCAGGAAAAAGCCAGTCTTGGGTTTTTCATTTCTTTAGCCCTTGTAAAGAGTCAAGTCCAGTTCAAGACCCATCTAATATCTGAAATCGGACTCTGCGCACATTTTGTCTTACACTAGCTTTTCTCTTTACACGTGCACAGATATCCCAAACACATTTCTAAATTTTTTAAAAAATATGTTTTATTGATTTTTTACAGAGAGGAAGGGAGAGGGATAGAGAGTTAGAAATATCGATGAGAGAGAAATATCAATCAGCTGCCTCCTGCACACCCCCTACTGGGGATGTGCCTGCAACCAAGGTACATGCCCTTGACTGGAATCGAACCTGGGACCCTTCAGTCGTCAGGCTGACGCTCTATCCACTGAGCCAAACCAGTCAGGGCCACATTTCTAAATTTTTAAGGCGAGAAGACTTTTTGATGGTGAGAAAGGAGACTTTAAATTAGCATACTGGGAGAGTGGCTTTCCATATTGGATTGCCACTTGCCTCCCTTCCCCCACATCCTGCTTGCTGTGGGGGAAGTTTTCAGTAACAGATCTGGCTGTGTATCTTTTCATGCTTAATAGATAAAGACACATCTTAAATTTTTTCCTTTTTCGCTTTCCAAAGTAATTACTAGCACTTAAGCTTATCTTTGTCAAAATTTGCATTTCCCAGCGAGTTCTTCTATAATTTTTAAACAAAATTTTAAGTAATCTCATTGCAGGAGAGCGGATAGCCCTGCCCTCTCCTGCCACCTTTGAATTTCTCCGAAACAGAGGCGGTTTCAGCAGCGGAGTTTCATTTCTTATTACAGATTTTAGATTCCAAATACAAATTAAGATTTTAATTTGAACAAGAAACCACATTCCTTTAGCATGCAAACCAAAAGTCTAATAAAGTTTATTTATAACCTAATTCTGCCCCATTAGCCTGGCTGAAAAAGACATTCCCACCCTACTTACAGATCTCAACTTCTGCAGCTGATTGTGGGCTTTGCGTGCGGTGAGTTTCCCTCACCTATATGGTAATCTTTTCCCCACCTTTTCAGTGTATTTTTCCCCCCATCTTTTTGATGTATTTTCCCCCCCACCTTTTCGGTGTATTCTTCCTTTCTTTTGCTCTAGGCGAAAATATCCTCCCCTCCAGAGGTCCCATGTCAAAGGCGCCAGTTTGTAGTGTCCCACCTTTGGGCTCCAGTTTGTAGTGAACCCCTTTCACATCCCGCATGGTTCAGGGCTCAGGTTCATGGTTCGGGCTCTGGAGGAGGCCACACGCAAATGAAAGAGACTAGAAAATATTAATTTGGAAATATTAGGGGCCAGGCGGGAGCCCAACTCAAGGGGAAGGACTTTGCTTTGCTCCGGCCTAGCGATCCCTTTTATTAAGACCATGGGATCCACCCATAGCTCTAGGCAGGCAATTCCAGTATTAGCCAATCAGCAAGGATTTACATAAGATTAAAAGGTGGAGGTTGCTTTAGCTATCATTGTCTCAACTAGACAGTGGGTGGTTGGCTCTGACCTTTCAGAGCTTCAAGGTTGACTAGCCTTCCGGGTTCCTTGTCCATACCTCTCTGCTAGTGAAGACAATGGGCGGCTTCCAACATAATTATCTTCAAATTATTCACTAAGGAGCACATAAAAATGTTACTTGCAGGTTCACTTAGCCTTAGGGATTGTATTATCAGTTGTAGTAGCCTGTTCCTCTTGCTAGTACATATAGCATGATTATAAGTGTGTCAGATATTTTACTTTTTTTTAGTTCAGTTCTCAGAGCTATGCAGATTAGCTCCCAGGTCTATGGTCAGGGCTTTAGGGAGAAATGCAAGTTTAAGTTAAAAAGCAACAGGAAACTGACTCAACAGCCATTGCCATTCTATGCTGCCTGGCAAAGCACTCATAATGGATTGAAACATAGCCTTGATGTTCAGCCTGACTCAAAGCATAGCTCTTTACTTCTCAGCTTGTGAGCATGAGCAAGTAAAATGGGGATAGTGATAGTGTTGACCTCATAAGTTAAGAGCATTTGATGAGCCCTAACCGGTTTGGCTCAGTGGATAGAGCGTCGGCCTGTGGACTGAAGGGTCCCAGGTTCGATTCCAGTCAAGGGCATGTACCTTGGTTGCAGGCACATCCCCAGTAGGGGGTGTGCAGGAGGCAGCTGATTAATATTTCTCTCTTATCACTGTTTCTAACTCTCTACCCCTCTCCTTTCCTTTCTGTAAAAAATCAATAAAATATATTAAAAAAAAAAAAGAGCATTTGATTAGATAAAATGGGTAAAGAGCTTAGTATAGTTTCTGGCACAGACTCCATGCTCAGTAAGTGTTAACTGTATTTTTTTTCTTTGCCATAATTATAATGTTAGCATTATGAGGCATTCAACATTAGCCTTGATGTTATTAGTGTTACAGTTTAGCATAGTCCTGAAAATACCTGTGGAGGCTGGATTGCTCAGTCTCTCTCAGGTACTTCAGAATTTCTGTTGTCAGGTTTTCATTTTCCTATGGCATGATTTATTTACACAAAACTGGTACCTTACGGAATTATTTTGAGGAATCTCAGGCAGAAGTCTTAGAGCAGTGAGAATTCATCACCTCTCAAGATCCATGGGACCTTGTCTTACTTGTCAACCTATATGGCTTAGTTTTTCTTTTATGATACTAGTATATCAATATTTTTATTTTATACTGTTAGAAGAACTGAAACAGAGTAAGGTTAATAGATTTGCTCTAGGTTACCTTGGTGTGGTAGGAGTGTTGTAGTGTAACCCCCATCTTACAAAGGATGCCTCAAAAAGTCGAATTATGGAATCATTTATTAAAAGCCGGCGGCATACGAGGGAGCAAAAGGGCTCCAGACCTCGCAGCCCCGAACAGCTTGCCACATCTGGCTTATATTGACAGAATATCACAAAGGTATTGATTACATCGTTGGGTGTGGAATGAGGAACCTGTTTCACGAAAAAGCATTTTTACAGAAGAGCAACTTAGTTATCTAAAGTATTTACGAATCACTGAATCAACAGAAACGCATTATCTGGGACCACCCACCTGGACGATTTAGAATAATTGTGCTGTCCAGATTCCGGGACCACTGAGTCAACCGAAATTCAGTTATCTGTAGCTACTGAGACAATTTAGGATCACTATCTGTCCTGGGTCCCAGAAGAATGTGCTTCGATGACCAGTGAGATCACAATCAATGGGATATTCAAACCGCCATCAAGGGAGTATTCAATCATACATAAGTTCAGAAAATCAAAACTTTTAAATGAGTACAGAACCCAAAACAGCAAGGTTAAAAATATTAAACAGCAATTTTTACCCAAGAATGGTTGCTACCATACTTCAGGAGAACTGGGCACAAACCCATTCTGACTGCTCTTTGTGGATGTGGTTTATTACATAAAGTCCTTCCACAGTGAAGGTAACATATGTACCGTATCACCAAGGTCAGCCAAGGACTATTTCAAAGTTTTTTTATCTCATGGACTGAATAGCTTCAATGTTAATTCTAAACATTTTATCATAAATATTTAAAGCAAATAACCAATTTCCACTTAATCATAAAGCACAACTCTTATTAGTCTGAAATCATTTGCATGGAAAATTGCACATCACTTTAATATATTTTCTGTCTGCTTTTGTGTCCATGTAAACATAACAAACCACAGATGCATGATGACATCATCATCACTGAACCAAAGAAGGAAGAAAGGATATCTTTTTGTGAGCTGAAGATTTAAACTGTTCCCTATCAGGTTGCCGATGCTTTTCTTAATATTTTTAGGAGGGAGTTCCTAAGTGCAGAGTCAAGGACAGTTAACACTCATTCCTGCAAAGTGAGTCCAAAATTTAAACACAGTGTCCTCCAAATGTACCTTGGCACCAATGAATGTGACTTCTTTTTTTAATGCTACATTAGGTTCTCTAGTTCATCCTTCTCGGCTCCATTGCATTTTCTCTAATGTTGTGTCCAATTTTAAATGATTTGAGTGATGGGCTTTCCATCTTTTACCTGGCCAGTGTAACCCCAGAGTGCCAGGACTCAAGGCCTGTTCCCTGTGACAGCTGTGCTGCAGCAGCCCTGAGGAAGGAGTGGCAGCGCCCCCAAGGTTTTAATTGCTGCCTAATAGGTTATAGCAACCTGGTCATTTTATTAAGAGGGCATTAAAACTGGCATTTTTCCCCCCAGAAGATGCTTTCACATTGCACTAGAAGCCATGCTGAGAGAATGTCTGATATGCAACCCAATTTCACCATTTTCTTCATTTCTTCCCATTACTCCTAGTAAAATACCTCTAAGGCCATTTTATATTCTTCTCTTTGTGCTTCTCTGATTACATAAATAATTTTATCTCCTCCTTTTCTGTTTTCCCAGTTATATTTGCCCAGAGTATTCATGATAAGCATAATCCTGCCAATAGAATTGGAGTGAGTGTATTACACGCAGATTTTTCAGCATTAGAGTAGCTTTTTAAAAAGTAGATGCTGATGAATTCCATAGAAGTAGCAATAGCTACCTTCTCATAGCAATAATCAGGATAGTTTTGATGTTTTTAATTTTACTTTCATTTTCTTCTTTTAAGTCATTCAGTCCTGTCATTTCTGGGCTACTCTCTGCTATTCCTGGCATTCCCGTGAGTGAAGGATAGATTTCAATATCATCATCTTTCTAGACAGGAATTTTTATCTCTCCTCTGTGATGATATTTGAGCAACTCTGCCATCATACCTGGTTATTTAATTCTATTGTATTTGTAAGCAATTCTCCAATATGCTGACGGTTGTCATTTAGAAACCTTACTGGTGGTTTTCCTTTCTCCTGCTATACTCAAATCCTGCCTCCTCATTCCTGCAACTGTGCCTGTTTCACCAGTCTGTGACTGCCTTCTAAAAAGAAATTTTTAAAACAGAAATGCTATCTCATTGAGACTTGTATATACACCAAGACATAGGCATCTAGTTTCATATTCTGTATAACACCATGGAAACTTTTTTGGCCTTTGTTCTTTGGAAGTAATTTATACTTCTCTAAGAAGTAATCCTATATAATAAAGAGGTGATATGCAAATTGACCATCACTCCAACACACAAGATGGCCGCCCCCATGTGTACACAAGATGGCTGCCACAAGATGGCCAGCAGGGGAGGGCAGTTGGGAGGGACCAGGCCTGCAAGGGAGGGCAGTTGGGGGTGACCGGGCCAGCAGGGGAGGACAGTTGGGGGGGACCCAGGCCTGCAGGGGAGGGCAGTTGGAGGGGACCAGGCCTGCAGGGGAGGACAGTTGGGGGCCACTGGGCAAGCAGGGGAGGGCAGTTGGGAGTGACTAGGCCTGCAGGGGAGGACAGTTAGGGGCAATGAGGCCAGCAGGGGAAGGCAGTTAGGGGCGATGAGGCCGGCAAGGGAGGGCAGTTAGGGACCCTCAGGCCGGCAAGGGAGGGCAGTTAGAGGGTGATCAGGCCAGCAGGCAGAGGTGGTTAGGGGCATCAGGCCAGTAGGCAGAGACGGTTAGGGGCAATTAGGCAGGCAGGCAGGCAGGCGAGCAGTTAAGAGCCAGTGGTCCCAGATTGCAAGAGGGATGTCCGACTGATGGTTTAGGCCCGATCCCCTGGGAGGTCCCGGATTGGAGAGAGTGCAGGCTAGGCTGAGGGACCCCTCCACCCCCCTGTGCACAAATTTCATGCACCAGTCTTCTAGTATTATATAAGTAACTAGTCAGGGATCCCGAAAAATAAGTGGCGGTGCACTGACAAAGAGGAGCAGCAGTCCAGTAATTCAGAGGAGCATTACCCCAAAGGAATTAATCTTTGCTTTTGAAATATGTGTTTTTATTGATGCATGACTATAGGTATTTATTATGATTTAGACTATTGGTTCACACCCATAGCTGTATGTTAGAATCTCTGCCTCATTCCAATTAAATTAGAATCTCTAAGGTTGGGATCCATATTTTTTAAGCTCCCCAGGTGATTCTGATGGCAGCCAGGGTTGAGAACTACTGGTCCAGTCCCACTCAACACTTGAACAAGTGAGTGGAGGCATCTGAGGACCCTGAGTCATTAAAATGGAAAAGGGAAACCTTAAATCAGAACCCACTCCACTCTTGCACTGATAGGAAACAGCAACATCTACCTCTATCACAGCTTTCCCCTATAGCATTGAAACATGCTCAGATCCACTTAGTAATGAATAATCCAGACCCCTCTCTTGTCTACAGTCTCCCTAGTCATCATCCTGTTCTTATCCTCGTAGCCTTGCCCTGTGCTTCCAATTTTATTTTCCTTCCAGCCCTTTCCAACTGCACTGCCCACATTTCCCCAGCCTTGGAGTGTGTCACATTCCTAGACTTTGCACATGCTACTCTTCCATCTGGATTTTCCCTCTCCCCCCTTCCCCCCACTTTTTGTCACCTGAGGACATTTTTTCCATTGATTTTTAGAGAGGGTGGAAGGGAGGGAAGAAGATGAGGGAGGGAGTGGGCGGAGGGGGGGAGGGAGAGAGAGAGAGGTGAGAGAGACACATGGATTGGATGCCTCCTACACGTGCCCTGACTGGGGCAGGGATCTAACCTGCAACCCCTTCAGTGCTCAGGCTGATACTGTAACCACTGCTCAGGCCAGGGCCTCACACTCTTTTTCCTGGCATATCCCCACACTCATCCTTTAGTACTTAGAGATCATATTGGGGAAGCCCTCTCTGCTCTTCCCAGTCTGGATTGGGTGCCATTCCTTCATGTTACTGTGCTATGTTTTGTAGAATTTGTATAACAACATTTATTGATATACTAGAGGCCTGGTGCATGACATTTGTGCCCTGAGTGGGGGTGTCCCTCAGCCCAGCCTGCACCCTCTCATAGTACAGGACCCCTCAGGGGATGTCCACCTGCCTGGGGAGTGGGCCTAAGCTGGCAGGCGACATCTCCCGAAGGGTCCTTAGCACTGCTGCGGAGGCTGGAGAGGCTCCCACCACTGTTGCTGGGCTCGCCAGCCGTGAGCCTGGCTTCTGGCTGAGCGGCACTCCCCCTGTGGGAGCGCACTGACCACCAGGGGGCAGCTCCTGTGTTGAGCGTCTGCCCCCCTGGTGGTCAGTGCACGTCATAGCGACCGGTCCTGCCATTTGGTTGATTTGCATATTAGGGTTTTATTATATAGGATATTGTAATTACCTGTCTGCATCAAAACAATGGACTTTTTGGAATTGATTAATTCATATTTGTTTTCATACCTACTGCCTACCAATACTCAGTATATAGTAATTACTCAATAAAAATTTGCCAAATTAATCATGTTAAATATATTGAGTTAACATTTTTGAGTGCCTACTATATGTTAGCTACCAATTACTGAGCACTTACTATGTGCCTGGTCAAGTACTGACTGCTTAACCATGTGTATTATTTAACACCCCCCCTCTCCAGTGAGGAAACATGAGGCTTTGAGAATAAACCAAAACTGACTTGCTCTTTCTGATATCTTTCTCAAATTGGTATATCACATTTAGTCTAAACTGGAGGGACGTCTGTAATTTTACTGTGAAATTTCTAAAGCATAATATCCGATTATATTTATTTGTAAATTGCCAGCATTACCAGTTTTTGTCAAAGGGCTCTTTTTAAAAGATGAGATCTTGTGTGGTTTTATTCTTTGTCTAACATTTATAGTTTGCTAGCCTTTCAATAAAGATAGAGGACCAGGAATTTGTTTTATTTGGGGTTTAAGAGAGACTAAATGATTAAAATCAACAGATAGTACTCTACAACCCCCAATTCCCAATCCTCTCTCCCTGCTGAAGAACCTCTTGAGCCAATAGTTTGAACACCCTCTCTAGGAAACCTGCTTATAAATAGAAAAATCAGCTCATTCGACTTTCCCCTCCTTTCCTTCCTCCTCCTCCCAGCTAATGAGCCAGTGAAAGGGCCTAAGGACTAGTGCCAGAGGGAGGAGAGAGCAGAGAAAAAAAGCCTGAGTAATCCACACACTGAATTACCCGCCTCTGCGTAATTGAGTTTTCTTTGGCTTTCTTCTTTTCAGAGTTCGGCATTTGAAACTTATTGAGGGATGCACTGTTTCTCCAGGCACTGAGATGAGCTCTGTTTCAGTTTCTGCCATGATCACTTTGACTCAACTGTGTGGGCTGGAAGGCTTGTGCTTCTGACAGGGCCTCCAGAAAGGAAGCTGGGAGAACTCTGAATGACACAGTTCGTTTCCCACTGAGAGTCAAGCCCAGAATGGCCTTTTTAATGCCCTTGTCTGTTAGACTGTACATCAGGGGTGGGCAAACTTTTTGACTCGAGGGCCACAATGGGTTCTTAAACTGGACAGGAGGGCCGGAACAAAAGCATGGATGGAGTGTTTGTGTAAACTAATATAAATTCAAAGTAAAGGAGCGGAGGGGAGAGCAAGAGAACCGGATAGAACAGCCGGATCCGGCCCGCGGGCCGTAGTTTGCCCAAGGCTGCTGTACATGATACAGACTGAGGAGTATGTGGCAGGAGCAGCCCTGGACAATAAAGAAGGTACTGAGCAGAATGTGAATGCAGCCCAGCTTCACTTGAGCCCCGGAAGGAGAAATAGCTGTTGGTGGCAAAGGGTAAACATCTCTCCTGGTTTGCCCAAGACTGAAAGTTTCCTGGGCTGCCAGACTTTCACTAACACCAGCTTGTTCCCTGGCAAACTTGGATGGTTGGTCATCTTGTGTGCATAACTTTCCTTAGCTTAGCAAAAAGTTCACAATCAGTTAGAAATAATTTCCTATTGTTTTCAGATCCTGTCTGACTCACTGGATGAAAACAAACAACTTGAGAGTTTCCTTTTTCTCCCTGAAGTAAGCAGTGAAATTGAATGGACCCTTGTTGAAAGGTTTCTCCCATTCCACCTGCATCTTGCTCTCCACTTGTCTGACTTAGAACCCTGGGGCTCCCTGCTCCCCACATCTATGAAGTATTTCTATACTAATCCTCCCCTTGTCCTTTACTGCTGCTGCAGTAGCTCCAAGGATTGCAGAGGATGTACAGTATGTACTTTCTCCTACTTTGGCACTTGCTTCCCAAAGCTCTGCTTAGAAACAGCTGGCTGAGCTAGGGCATTAAGAGGCCTCCAGGCGACTCCCAGCTGAATCTGTTAGGTCCCCTGCAACAGCTGTTATCTGAACCAACTGGGTCCTGCCAACAGCAGCAAAGGAAGGGTGCCGTGCGAATGTGCAGGAAGAACACCAGACAAGCCTGTCTCTGCTCCAGAGTCTAAATTACTGCATCTGCATGTTGGAGCTACAGTGATTGTTCTGGAGAGAGTGGATAGGGGAGGAGATGGTGTTTTTCTACAGTGATCAAGATAAACAGAGTAGCCAGTTCTGTGTCTGCAGCTGTTTCAGTGTGAGCATGAGCTGAATTATTTCATTTCTACTCAGTGGGAATTAACACACACACACACACACACACACACACACACACACACACACACACAGACATCCCTTTCTTTTAGAGAGAGGGAGACTATGGCTAACAAAAATTACTCCATGATTTGAATCTTTCTTCAGAATGGTGATAATTTATGAATGTTTTACTGTCTGAACATATCCTTGTTTGGACATTTAATTAATGAAAAACCAGTTCAGACAATTAAATAACTAAATAATCTGAGACAACTGAAGACCTGGTAGAAGGGATGGGACAAGGAGGAGGATGGAGGAGCAGCAACAAGATGAAAATGTTATTTCAAGACAGGAAGAAATAAAGAGTTGTAGCCCTCAGGCTGAAGGCAGGGAAGGAAATGAGAAGGAATTGTTATTATCTCCTGTGTTATTGTCCTAAGGAGCAGACAATTTTAGAGGTTGTACACTGTGGCCATAGCAGATTGGAAGACCTAAGGTCTCAGACTCCTGAGTTAGTCCAAAAAAGATCCTTGATTGAACCTTTATCCCTATAGCAATAACCACAGGCATGGAGATACTCTTGTGAAAAATAGTTAAACTTTCAGATAATGATGGCAGAATGAACACATGAGTCTCAGGCCCTTCAGAACAAAACCCCACTAAAATGACAGTAAAGGGATTTGTTTTAGGTATTAACCTACAAGGATAAAGAAAATGGGAAGAGGCGGTAAAAACATAAGAGAGGAAGCTACAAAGCAGATAAACAAGTGGTAAGTGATTTAACAGGCTCAAGAAAACAGAATCCTAAGCCACTGAATCTTCAAAGGCTTAGGAATTAGAGGCACCAGGCACCTTAGAAGCTGCAGTGCATGAGGTGGTAGGAAAAGGCTGAAATGAGGAGGATTGGTTAATTGTGTCTATGAAACAATAAAGAGCTCTAGATTCTCTTCCCCACTTTACAGACCTTTGAATGCTCCTCTGCCACTCTGATGGAAAACTGGAAATTTACTCTATTTTCCACCAGCTTTATTAAGATACTAGAGGCCCAGTGCATAAAAATTCATGCACTGGAGGGGGGTCCCTCAGCCCAGCCTGCCTGCTCTCACAGTCTGGGAGCCCTCAGGGGTGGGAGGCAACCCAGCGATCAGGGGAAGGCGACACCCCCATCACACCTCTGCTGCTGCCACTGCCGGCAGCACAAGCCTTGGCCAGCCCTGGTTACCTGAGCTTCCGGCGGCCCTGGGCAGTTGGGCAGCCGCCATCCGAGGCTTGCCTGTGCCTCAGGCCAGCCCTGGGCCGCTGGGCAGCTGCCATCCAAGGCTTGCCTACACCTTGGGCCAGCCCTGGGTGGCTGGGGAGCTGAGGGGACTGGGGGACTCCAGAGGCAGGTGCGCGGAGCGGCCAGAACTGCCTGAGGGCGGGCCTGGCCATGCCACATGCCTGCTTCCCTGGCGGGGCTGTGGGAACTGGGTGCCGCCATCTTGTGGCTGTGGGTGCTGCCATCTTTGAGGGTGTGGCAGTCAATTAGCATAGTTCCTCCTTATTGGCTGTGGGCGCCGACATCTTTCTGAGGGCGTGATGGTCAATTAGCATAGTTCCTCTTTATTGACATATAATACTGTGTAAGTTTAACAAGATGATGTGTGACATGATGATTTAATACATTTCTATATTGTCAATTGAGTACCATAGTAGGATTATTAGTTAGCACTTCTATCATCTTACATAGTACCTTTTTTAGGTATATGTGGTGAGAACATTTACGGTCTATTTTCTTAGTAACTTTCAAGTATATAATACAGCTTTGTTAACTGAAACCACCATGCTATACATCAGATTCCCAGAACCTATTCATCTTATAAATTCCTTCTCTGTCTTCAAAAGTTTGTTCCTGTTAATCAACATCTCCTCTTTTCTCCGACCCCACCTCCCAGCCCCTGGCAATTACCATTCTATTCTGTTTTGATGAGTTATGGTTTTTTAGAAAACACATGTAGTGGTTTCTAAAGTATTTGTCTTTCTCTGTCTGTTGGAAATTTATTCTTTGATGAAGGTAAAACAAGGGTCTCTAAACCTGGAAAGATACCATGCACAGTTGAGAAAGGTTATACTACAGGAAGGTTAAGTGGTCATGTGCTGAGACCCCCACCTCTCAGTTACACCTTGCTCCTCACCCCTCCTCATACACACACAAATACCCCTGCCCTGTTTCACCACTTCACTTCTGAAACTCTGGTAGTCATGCCCATATCTTTCATGCAGTGGATTAGAAGCATCTTCCTAGGCAATCTGACCAGCCAAGAGCTAAGAATCTGAAAGGGGGTTTTTGTGTGTGTTTTTTTTCGACAGCTGACCCATTCAGGAACTATATTTTCACAATTTCCTATGGCAGTGGTTGGCAAACTGCGGCTCGCGAGCCACTTGTGGCTCGTGAGCCACAGTTTGCCGCTCTGTTGACTAATGAGTTTGCCGACCACTGACCCAGACTCTCGATTCCAATAATTATAGGCTGTTGTTGTTCCTTGTGATTAAGCCCCTATCCAGTGGTTGGCAAACTCATTAGTCAACAGAACTGCAATTTGTCAACCACTGTCCTATGGTATATCTAGGTTCCTTCCTGGAAAACTTGACAACCAGACATCTACAAAAACAGGAAAAAAATAAACTACATGGGGAGATGAAATAATAATAATAATTACTATCTTCAGAGAGATTAGAGTAAATATGGCAATCTTAGACCAAGAAGAAGATGCCATAAAAAAGGAATATTTGGAGAACAAGAAGTATAGTTGGAAATTTAAAAATATTAAAGCAGAAATGAAAAACTTGGTAGATAGCACAGATGATAAAGTTGAGTAACTCTCAGAAAGTAGAACAAAATGACAAAAAGATGGCAAATAGAGAAAGTATAAAAGTGCAGATGAAGATAAGGAGGACCAATTCAAACTAAGAGTTTCATAAGGAGAGATTAGAAAAATCCAGAGGAAGAAGTTCATAACAATAATTCAAAAAAATTTACCAAAACTGAAGGACATGGGTTTCTAGATTGCAAGAGTCTTCTGAGTGCCCAACCCACTGAGAAAATAAACACACACAAGGGCACATTATCATGAAATTTCAGAATACCAGGATGTTGAGAAAACGTATATGCTTCCAGAGCAGGACATATTTTATTTAAAAAAGAAGAGGAGGAAGAGGAAGAAGAGAGAAGCCAGGTCATGTATCATAATGACTTCTTCTGGCAAAACTAGCAGCTTAACAGGCAATCAAATAAGACTTTAAGAGTTCTGAAGAAAAACTATTTACAACTTAAAATTATATACCCAGCCAAACTACCAATCAGATATGGAGGTAGACCAAAGATATGTTCAGACAAACAAAGCCTTAAAATTTTTACCTTTCAAATTCCATTGGGAAAAGCTATTGGGAGATGCTCTCCAGAAAAATGAGAAAGTAGACCAAGAAAGGAAACAACGTGAGATGCAGGATAGGGGTAGTATAGATTGGGAGAGAGATGAAAGGAATCCCTAGAATGATGGTGAAGGCAGATCCCAGGATGATAGCTTGTTTAAGATTTAGGGGGCAACAGACTTGATTGAAACCAGCCAAAAGGCCTGAGAAGACTTTTTCAAGAAGAAGTTGCTAGAAATACCTGATGTGTAAGAATGTTTTGAGAGGATATTTAGTTCAAGTAAGGGGGAGTTGAGAGAGAGGAGGAAAATTAGTGTATATACAAAACTAAGCAAAACCAAAAATCAAGATAATTTTTAACTCTAGTAGGGAAAAGAATTGTGCAGGAAAGGAAAGTACTCCATATAGTTTGTGATCATGTTTACAAAATCATAATATAAACACTGAATAGTGATTAACCAATTACAATATAATCTAAATTGGGGGGATGGAAGGGGATGCATGTGAAAAGAGGAGATCTAAATACTTGTAGATAAAGCCTAAAACTGAAAAATCAAGAAGTAGCATTAAAAGCATGGTAGTTAGAGATGTTTGATAAATCCTAAAATAACTCAATAAAACAGGTAAAAATGGTTGCCTGAGGGGAGGGGAGGAAATGAAGTGTGGAGGAGGGGGGAGAATCTTTTATAATAAACCTTATAGGCTATTTGACTTTTTAAACTATGTATGTGTAAAACTGTATTTTTAAAATGTAAAATTAGAAAAAGGAATAGTCAAGCCAGTTTTATTTATTTACTTTTTACTAGAGGCCCGGTGCACGAAATTCGTGCATGGGGGGTGTGTCCCTCTGCCCAGCCTGCACCCTCTCCATTCTGGGACCCCTCGAGGGATGTCCGGCTACCCGTTTAGGCCCGATCTAGGATCGGGCCTAAACGGGCAGCCGGATATCCCTCTCACAATCCAGGACTGCTGGCTCCCAACTGCTCCCCTGCCAGCCTGATTGATGCCTCACTGCTCCCCTGCAGGCCTGGTCACTCCTAACTGCCCTCCCCTGCAGGTCTGGTCACCCCCAACTGCTCTCCCCTGTAGGCCTGGGTCCCCCCAACTGCCCTTCCCTGCAGGCCCAGTCACCCCCAACTGCCCTCCCCTGCAGGCTTGATTGCCTCCAACTGCCCTCCCTTGCAGGCCTGGTCCCTCTCAACTGCCCTCCCCTACTGGCCATCTTGTGGCAGCCATCTTTGACCACATGGGGGCAGCCATCTTGTGTGTTGGAGTGATGGTCAATTTGCATATCACTCTTTTATTAGATAGGATTGTTGAAAGTATTACAGATGTCCCCCTTTTCCCCCATTGGCACCTTCTAGTCTGCAGCCGCCCCCTGCCCCAGGCCTTCACCACATTATTGTATGTGTCCATGGGTTATGCATATATGCATACAAGTTCTTTGGTTAATCTCTTCCCACTCACCCACCCATTCCTGCCTTCCCTCTGAGATTCAACAGTCCTATGCTTCCTTGTCTCTGGATCTATTTAGTTTATCAGTTTCTTTTGTTCTTTAGATTCCACATATATGAGTGAGATTATGTGATACTTATCTTTCTCTGACTGGCTTATTTCACTTAGCATAATGCTGTCTCAAAGGGTAAGAGATCCTTTTTTTTTTTTACAGCTGTGTAGTATTCCAGGGTATAAATGTACCACAGCTTTTCTATCCACTCATCTACTAATGGGCAGTTGGGTTGTTTTCAGATCTTAGCTATTGTAAATTGTGCTGCTATGAACATAGGGGTGCATATAGGGTAAAGGACCTAAGTAGACACTTCTCCAAAGTGAACATACAGATGGCCAAGACACATATGAAAAAAATGCTCAAAATCACTAATCATCAGAGATGCAAACTAAAACAACAATGAGGTATCACCTCAGACCTGTCAGAATTGCTATCATCAATAAAGCAACAAATAACAAATGCCATCGAGGAAGTGGTGAAAAAGGAACCCTTGTGAACTGCTGGTGGGAATGCAGACTTATGCAGCCATTATGGAAAACAGTATGGAGTTTCCTCAAGCCAGTTATTTTTTTATTTTTTAAATCTTTATTGTTGAAAATATTACATAAGCCCCCTTTTTCCCCCCATTGACCTTTTCTAGCCCATGCCCCGCTCCCCACCCCAGGCCTTCACCACCCTATTGTCATGGGTTATGCATATATGTATACAAAGTTTTTGGTTTATCTCCTCCCTGCTCTTCCCTCTGAGGTTCCACAGTCTGTTTTATTTTAATGAGGAGTCCAAACACCACAGCAGTAGCAGTGACTATTAGTAATACCATAGAATCTTCTTGTTTATTAAAAAGTAAATCCTCTCTTACAAAATCCACACTTTACTTTATGTGCATTCATCTCATATGTTTTTCTTTCCTTAAATTTCTGAAACAAGTGTAAGGATTGACATTTCCTTTCTGATCACTGGCTTAGCACTAATGCTGTACCAGTAAAGTCTAGGTCATGAATGGCTGAACTCTCAAGAAGCTTTGGGAAAGGAAAAAAATTCTTACCAACTACTCTATCTCCCAACCTGCTTGCTAATCCAGAAATATGAATTGGGGAGAGGCTTCAAAATTAAACTTCAATAGTGCATAGGACTCCTAACACAGAAGGTGTGAATATGGGGAGGTGTCTTAAAGTGATTGGGCAGACTGTGAGATTTGAAACTGTCCCATGTCTGCTCAGTCCTCTTGTAAGCTGCAGACTCTGCAGACCACCTAATAGTGCCACTTGGAGCATCTTGTGTTTTCTGTTTTTCTTGTATTAAAGTTCTAACACATTGACAGATTTTAGCAGCAAAATCTTTTATAGTAGTAATGCTGAAATTAGTAATCCTCATGCCATTGAAACCTGGAGGACAGGCTTCTACAGTGAGATTAGCCATGTGCTTCCAGCTTTTACAGTCCCTGAGATAGTACATTATGCATATCCAGTTTGGCACCCAAGACAAAAATACTTCTCTCAAGTTTTTGTAGTACTATTTGTATTTACTTTGACAACTCTGCCTCTGGTTGGTTGCTTTGTACGTAGTTATACTGATGCTTGCATTATGTGCTAAGTAAATATCTAGATTTTTTTTTCCTGATCCATTCTCTAGGTGAAGGTCCAGAATTTCCCAAAGGCAAAGAAGGGTCCCTGATTTTCTTTGTGAGCAATTAAACAGTCTGGGGATAGTAGATGGCAAGTGTGGTACTTTTATGGGTTGGGCTTGTTTTCCCCAAATATATTTTAGTTATTTCACTGAGGAGCTATTGTTGCCTGCAGCACATAACATGTTAAGAATACAGAAGCTTTGAGGGATGGATGTTCTGTGGAGCTTTGAGATCAGTCTGCAGCCTGATTGTATAGGTGTGTGGGTAATGGGTTGCCATGAAAGGAAAGAATGCATGCAAAGGCCAGCACATGGGATGTGTTCAGAAGATGGTAGTGTTTATTTTAATTCTAGTGCTAGTTTCTCTGGGATCTGGAGTGAAGATTTGTGATTTCCTTACTCCCTCTGCTCTCTTTATTACTCTTTTGACTTTGGTGCTCAATTTTCACTTCTGTTATTCTGACTGTCTTGGGCGATTCCTGTCTTATTTCTCGGTGTGTCAAATGTTTGCATTCTTGGAGTCTTAGATTTTTCTTTGAGAAGAGGCAAATTTTTTCCTTCTGTTTGCCTTTCTTCTCTGTTTAATCTTTCACTCCAAGTCCTTAAAATTTTGTTACAATAGATGCCATATATTCACCCTACTCTTAGGTTAAAAAAAAAAAAAGAGAAACTTTTCTTACCCATCATGTTCGTAATGCAGGCTTGTTACAGGTCATATTCACCAAATGAGTTCTTACAGATTCATAGGAAAACTAACAAATTTAATTTTCTTCTGCTTTTTCTCTAGTGCACAATTCCATTAGGCTCATTTGTCTACATTCGTGGAAATGCACAGCCTATTGGATAAACTGAAAAAGATAATGCAGCCATTTTAAAGATAAAACTAGTGAAATTTTTTCTCCCTCTCCTAGCATCTAAGGCTAGGGGAAAAGTTAATGAAAAAATGCAAATGTTGAACTTTTGGTAATTTAGTTCTATTTCTTAAAATATACTTTGTGTTGGTTTAAAATGTTTTATTGAGTAATAAAATTGGTTAATAATATTCCCACATGGGGATTTGTTCACATTAGCACATAACAGAAATAGGGAAGGGATTGGGTTATTCATATTCATGCTCTTTCTCTCTTTCTCTCCTCCACCCCTACCTTTATCCCACCTCTTTTTCTGTCCATCCCTCCATCCCTCTCTCTATTATTCATTTTTTATTTTGTATCTTCCACTTACCATTATAATCCCTTGAAAATTACAATCTGAAAAAAGCAAAGATAAAAAGAAAACTAAACCATTAAATAAATAAGATATTTCTTCCCATGAAATTCAAATCAGTTCCTCTTTCCAGATCCTAAGAAGCCTACTTAATTAGCTTTTTTGCCTATATCCTGTTAAACATCTCTAATAGGTGCACTGTGTCTACACCTCAGACTCATTTACACTGTATCCATGTTCTCAGGCAGCTAGTTGTGCCTTCCCATTTGACCCTCTTTTATTCCTGCAGAAAGAAGTTTCATAACTGTTTATCTTTCCAGTTTAGCAAGATCGTCTATAAAGTTCTATGCTAAACAGATCACCTACCATCCACTGGGTAGTTATTTGATTTTTTTAAATTTGTTGTCATTTCTTGACCTGAAAGGTAAATATAATAGGAAAGAGATTTTCTCTTTATTATTCAGTCCCATATCCTAGAATCCAGCAGCAGTCACTGGCACACAGTAAATGCTCAGTTAATATTTAATATTTGCTGGCTGAGTCGGTGATCATTTGTGTGTGGGGGGGGCGGTATTTCTCTTTTAGACACGTTTGTTTTGGTTTGGTCTTTGAAGCAAGAATCATTTATAGGGAGGGCTTTTTATATTTTTTAAAATCTTTATTGTTGAAAGTATACAGATGCGCCCTCCCCCTTGCCTCCCACCACCCAGTTCCCACTCAAGCCTTACCCCAAGCCTTCACCACCCTATGTCTGTGTTCATGGGCAATGCAAGTATGCATATAAGTTCTTTGGCTACTCTTTCCCAGCACCCTCCTTCCCGCCCCCTTTCTGTCTGAGATTCATCAGTCTGTTCCATGTTTCCATGCCTCTGGTTCTATTTTATTCATCAATTTATCGTGATCATTAGATTCCACATATAGATGAGATCGTGTAATATTTGTCTTTCTCTGACTGGCTTATTTCACTTAGCATAATCATCTCTTGGTCCCTCCATACAGGGAGGACTTTTATAGTTCATGTTGCTAAATTCGGTGTTTTAAGATTAGACTCCATGTGTGAATAGGTAATACCTCTTTGTCTTTCTCATCACTACTACCAAGGTATTTCAGTCTTCCCTTCTAAACTGCACTGTAAACTTCTCTACGTGTAGGTTTATGTCCTGTCTTTTGGGTCCATTCCTCACAGTGATTAACACAGTTTCTTATACCTTATAGGTGTTTATTAAATCTTGATTAAAAGAAGACTTACCCAATATACCTACAAGATTAAATATATAAGCAGAGAATTTGAATGAATTACATACATTTTACATATTATATCATTTTCATATGATTTATGTAAATATAATTAACACCTTTTATATTAACTCCAAATATCCTATCTAATAAAAGAGTAATATACAAATTGACTGCACTTCCGCTGTACCCACAAGCCATGCCCACCAGCCAATCAGGAGTGAGTATGCAAATCAACCCAACCAAGATGGCTGCAGCCACGGAGAGAGCAGGAGGCTTGGGTTTCCCTGGCAATGGAGGAAGCCAAGCTTTCTGCCTGCCCTGGCCTGCCTTGGCCTCCGCTTAAGGCTACAAAGTTTCAATTATAGAACATAAATAAATCCCAACAAAAATGGTGGCAGCCATGGAGCTGGAGAGAGCAGGAGGCTTGAGTTGCCCCTGGCGATGGAGGAAGCCAAGTTTCTGCAGCCATAGCCTGCCTTGGCCTCTGCTTAAGGCTACAAAGTTTCAATTATAGAAGATAAATAAATCCCCCCAAAAATGGCTGCGGCCACGGATCAATCAGGAGGCTTGGCTCTGCTGAAGGCTACAAAGTTTCAGTTATAGAAGGTAAATAAATCCCAGATACCAGGGCCTCTGCTTGGATTGCCAGAGGGCGTGGCCAGCCTGCAAACCCGGCCCCTTGCCCAGGCTGCCCCACTCCCCAAGGGAGCCCCCACCTGATCCTGGACACCCTTCAGGGCAAATCAGCTGGCCCCCACCCATGCACCAGGCCTCTATCCTATCTAATAAAAGAATAATATGCAAATTGACTGTCACTCCAGTGCTCAAGATGGCTGCCCCCATGTGGATACAAGATGGCCACCACAAGATGGCCAGCAGGGGAGGGCAGTTGGGAGAGAGCAGGCCTGCAAGGGAGGGCAGTTGTGGGCAATCAGGCCAGCAGACAGGGCAGTTGGGAGGGACCAGACCTGCAAGGGCGGGCAGTTGGGGGCGATCAAGCCTGCAGGGGAGGGCAGTTAGGGGTGACCAGGCCGGCAGAGGAGGGAAGTTGGGGGCGACCAGGCCTGCAGGGAAGGGCAGTTGGGGGGGACCCAGGCCTGCAGGGGAGAGCAGTTGGGGGGGACCAGGCCTGCAGGGGAGGGCAGTTGGGGGGGACCCAGGCCTGCAGGGGAGAGCAGTTAGGGGTGACCAGGCCTGCAGGGGAGGGCAGTTAGGGGTGACCAGTCCTGCAGGGGAGGGCAGTTAGGGACAAACAGGCTGGCAGGGGAGCAGTTAGGCATCAATCAGGCTGACAGGGGAGTGGTTAGGGGGTGATCAGGCTGGCAGGCAGAAGCGGTTAGGGGCAATCAGGAAGGCAGGCAGGCGAGCAGTTGGGAGCCAGCAGCCCTGGATTGTGAGAGGGATGTCCAACTGCCCGTGTAGGATCGGGCTTAAACAGGCAGTCGGACATCCCTCCAGGGGTCCCAGATTGGAGAGGGTGCAGGCTAGGCTGAGGGATACACACACCCGTGCATGAATTTTGTGCACCGGGCCTCTAGTAATTTCACAAGTTTAAGGCATATTTTTATGGCAGGTTTTAGGTTCTATGTACTTGGAGGTGGGAAAAAAGCCTACTACTGTCCAAAATTCATTTATTTCCTCCAAATAAAAAACAGCACAAATATTTATCTCTAAAGTTGGAATGACTATCTATTTTGGAAGCACTGGGTTCTGATGTGTTAGTAATTATTTGCCCATCTTACCCCCTCTGCATACTTGATTCTGCATAGCATCAGTTTTCTCTGAAACATAAGATGACTTCTCATTTGATTTGCCCTTCAGGTTGAATATTGGAGGTGGTGGAACATGATCGCTCCCTCTGCAGGGCTAACAGTCCCACTGTCAGGACTGCTCTCTGAGACAGTAGCCTCTGCTTAGGCTCACTCGGGACACAGTGTTTAGCCTTTCAAAATTCTTCCTCTCCCAAATAAGCAAGCACTGCTGGGGCCTTTGCTGAAGTCAGTAGAGGAGAATCATGGCTCCACAGATCAGCCAGAGGGAAGGTTCTCTAAGAGTAACAAATCTTTTCTGTTGCAACATGCTTTTTCTAGAAGCTTTTTGTCATTCTGGCAGTAAACTGTTTTCCACTCGCTGCCTTAGCAACAAGACCTGAATTCACTTCCCTTCCAGTGTGGTTTGATTATAAGAGCACTAACATTGTACCCAGAACTAGAAGAAAAATTTCATACTGGGGAAACCCACAGATATTACCTGCTTTTGGGTTAGAGAATTATTTATATACATTCTTAGTATGTCCTTGAGAGGAAAAGTCCAATAGGAAATCATAGAAATGATGAATCCAAATCCCACACGGTCCCAAGTCCCTAGTAAATGCTATAGCTAAAGGTTTTGTTCCGTCACTGCATCTGTCCACAGCTAAGAACAGTTTTTCTCCCTAGAGTTCTCTGTGGCCACCTCAAGAGAGAGAGCCAAAATGTTAGGCATCCCTTCTCATGCAGGAGTCTTAGGCTAATTCTAGTTTTCTCAAGAGTCTTTGTTTAACCCAAGAATATGAAGTCCACTTTGAGAATAAAACTTTATTTACCAAAGAATAGAATTCTGATGGATTTTGACTTTAGTTGATCCCATGAGAGCTCATTTAAATATTTCTTACAGAATTCAATTTGATCTTGTAGTAGAAACTGCTACAAATAGGCTTGTACTCCACCAGAATCAAAAACTAGAGAATAAATATCAAGGGTTTAAAGTAGGAATGTACAAGTTGCTGTTTGTTTCTCTTTTCTTTAGGATGTTAAAGATGTAATGTTTATGACTTTGAAATTAAACTGGTAGCATCCTGATAAGAAATGATGGAAATATAGGTTAAGAACAGGAATTTGTACCTTCCCAGAGCAAGCAGGGAATGCAGTGAAACCTCCAAAGCAAAATTCCTGTAAGTCACAGTATTATGATATCTACTGTTAGGAAATTTATTTTCCTTAAACTTTTAGGGTTTACACAAAAAGGAAATTTTTCTGTGGGTGTGGGTTGCTGGACCAAATATGGGCAGAGGATTCTTGCCTTGCCTTCTCATGCATAGCTGAGTCAGGTCAAGGGTATTATAAATAGGCTTTTCTAAAGATTAGGGCCTTGAAGTGGGAAATACTTTAGAGCCAGGTCATCTTCTTACTGTGGCCCTCAGTGCCTTCGCTCTCATGCCCCAAGAGCAAGGACGAGGCCCTGTCTGTGTTCTTGAAGTCTGCCCCTGGGCCTCCCTCCTTACAGATGCACCATTTTAGCATCCACAGTTAAGAATTCTTGCCCAGACAACCAGTTTTCTCAAAGTTCAAACAAAGACCCTCTGTACCCAATGATCTACTCTTTAAATTTCTATTTAAAGATATCCTACTCTGCCAAGCCCTGCATTAGACATGTTACATGCTTACCTCATTTAAATGTCCTATAAGGTCTCTGTTACCGACCTCACTTTATAGAGAAAGAAATGAAAGCTTACAAAGGTTTAAAGCATTTCCCCCCAAGTGACACAGCGAATTAAATGATGGGCTGGGCTACAAACCTGGCTCTGTTAGACTCTAAAGCACATTCTTCAAAACTCCATAGTGCCTTTCAATTCTAGAGTGCCAACCTTGGTGGTTTTAGATTTCATTTGATTAAAAAAAGACAGAACCTGTTTTCACTCACACTATCATAGCTTCTAGAAACTTCTGCATTGAAACACCCTTTTCTGAACCATGTTCGGGATCCAGTCTTTGTCCGTAACTAGAAGACAACTAACATAGGGAAGGGAGGAGAATTTTGGAAACAGACTGTTACACCAGGGCTCATGTGGACAGCATTCATCCTCACAAGAAATGGCCAATCTGTTGCATATCTGCCTTCCTTAGCACTGTTGAAAGTTTAATTATCTTTCAACTGTCTGATCTGCTGTTGAGGACCAAGAACAAAGGGTAGCTGTTACATTTTTCAGCAGTGCTCTCTCTGAACACAGATGCTAAGACACGAGCTCTCACTGCCCTGATTATCAGGTTAAATCAGAGTCTGACTGTGCATTGGAGAGATGGTGTTGAAAGGAAAAAAATTAATCTTAAACTTTGCCTCTTATTCAAAAATTTGTGACAGAAAAAAATATGGTAGTTACTTCTCTGGTTTAGATGTTATGACCCAGAGCAAGTTTGCTTTGTTTTTCAAGAAAAGTAAAAGAATGAGAGAGGACTCTTTCCCATCCCCATCCCTTGGCTTTTCAATATCTCAGGTAATAATAACATCCCATCTGCTTCGGGAGGCTCCATTGTGAGCTCCATTGAGAATATCTGTGCTACCTCCCTCCCCCCGGAGACACTGCTCATGGATCAGGGGCCCCCTTCACTTGAGCTGCACAGGACCTCGAAGTTCGCAATGTAGAGCTCCAGGCCACCTTGCCAGTTGCGAAGTTGGGGGATGAGTTGAAGCCTACTTGCTAGTTCTAGTCGAGATCATCTTCAGTCAAGGACAGAGTCCTATGCCAGCAGCTCCTTGCTGGAGAAAAGGAGCATGGTTTCTTGACTTCGTTACCATTTTTAAAAATGTGTATTTGAATAGGGACTTTATGCCATTTTTGTAAATTATGCTGTAATTTTTGGAGACTTACAAAGTATTGTAGAAGTAGAATAATTAAACTTGTTATGAGCATTACATAGAACAGGCTAATCGAGAAGTGTAACATACAGTGGTGAATTGCTAATTTGACCTCAGGATTATGCAGCAGAGATAACATTATCTTCATTTATATAGAACTTTTTATCTGGAGGCCTCTCTCGTGCTTTTCCAGCCATAAGTATTATCTTGTTTGTTATCACAAACACTATCATTAAGGCTGTGAAATTTATTCCAGTACAATTTTTATTTTCAGTTTCTTCTAATTAGGGAACGAGGGAAAGGAAGGTTGCATATTTTCTCCAATTCCTGACATTTGCACCAGGGTAGGTAAATTTTAGGAAATGACTATTACCTAAACTTGGAGAACTTGGTTCCATATCATGTTTTAAAAAGAGGGAAAGGGAGAGGGATCATACTGCATCCCTAGTCACTGGGACTCTTAACCTTGAGAACTGCCAAGGGGAAAGGCCCTGTTGGTTGCTGTCTGGCTCCTCTGCCTTGCGCAGTATTAGGAGAGCTGTCTCTCCTCTGGTGGAGGCTTGACCTAGGGAGCAGGAGAGTGGTCTGATCAAATTGCACCAAACCACATCCCTCCATCCCCTCCACGCTGCAGACAGCAGCACTCAGGCTATCATGACCATGAGCAGCTGAAAATGCTATGCTGGTTGTGTTTCTGTGGTTTTAAGGAAATGGACAAAATTATATTCAGGCCAAGGTGCCAGCCTTAACATACCCCTTCCCTTCCAGAAAGCCCAGTGTCACCATTAGCAGTAAAGAACAACGCAATCTGTTCTACCCACACCATCTAGAATTTCTTTTAAAGAACCCACCCAAACCCAGGAAATTTAGCACCTTCTATCTACCTTGAGGGCTAAAGAAAATAGATCAGGGCCAGCTTCCTGCTTCACCAGAGGGTTCTGGTGACGGACCAGTTGCCCTGGCACTCCACACGGGAAGCACAGTGTCTCCTGCAATGGCTGTGGGCATGCTGAACGGCCAGTCCAGGAGATGGCATTTATATTGGTTGTGAAGATGAGTGATCAGCTCGTGTCAAGGAACAGATGGCTAAATGAGGTGCACAGGGAACGCTGTGAGATTCAGGCTTGAAGAAACAGGAGGGAAAATAGCCCATGATATAAAACCCCCAAATCTAGTCTCCTTAATGAGAATTTTTAAAATTGGCATTTATGTTATACAGTTAACGTGGAGTGATGAGAAATGTAAGGAAATTACCAAATTAGTGAATAGCGATTAACTCAGAAGTAAAATTGTATCATCTAAGTTGAAGGTTGCTTTACACAGTGGAGAGAGGATAGAGCTGAACCCTGGCCTGGTCTGTCATCTCCTAATTGAAATCTGTGTGTTTAATATGCCCTGTCCTACAGAGTGCATAGTTCATAATTTGGGAGAGCGTCATCAGTTAATCTAGTTATTTTTCCTGGTTCTTCCTTTGAATTCCAGTAAGAATGTGTTACATTCCTGGTGTGGCACTCAGAAGAATGAGTTTGTCTGTTCATTAACCTGTGAACTGTCAGGTCCCTTTGGAGAGTGAAAGGAGCAAGTCACTCCAAGGTTAATGCTTGTTTGTTGGAGGTGAAGCCTCCAGGGAGATACAGAGGGGGAACAGGCCAAGATGCTCAAGAGCTGCCTTGTGTAACTCTGCACTGTGTGCAGATGCCAGATCTGTGTGGCCCAGAGGGAGGTGCAGAGCAGGCTGGGTCACCTCTGCAGATCACTTCCTCTGGTCAGGAGAAGGCTTCCCAGTAGTAAAGGCAGTGTGTGTGTGTGTGTGTGGGGGGGGGAGTGGGGGGGGGAGGATTACTTCCTAAGAACGATTTGGGAGCAGTATTAAAATACAAGAAACTGTGAGTGTTTTCCAGTGGTTCTGTGGATGTTTCTTTTAAGCAAGAAAGCAATATTGATTTCATGTATTTGTCTCCAATGGATGAAAACTTTCATTGAATTGGAAAGTGTTTGATTTTCTATGTGTTTGTGCACCTGTGTACAGGCACATTCCTAACCACAGGCAAAGATAGAAGCGGTTTGTTATTCTCCAGCGTAAATGTCTCATAGATGTATAGTTGTACTGACGTTCAGGATTTGAGCTGAACAGTACGTGGTTTGATTTTCTAGGTAAATAAAATCTTAAGTCTATTTAATTCTCTGGAAAGTGCTGTCTTCCTAATTTTGTTGTAATTCTTCTAAGGCTCAGTTGGAGCTAGCCCTAAGGAGCAGGTACAGGTCTGAAGTCAAGTTCAAAGTCTCCTTTAGTCCAGGCCCTGGTACACTGTATGTTTATGTAATATGTCTTACTCTGTTATTTTTGGATTGGTTGTGATGGAAGCTCATTTTCTTCAACAAAAATTCTTTTCTTTTTACCCCCAGATATATTCGAATAGTTGGGACTCACAACACAGTGAACAAGATTTTTCACATCGTGGCTTTTGAATGCATGTTTACAAACCAAACCTTCACTCTCGAGAAGGGCCTTATAGGTAAGTATTACAGCTACATTTTGTACATCTGCTTAGATATTTTATTTTCAAGTATTTTTTTTATTCCCTTACCTCATCTCTTAATCACCTTTGACTAAGAAATTTGGTTGGTTTGAATGCCTTAAAGCTGAGTGACACAGGGGAGGGCTTATATTTTTAGAAGAAGTCAAAATAATAACAGTAAACTTAAAAGAATATCAATATTTTTCTAGTAGTTAAGAATTGAAATGTTCTAGTGATTTGTTCAGATTTGCTATGTGGGGAATGCTTATGACAGCTGGGCAAAGCCTTTCATACCGAAGGCTTTTTTGTACTTAATGATAGTAAGATCAGGGAGGAGGTCTGTATAACAGTGATCTAGTGCTCATACTTTCCAAGGCTATGCACGTATTTTTGGCATTGATTTGGTATGAGTGTATGTTCTTTTCAGTCTGTATTTGCCCTGTTTAGCCAAGTTCACCTTAAGAAAATGGTTTTAAATTCGTTATGGATTTGAATAAGACCAGAGTAACTGAATTGTCATTGTGAAAGTCAGGTTACCTTGTGGGAAGTACTTCCTGATTGATCTTTCCAAATGGTATATTTTAAACTTTGGTTATTTGGTTGCTTTCTGTTGTGTTTTGTATTTGTTTTAGGTACTATGTGGTCTGGCATTGTGTACAGTCCCACCAGGTCTTGGCATTCTAGATGTCACGAGTAGCTTTTCCTTTTTGTTCCTTTTTCCCATGCCCACAGGTTTTTACTCAGCTCTCACCAGGATCATGGTTTGACTAATTAGATTCTTAAATCTGTGCCTTTACCATAGCCTCATGGAACATGCACACTAGGGGTTCAGGTGGGGGATGAGATGTCCCTGCAAAATAGAAGTTTTTGCCTTCACAAATGACTCATTTCTCCTCCCCTTCTCAAGTCCTGTCCATGCTGGGACACAGCATAGTGACAGAGATCCTAAAATCACAGCAGTGACTAGATGGGAAAGACGAGTATAACTTGCAAATGCTTTCTAGTTCTTTCGTCATCAGTCTACATTTTCCTAACACCTGCTATCCCCTAAATGTAATCCTTTATCATGGAAATATAGGAGAGTAGTATTAATAAAACAGTACGAGTAGAAATTATTCCAACACAGAGAACTTTTAGAGCTCAACTAAAATAAATAATTTGGTTTTAAATTTGTTATGGATATGGTTTTTCATACAAATATAAATGTTAGTAATTTTTGTAACTATTAAGTAATTTGAAAACTAACAGTGCTAAAGCCTTACCTAATATTATCAAGGTTTTTAATTTTGTAGGCTGTGTGGAATATTGGTGATGGGGCTATAAGGAGGGTTCAGGTCCTCTCCAGGTTCTCTCATAGACTTCAGACCTCACTGTGTGTGGTTATGGCAATCCTCCCTGGGAAGAATCTTAGAAACAAGACCACCTTCATAGTCTTAAGATGTGTAGCATTTGTCTACTCATTTCAACCCAGTGCACTGCAGTTTTGAATGTACTGCATAGAAGTTGCCACCTACTTTAAAAAGGACCCCATTTTTATTGGAGAAAGAACAGATTTGTGGACACAGTAATTATCGAAGAAACAGGATGATCTGGCATGAGAGGCTGTTATAGGAATTAAACTCAGGATTACTTGTAGTGAGGCTGTTCTTGGTCTGTGTGTTGTGTCTACACTGAACTAGTCAGCATAATCTGAAGCCATGATCGTCTCAGGTGTGTCAGGGGTGAGAGAAGACTACAGAGATGCAAGAAGTGTTTTTGGTGTCTGGTCAAACACTTTTCGTCGCGCCCTTTCTGTGGTGCTCACAAGTCTGACTGCGAAGAACACTGCAGTCATCTGCCTATCATCCCCCCTCAGCCAGATGGGAGCAGTGGTGCAGGTGGGCAGGTGTGTGGTGCACATATGGGCAGGTGGCCTGCAATGGGATCCAGTCTCGTCCTCCTCCTGCTATCTTCATAGCTCACAACTGCCCCCTTGCTGGGCAAGCAGGGAGGTGTGTGAATCCTGAGGGTATACCTGTCTGACATGGTAGCTCTGCTTAGTTGAAAGGGGTGTTTGAAATAGTAATTGCCAGCCTTCCATGTGATAACTTCAGGTAAATTTTGGCAGCACACAGGTCTCAGCCAGCCACTCTACAGGGGGCTTGGAGAAAGGAGTGGCCCTCTATGGGGACAAAGTGAGTTTCAGAACCACCCGGAGTTACTTTTAAATTGTAGCTGACGACTGCTTATTCCTCTCCACATCCTGCGAAATGTGCACTCCTTCCTTGAGAACCTCTGATACAAACTCCAGGTTCTCATGAGGGAAAAAGAGCAAAACTAAAATAATGTCTTCGTGAATAGGGTATCAAACCCTACTTTGATGTTTCAAGATTCAGAACTTCTTTCTTTCACAGTTCGTGGTCATTGTTTCATAGTGTAGGCTACTCTTAATTAGAGGAGTACTCTCCGTATACGCCTTAAAATTACTTTAAAAATGTTTGCGTTTTTTAAAATCAAATTTTAATGTTATTATTTAAAATGTATAATGATTCCAGGAAAAACATAAATAAAAATAAATGACATTAGCTCTATAAGATTTTAGTCTTCTTCTACCAAAGGGTTTCTGTCCCATTTTTGTTGACAGCATGTCATTCTTCATGCTGCTGCACTTTTACAGATTCATGGGGAAGCTTGGGAGCTGTGTGGGCTCATGTATCCATGGGAACTTTAACCACACTGACCAGTTCTGAGTGTCAGACCCCCTCACAGCATGCTCCCACCTCATCCTCTCCTTCATGCGGTGGCTGCTTCTGGACCATGCTGGGAGGTATTCTCGCCTCGGAGTCAGCCTGTGATGACTGTCTCCTTTTCATTAGGAGTATCCTCCTATATAATAAAAGGCTAATATGCAAATCGAACTGAGGAACAATTGGTCACTATGACACACACTGACCACCAGGGGGCAGACGCTCAACACAGGAGCTGCCCCTGGTGGTCATTGCGCTCCCACAGGGGGAGCACTGCTCAGCCAGAAGCCAGGCTCACAGCTGGCGAGCGCAGCGGCAGTGGCAGGAGCCTCTCCTGCCTCTGAGGCAGTGCTAAGGACCCCTCGGGGGATGTTCACCTGCCAGCTTAGGCCCGCTCCCTGTGGGGTCCCAGACTGCGAGAGGGCACAGGCCAGGCTGAGGGACCCCCTTCCCCCAGTGCACGAATGTTGTGCACCAGGCCTCTAGTCTATATATATAAAAGCCTAAGCAACTGGCCGACCATTTGACTGTCTGACCAGTAGCTATGACATGCACTGACCACCAGGAGGCAGATGCACACCCAGAACCAGAGGTGAGAGCTTGATTCCAGGGTGCATCACCCAAGAACCGCCATCTCGCAATCTGGGACCCCTCGGGGGATGTCAGAGAACCGTTCTCGGCCCAATCCCTGCAGGCCAGGCTGAGGGACCCCATCGATGCATGAATCCATGCACCCGGCTTCTAGTAGTATATAGGAGCGTGAACCTGTCTTACTAGTGAGGCATGGAAGGAATATTAGAATAGATATGACTGCTATTTTATAAGCATTCAGTCTCCCAAAGAATGTGTCTGTTTTGCCTTGGCACTATACTTTTTGTGCCAAGTCCTTCCACTTTTTCATAATCATTGCCAAAATTTCTTTGCATTTAATCTCGTATTTATTTATTTATTTTTATTTTTTAAATTATATTTTATTGATTTTTTTTTTACAGAGGAAGGGAGAGGGATAGAGAGTTAGAAACATTGGTGAGAGAGAAACATCGATCAGCTGCCTTAATCTCGTATTTAAATTCACTTCTTGAATAACCTATTAGTTATTCAGATAGACCAGTACTCACCACCCAGCTTAAAGAACTGTCAACTCACAGACAACTTAGCTTATCTATACATTGCCTACTTCCTCCCCAGCAGATTATTTTTAAGGCAATCCCCAGCCTTTTTTTCATCTTATCCATAAATATTTCAAAATGTATCTATAAAAGTAAGGACTCCTTTTTGTAGCCGTAATTATAATCCTATACAATAAAAGGCTAATATGCCATTGTCCCCTTGACCAGCCAACTGCCCACAGCACCTCCCCCCATCTGACCCCGCCCCTGATCGGCCCCCCCACCCTGATAGGGGGTGGGGCCAGCCGGGCCAACTTCCCGCGTCCCCTCCCCCTGGGTGGCAGGGCCCCACCCATGCACAAATTCATACACCGGGCCTTTAGTATTATTATAATACCCCAAAATTGAACATTAATTCTTTATGAGTATTTAATATTCAGTGTTCAAATGTCCCTACTTGGGTGAAAGTCTGGAGTGAATCTATGTGTTTTTATAGGTTGTTTAAATCAGAATTCAGATGCAATCTGTACTCTCAATAAATAGCTGTTACAACTCTCGAATCTCTCTTTATCTCCAGTTTATTTGTTGAAGAAACTAGGTTTTTATCTTGTAGAGTTTCTAACAGCCTGAATTTTGGTGATTAAATCCCCATGGTAGTATTCAACATGTTCCTCTCTTGTGTTTCTTGTAACCTGGTAGAGGATTAATCTGATTCAAGTTTTATTTTTATAAGAATACTAGAGGCCCGGTGCATGAAATTCATGCACTGGGGAGCGGGGGGGGTCCCCTCAGCCTGGTCTGCACTGTCTTACAGTCTGCAGTCAGGGAGACCTTGGGGGATGTACGACTGACAGCTCCCGCCATCGCCGCTGCACTCACCAGCCATGAGCCCGGCTTCTGGCTGAGCATTGCTCCCCTGTGGGAGCGCACTGACCACCAGGGGGCAGCTCCTGCATTGAGAGTCTGCCACCTCGTGGTCAATGAGCATCATAGCGACTGGTCATTCTGCCGTTTGGTCAATTTGCATATTAGCCTTTTATTATATAGGATACTATAGGTGGTAGTATATGTGTCTTATCAAGAAACACAGAAAATTGTTGGTTGTTCCTTTTGGATATTCATTCACAACTATTTAAAACTGCAAAATAGTTACAGCTAATTCTATCATTCCTTCATTTAGTAGCTAGAAAGAGAGAAAAGTTCTCAATACTCTTTTGATAATCCTGAGATGTGATTTGCCCAGGAAGAAAAGGATAACTATTACATCCTTTCTTTTTATTTACCAGTTCTTAAAGTGAAGAGATGGTTACCTGGCATCCTCCAAAGTTGATCAGTGAGGTTTTTTGTGGAGTTTTCCTTTTGGAGCGGGAGTACATATTATTTTGAGTTTATGGGATTAAACAAATTTAATATCTTTTAATCAGTTGTACTCATTGATATTCAAATTGTCCTCATCTTTTAGCCTCTTCAGATTTGCTCTTCAGTCTTTCTGACACAACCTCAGTAGTCCTTAATAGTTCCTTGATTTCTGGCAGGACAAAATGTACCAGGTTCACCTTGTACGTCTCCTGCCCCTGATCTGGAATCAGCCATTTCTGCAAGAAGCCCTGGTTCCTTTAAGTGGAAAATGACATTTAGAAACCTCAGTCGAAGTACTTGCAATTGGGCTGGTCTTTATTACTAGGCATTTTCAATGGACAGAATTCAGAAATATGTGCATATATATTTAACATGTAAAATATATCATGAGTGCATGCTAACACTTCTAATTAAAATTCAGTACCCAAAGTTTCTGTTTCACCTTTTGATCTTTCATATCCTTTTTTCCAACTGAAAATCTTGGTTATCGTAATACAGCACAATAATTCATTTGCTTTGTCCCCAGTACATACCAAATAGTCTGAGAATTACAGTTCTGATACTACCAGGGACCATATGATTACTGAAATTAGTTTTAAGATTTTTGCAGTTATAAGTACTTTTTGGGCCTTTAGGGTATATCCAACTAGAGATATATATGGTAAAATTACTGTGTTTTCAAGTCACTTAAAATAATTCTCCGTGTGATCATGACACTATTTCAGTATACACTTTGATTCATTTGTTTCATTTCACTTATTTAGTGATTGCCTTCAAAATGCTTTTTGCTTATAACTATGTAAAATACTAGAGACCCGGTGCATGAAATTCAACCTGGCTGGCGATCAGGGCCTCTGGCTGCCAGCTGGGGCCTTCCTTCCCCTGCTGCCGGCTGCTGGCTGCCGGCCAGAGCCTTCCTTCGTTCCACCCCCTGTTGATCAGCACACATCATAGCGAGCAATTTAACTCCTGGTCTCCCGGTCGAACTCCTGAGGGGACACTTTGCATATTAGCCTTTTATTTAGAGATATACATGGTCTCTAAAATCAAATTTACAAAAAAAGCTATATTTAGAGAAATCAAGCTTATATTCCTGTCCCCTCTACTCCTGTAGGGAATCTCTTTTTCCCTTTAGTTTTTTTTGGTTGTCTTTCTGTTTTGAAAAATGGGAAGTAATATAATTTATATTTTGTATCCTCCCAACATTGGTAGCATACTATATGCTATAGATTCTTAATTCACCTTGCTTTTTTGTACTTAACACTTATCCTAGCGCTGGTTATATAGGAAGATATTATTGATTCCTTTTATAGCTGCATGGTATTCATTAGTGTATATATACTGTAATTTATTCAACCAGTTATATATTGATGAACCATTTGGGTTGTTTTCGGTCTTCTGGTACTAGAAATTGTGCTGTTGCCTTGTGCATAAGTCTTTTTATTTTTGCTAATATATTTTTGTGATCCTGAGAAGAGGGTTACATGATGAAAGGGTAAATGCATGGGTAATTTTGCTAGATATTTCCAAATTCATCTTCATAAGGATTGCACCATTTTACAATTCTCATTGGCAATGTATGTGGCACATATTGTCAAACCTCTGGATTTTTTGCCAATTTGATAGGTGAAAAATGGTATCTCCATGAATTTTTTAACTGCATTTCTCTTATGAGAGAAATTGAGCATCTTTTCATATGTTTAAGGGCCATTTGCATTTCTTTTTTCCTTTTAAATAGCTCTTCTTATGAGTCTTGTAGATGAATAGAGAATATGCAGTTAGTAAGACTTGGGGGAGCAGTAAGCACTTCACACTGATATTAGACTGTGCTATTTAGCATTACATGGGTCTCGTTTCCCTTCTTAGGTGTCCTAGTTCTTCTAGAAAACATAAGCTCTCATAAGTCACTCTCCATCCTTATCCTTGGCTCTACCTCTGCTTAAATGATAGTAACTAGAGCTGGAGCTCTAGGCTCAAAATTCAGGGCTGTTTAACCCTTTCATTGAACAAGAAGCAGCTTCCACTACCAGAGTTAGGCCATTAGCTCTGTGTCTGCCAGCATGCATCCATGAAGACCAATGGCTTTTATGTTCTAGGTTCTTGTTAGTAATTGAGTAGCGCGACAAAATAGGCAGCCTAAGCACAGGAACTCTGTGTTGCTGAAGCTCTGGGAACAGACACTGCTGCCACCATGGAACTGCGCTGTCTGAACAGGAACCGGAGCCCATATTCATCAGCCACTGTGCTACCTGCAGTACACACCAGAGCAGACAGAAATGTTTCTTTCCTCCTCCCATCTCCCAGTCTCACACCAGTTTCTTCCATTGGCAGAACTTCACTAAAAACCAAGCTGGCAAGCTTGGGAACTTGTTTTCAGAGCTTTAGCCTCCAAGAGCAAGGGAGGGAATGGAGCTGGAAGCCAACAGACAGAGAACTGGTTGTGAAAGGGCTCCAGACATCAGGAAACATGCCATCTGATTCAAAGGAGCGGGAGAAGCACGGTGGCCAGGCATGGAAATATGTGGAGCTAAGAACAGTCGACACAGGTACAAGCAGAGTCCAGAGAAAGGCTAAATAGTTAGTTGGGTTGTGAAGGAACCCAACTTCGTGAAGAAGGGTATTTTGAGCTGGGCCTTGAAGAATTCAGTAAACAATCCAGAGCATTACACAGTATTAATTTACATACCAACAAAATGGCAGCACTGGGTCCCCTGGGAAAAGCTGGAGGCAGAAAACAAATAGGTGTTCTGTAATTGCTACTGTCATCTAAAAGTATTTTAAAATTGTAACAGTGTGTTTAGAATTCTGTAAAGTTCCTGGGAAAGTAAACAGAGATGGAAATCTGTGCTGTGAAGGGCTTTTGAAATCTGTTGAATTAGGGATATGACTTTTGTGCTTTGCAGCTGTGTTTAAAACTGTGTCCTCTGGAGCAGCAACAAGAGAGTTGAGCCTGAGGGAGTTCACCAGAGGTTGAAGGGTTAGAATGTGGCAAAGACGGGAGCTTGCTGGAGTAGCAGAGCGGACCTCCTTGCAGACAGTTTCTTAAAAAGGCACTATTGAGGCTGGACTGGTCCAGACCAAGAGGCTGTACTTTCCAGCCTGTTTCTCTAACCAGATATTAAGGCTGGTTCTAATTGTCAGTGAAGCTTAACTTCTTTATCTACTGTAAATTACTTGGCATTAAGCAGACATTTATTAAGAGGCTGCCAAGAGTATTTTAGGCACTGGGAATAGAAAAATACACAGGTAGCTTCTGCCTTGGAGAATCATATGAGCTAATGAGAGAGACACTTAAACAGAAGGTGACAACATAGCAAAATAAATCATCTACTGGGAGATTTCAGTAGATGCTATAGGGACACTGGAACAGGGGCACCTGAGCTGAGTTGGGGATGTTATCATGATAGGGTTATGAGTAGGCCAGTCCATAAACAGAGGAAGAAAGTGAGGGTCAGGGGAGAATCACACAAAATGGTTAGCACGTGCAAAGACATACTTATCTCTGACTCACTCCAAAGCCAGTGCCCCTTCCAGCAGACCATCTTGCATCTGGTGGGGGGTTGAAGTAGGAATTACAGTTATTCGTAATCTCTCACTCTTCCTCTGGAGAAAATTAAGCATTATTTTCTCACAAGATCTTAAGAGTGTTACAAAACTGTAGGTAAAGTAAATACCCCACAATATATGTACAGAATATATTTGTTTGCCTGCTACCCTGAGGAACTCATGATCTCAAATGAAAATGGGATGCAGTTCCTACGTGGGGGAGAGGTGGTGGATGATTAGACAGTGACTTCCCATAGTCATTTAGGATTCGTGGTTTAATGTAGCCCTTTGTGTGTATTTAAGTTTCATTATCCTTTATACCTGTTTTTTGTTTTGTTTTTTATTTGTTTGAGAATGAAGACTGCCTGAAAGGTTTTATTGCTCTTATTTTACAGAATTTACTTACATATTTTATAGGATTAAATGTTTTGGACCCTACTTACATTTCCCCTTGTCTAGCAGGGATATAGCAGGATGTGTGTGTCCAGGTAAATGTAAATGTACACAATTTTTTTCAGTTACAGTTGCCATTCATTGTTATTTTATACTAGAGGCCCGATGCATGAAATTCATGCAAGAGTAGGCCTTCCTTCCCCCGGCTGCTGGTACCGGCTTCCCTCTGGCACCTGGGACCCGGGCTTCCCTCCGGCCACCGGCATGCAGCCAGGACCCAGACTTCCCTCGCAGCCCCGGCTTTGTTCAGAAGGACAAAAGCATGTCCGGTCTAATTAGCTTTTATTATTATAGATTAGTATCAGGTATACACTATAGTGGTTAGATGTTTATATAATTTAAGAAGTCTAATACCCACCTGACACCATATATAGTTATTACAATACTAGAGGCCTGGTGCACGAAATTCGTGCACGGGGGGTGTGTGTCCCTCAGCCCAGCCTGCACCCTCTCCAATCTGGGACCCCTGGAGGGATGTCTGACTGCCAGTAGGATCTGGCCTAAATGGGCAGTCGGACATCCCTCTCACAATCCAGGACTGCTGGCTCCCAATTGCTCGCCTGCCTGCCTTTCTGATTGCCCCTAACCGCTTCTGCCTGCCAGCCTGATCACCCCCTAACCACTCCCCTGCCAGCCTAACTGCTCCCCTGCCAGCCTGTTTGCCCCTAACTGCCCTCCCCTGCAGGCCTGGTCACCCCTAACTGCCCTCCCCTGCAGGCCTGGTCCCCCCCAACTGCTCTCCCCTGCAAGCCTGGGTCCCCCCCAACTGCCCTTCCCTGCAGGCCGGTTTGCCCCCAACTTCCCTCCTCTGCCGGCCTGGTCACCGCCAACTGCCCTCCCCTACTGGCCTGATCGCCCACAACTACCCTCCCTTGCAGGCCTGTTCCCTTCCAACTGCCCTCCCCTGCTGGCCATCTTGTGGCGGCCATCTTGTGTCCACATGGGGGCAGTAATCTTGTGTGTTGGAGTGATGGCCAATTTGCATATTACTCTTTTATTAGATAGGATAGAGGCCTGGTGCATGGGTGGGGGCCAGCTGGTTTTCCCTGAAGGGTGTCCCGGATCAGGGTGAGGGTTCCCTTGGGGTGTGGGGCGGCCTGGGCAAGGGGCCTGTGGTGGTTTGCAGGCCAACCACACCCCCCAGCGACCCAAGCGGAGGCCCTGGTATCTGGGATTTATTTATCTTCTATAATTGAAACATTGTAGCCTTGAGCAGAGCCAAGCCTCCTGCTTGCTCCATGGCTGCAGCCATTTTTGGGGGGATTTATTTATCTTCTATAATTGAAACTTTGTAGCCTTGAGTGGAGGCCTAGGCTGGCCAGGGTGTGCAGAAAGCTTGGCTTCTTCCATCGCCGGGGGCGACTCAAACCTCCTGCTCTCTCCAGCTCCATGGCTGCCGCCATTTTTGTTGGGATTTATTTATCTTCTATAATTGAAACTTTGTAGCCTTGAGTGGAGGCCTAGGCCAGCCAGGGTGTACCGGGAAACCCAAGCCTCCTGCTTGCTCTGGGCTGCAGCCATCTTGGTTGGGTTAATTTGTATACTCGCTCCTGATTGGCTGGTGGGTATGGCTTGTGGGTACAGCGGAGGTATGGTCAATTTGCATATAACTCTTTTATTAGATAGGATTATTGACTGTATTCCCTATGCTGTACTCTACAACACATGACTTGTTTTGTAACTACCAATTTGTACTTCTGAATCCCTTCACCTTTTCCACCCAGCCCTCCAACCCCTCTCCCTTCTGGCAACCATCATTTGTTCTCTGTAGCTGAATCTGTTTCTGTTTTGTTTGTTTATTTTGTTTATAGATTCCACATGTAAGTGAAATTATATGGTATATGTCTTTCTCTGTCTGACTTATTTCACTTAGTATAACACATTCTAGGTCCATCCATGTTATTGAAAATGGTAAGATTTCATTCTTTTTTATGGCCAAGTAATATTCCACTGTGTATATGTACCACATCTTCCTTATTCACTAGTTTATTGATGAGCACTTAGGTTACTTCCATATCTTGACTATTGTAAATAACATAGGGGTGCAAATATCTTTTTGAATTAGTGTCTTGGATTTCTTGGGATTAAACAATCAGGAGTGGAATTAACACAGTTGTTTTTATATTTTTATTATTATTTTTTAAATATTTTTATTGTTTTCAGAGAGGAAGGGAGAGGGAGAGAGATATAAACATCAGTGATGAGAAAGAATCATTGATCGGCTGCTTCCTGCACACCCCATACCAGGGGATTGAGCCTGCAATTCAGGCATATGCCCTGACCGGGAATTGAACTGTGACCTCCTGGTTCATAGGTCGATGCTCAACCACTGAGCCACACCAGCCGGGCATCACAGTTGTTTTTAAGTGTGGTATTTTGGAGTATATATCTAACATTATGCAACAATATCACTTGCTTACCAATATGCTTCTTCAAATTCACATTCTGCATAGCCAGGTTAATAATGGACCAGGTATTTCTCTGGCACTGACTATGAAAAATGTTCTAATGGCCAAGGAGGTGTAAAATCTAACTTTGTGGGCCTAGTCCCTAATTCACTACCTCAGTCCTCCATCCCAAAACCTGGTAGGTAATTTTTAAATTTAAATTTTTAAGTATTACAAATATATATTTCTTATTTCCCTGTTTTATTAAAATATATAGGATAGCCCTAGCCAGTTTGGCTCACTGGATAGAGTGTCAGCCCACGGATTGAAGGGTCCCGGATTCAATTCCTGTCAAGAGCACGTACCTTGGTTGCAGGTTTGATCCCCTGCCCTGGTCTGGGCGTGTGGGAGAGGCAACCAATCGATGTGTCTCTCTCACATCGATGTTTCTCTCTCTGTGTCTCTGCCCCTCCCTTCCACTTTCTCTAAAAATCAATGGAAAAATATCCTCAGGTGAGGTTGACAACAACAACAAAAATCTATATAGCATATATTCACATATATCTTTTTCAGTCAACAGTGTTTTTAATGATATATACGGAGAGTTCTCATGCCTTTTTACATTTGTGCAGTAGTCCATTGACTCGCGGTGCTATAATTTACTTAACCAGCCCCCTTTGACTGACATGTAGGTGTTTCCAGTCTTCTACAATAACAATTCTGTGATGACCCTTTTGTAAAGAGTGAGGTTTAACCAGAGACAGTTCCAATAAAGCCTAAAACAAAAAAAAAAAATACCCATTGTAAGTCCCAGGAACAGCTATATAATTTACAAAGCACAGTGCAAAATGAAAATGTGGGACCTCCTTCTTTAAGAACAGGGGAACAGTGCAGTTAAAAGTAAAGCTCTGACCGGTGTGGTGCAGTTGGTTGGAGAATCGTCCCATTCACCAGAAGGTGGTGTATTCAGTCCCCAGTTGGGGCATGTGCAGATGTTTCTCTCCCTCCCTCCCTTCCTCCCTCCCATCTTTCCTCTCTCTAAAATTAATTGTTGTTGTTTTTTAAGTACTTAAAAAAGCTTTTTTCTTGATTGTGCAGTCTTTTCAATTTGGTCTGGTGTTTTTACTTGTTTAATTCCCTTATAAATAAAGAGGAAAAAAAAAGAAACATTTAAATTATTAGCAACAATTTTATCATTCATCTTTATATTGTGCAGTGGAAGTTTTAAATGCAAATATGGAGCATTTATCTTATATGCAGAATCACCAAATTACAAAATTCACATTTGGTAGCTCATATGTGTGTGTATTTAGTTCTTACCAAAACAATGGAAATTCTGCACAAAACTAAATTGTTGGGTGTGGGTTTTTTGTTTTTTTTTTTTTTTTTTTTTGTACTTATTTATTTATTTACTTTTATTGAATTTTGTTGGGGTGACACTGATTAATTGTATTGTACAGGTTTCAGGTGTACAATTCTATGACACATCATCTGTATATTATATTATGTGTTCATCAACCCATGTTAAGTCTCAGTTCATCACCATTTATCCCCCCTTACCCTCCTCCACTTCCCCCAACCTCCCTACCCCAGCAATCACCACTCTGTTGTCCATCTCCGTGAGTTGTGGTTTTTTTTGCTCAATCCCTCCATGACCTCTCTCCAGTAAACCCCTCCCCCCAGCTGTCAGCCTAGTCTCTATGAGTCTCTCTCTAAAACTAACTATTTTGCCCTGCCTGGTATGGCTCAGTTGGTTGGAGTGACAACCTGTACACCAAAAGTTCATGGGTTCGATTCCCGGTTAAGGCACATACCTAAGTTGTGGGTTCAGTCCCTGATCAGGGCACATACAAGAATCAACCAGTGAATGCATAAATAAGTGGAACAACAAATCAATGTTTCTATCCCTCCTACCTGCCCTCCCCTCCCTCAAAATGAATAAATACATAAAAGAATTTTAACACAGGAAATTAAGTGTGTGTGTCTTCTGCAGGTAGGGCCTGTCTGAAAGCACAGGCTGTGTGCCATTGAAGTTGGTCCTGATTACCACTTCTATTTAACACTGGTCTGGAAGCCCTGACTGGGGAAGTGGGGAGGAGGAAGGAAGGGAGAAGCAAGGATGGGGAAAGGGAAGAACAAGAAATAAGTATGATACATATTGGGGAAAAGGGATAAAACATCATTATTTGCAGATGAATGCACTGAAGAATTATGATTACTAGTAAGAACTCTAAGGATTGTAGCCAGATGCAATAATATATCCCAAAATCAATGGTTTTCTCAAATACCCACAATAACCAGTTAGAAAGTATAATGGGGAGTGGGATGGATTTATTCATCACAGCAATAAAAACTGTAAAATACCTAGTAACTATCCATGAACTGTACTTCTCCTTTATACCTAGACCATCCCTGTCCATATTACCAAAGGTCATCCATTCCTGAACCATCTTATGCCATTAGAGATGGGATAAGTGTCAGAAGTGGGAGGCAGAAGAATGATGTGAGCTCATCAATTGTGTAGATATGAAGTTAGCATGCCAGGAAGGTCAGCTAGATTTTTTTTTAACACCCCCCCTCCCCACAAACAATAATATCTACCTGGGAATAAAGTTAATAAATCCACAGGTTCTAATGTAAAGAAATCATAAATCTTTAAGAAACAATGAGTAATGGAAAGATATTCCTGGATGAGAAAATTTAATATAGAAAATGTGTTGGTTCTTCTCATCTTAATCTACCTATTTAATGTAGGACTTACTCAGAAACCCAGTTGTGCTTTAAAAAAATAAAACAACTTTGACTAAGTTATTTAAGAAGTTTTCCAAGAGAATAAATAAATGGAAATCCAACTCCCCCCAAAACAAAAAGCAAAATTAATGAAATGAGAGGTCTGCTACCACCATGTATTAAAGTTAGTACTACATACTAAAGTAGTATGGCATTAATGCAGGGATAAACTAGTAGATAAAGTAAGCAGTCATCCAAACTCTGAAATATATCCCAGGATATGTAAGGATATAGCACAGGATAAAGATGACATTTCACATCAGCTGCTAACTGAAGGGTAATATTGCAAATGGTGCTAATATATCGAAAACACTTAACATAAAATTCTTCCCTTATACTATAAACTAAAAGTTTCCTGTTAAGAGTTAGATTTTTTTAAAAAATATATTTTATTGATATTTTACAGAGAGGAAGGGAGAGGGACAGAGAGCTAGAAACATCGATGAGAGAGAAACATCGATCAGCTGCCTCCTGCACACCTCCCACTGGGGATGTGCCCGCAACCAAGGTACATGCCCTTGACCAGAATCGAACCCGGGACCCTTCAGTCCACAGGCCAACGCTCTATCCACTGAGCCAAACCGGTTTCGGCAAGAGTTAGATTTTACAGTGTTATTTCAAAAGAACTGTAGAGAACTATTAATAAGTATTCATCTAATCTCAAGGTGAGGGACTACTTTCTCAGCATAAAGGCAAAGACAGAAACCATAAACAGAACTCAAAGGTGTTTGACAAACTGGGAAAAAATAATTACAACATACACGACAATGAATTATTCACTTTAATATATGTGAAGTACTATCAAATACTTAAGAAAAAACCCAGTTTGGAGGTATGTGTACAAAAAGCAATTTATTTAAAAAGAAAGAAAAAGAAACAGAATAGTCAATAAACTTGAAAGAGTTTGGCCTCACTAATAGTCAAAGAAATGCAGATTGAAACAAGACACTGTTTTTTTGGCCTGTCTTATTGGTAAATATTTTTAATTAAAAATGTTTTATTTACATAATAATCATTTCTCACAACGAAAATAATACAGAAATACATACACTAAAATAAAATATTTCAGTTTCAACTTGCACTAGTCTAGTTATTACTAAAATTGAGTATCTATTATGTTTCTTGACCATTTTTACTTTTTCATGAGGTACAACTTCTTAATTTTGGTCAACTTTGTTCTCGCTTGTGTTTTTATTATTTGTAGATTATAGATATTCATTCTTTGCTTTTGTATACACTGCAAATATCTTCTCTCAGACTGTTAGTTACTTTTTCATTTTGTTTATGTTTGGCTGTACAGAAGCTTTTTATTTTGACTTAGTTACATCTGTCAGTCATGTCTTTGCTTCTGAATTTTGTGACTTGCTTAAAAACTCCCTCCCCAGACCAAAATATAGAAATATGGTCCTCTGTAGTAGTTGTCCGTGTTAATTATTATTTTGTTATTGTTGTGTATGTGTTTTTAGCAATTAGCTCTTTAATCCATTTAAACTTTATTCTGTGTTTGGTCTGAAGTAGGAGTTTGGCTTTTATTTCTAAAAAATGTGACAGATTGTTTTGAAATTCTTTATTGATATTTTATGTTTTCCCTCATTGATTAAAAATCATAAATATCATGGATCTGTATATCCTAGATTGTGTCACATCATTTAAATAACTACAGCTTTATAATCTATTTTGCTGTGTAGTACTGCAAATCCATACTCACAGTTATTTTTTTTTTTCTAAATTTTTTAGGCTATTCTTTTAAATTTTCTTTTCCAGTGAACTTGAAAATCAGCTGTCAAGTTTCATTTTAAAATCCTGTTGGCAAAGATGTTTTAAATGAAAATGCTTAGTATGGGTGAGGCTGTCACTGAAAAGCAGTGTCTTTTACTGCTGAAATATGTGTGGTGTAAGTTTTCTGGAAGGTGATTTGGCAATATGTATTAAGAGTCGTAAAAATATTCCTTGATCTACTACATCTGCCTTAATAATTTATCTTAAAAAATATTCAAGAAGAGCATTTCTTCTAATGAATGTTCAGCATAGTGTTATTTATGATAACCAAAAAAGGAGAAGGACTACAAATGTCCAACAATACCGACATAATGAAATGAATGATGGCACATTCACACATCACATTTCTGTATAGTCATTTATAACATAGGGAAATGCCCATAATATAATGTAAACAGAAGTAGGATACCATCTTTACAGCCAGATTGATGCCAATATTTTAAAATTAAAGATAATATATATTTTTTATAGGTGCTGGTATTAATTTGCTAGGGCTGCCATAAAAAAAAAAGGACCCCCCCCTCCCCCCCCCCCCACAACACACACACACACACACACACACAGACGGGGAGGCTTAAACAACAGACATTTATTTTCTCTCAGTTCTAGAGGTTGAAAGTCCAAGATTAAGGTGTCAGCAGGTTTGGTTTCTCCTAAGGCTTCTCTTTGGCATGTAAATGGCCACATTCTCCTGTCCTCACAGGGCTTTTTCTTCATGGGCTGCCATCCCTGAAGTCTCTTCTTCTTAGAAGGACACCAGTCATACTGGTTTAGAGCCCCTTCCTTATGACCTCATTTAATCTGAATGATCTCTTTAAAGGTCCCATCTCCAAATATAGTCACATCCTAAGGTACTGGGAATTACTGCTTGAACATAGGAACTTGGTGGGGACAGATTTCAGTCCATAACAGTACATAAAAAAGATTATAAGGAAGGACATCAGAATCTTCACAGAGGTTTTCTGGTTGATAAGATTATAGGTAATATTAATTCTATTCTTGTATTTTCTGAATTTACATATTTTTTCACTGAATATGTATTACTTTTATAATCAGAAAAATGTTTCTTTTCCAAATAAAGCTGTCATCACATTGCCTGTCTTAAGTGAAGGACAAGGCAGAGTAGGCAGGGCCAGCACTAGTGCCCTCCATGCACCTAAGCTCCCCCCATGCTCCCCCATGTAGCCCCTAAATTAAGAAACGTCCTGTTTCTGGGTTAGGTAGGGGAATTTCTTTATAAAGTGTAGTGTTTTACTGATGATTCTATTGAGTAAGCCAAGAGTTCTTGAAAATCTATTTGAAAGAGGCCAGACAAAAGAGTGTATATACTGTATGTTCCATTTATAAATAACTAGAGCCCCTCAGCCTGGCCTGTGGGGATTGGGCCGAAACTGGCTCCCCGACATCCCCCGAGGGGTCCCAGATTGCGAGAGGGTGATTCTGTGGTGACGCACCCCAGAATCAGGCTCCCTCCTCTCTGATTCCAGGAGTATCACCCAAGAACCACAGCTGCCAAGTTACTGCAGCTCAGCAGCTCCTGCATTGAGCGTCTGCCCCCTGGTGGTCATTGCACATCATAGCTACTGGCCAGTTGGCCAGTCACTTAGGCTTTTATATACAGGCAGTCCTTGGGTTACATCAGACTTGACTTACATCGTTTCGTGGTTACGTCGCCATCTCCCATTTATTTATATATAAAAAAGAAGTTCCGTCATTACGTATGTACATATGTGCTTTATGTTTTTTATTATTTATTTACCACAAGAGAAGGTCAGGAATTGTTATCTTTCTTTTAAATTTTTTTTCGTGTTTCACTTTATTACTGCTGTGTATGTGCTCCATGTGAGGGACGTAGGTGCTTATGTAGGTGGGTTCTGACTTACGGCGAAAATCGCATTACGTCACACTATAGGAACGGATCTCTGACATAACCCAAGGAGCTACTATCTATAGATTCTGGATCATGCAATCCAATAGTGACAGGAAGCAGACCCATAGTTCTCTGGGGCTGCAGGAGGCATACAAAGGGTTTTGAGAAAACATTTGAGGGCAGAGGAGAGGTTTATCTTGATTGTGCTAATAGTTTAATGGGTGTGGGCATATGTCTAATTCATGGGATTGTATATTTTAAATACATGCTATTTATTGTGTCAATTTATCTCAAGAAATAGGTTTTAAAAAGGCAAGAGAGACTGGAAGGAAAGATCCCAGTAGCCTTTTGAGCATTACAGTATTTCTTAATGTATCTTTCCATGCATAAGACACTATATTTTTCTAAAATCGTTAGACTGAAGATCGAGAGGCATCTTATACATGGAAGTTAGCCGAGGAGGGAGCCGCGCGGGTGAGTGGCTGCTCATACCTTGTCAAACAGGCTTCCTCCTTATTGTTACTGACGTCAGCTAATGCTGTAATTGGAAGTGGAGGTGGAGAGTGTGCAGATGCAACAGGGACCAGAGCTTTCTGAGCCCATAAAGATGTCAAAAACTAAAAGGATAAATACCGGTAAGCAATTGTCTTACTCTAAAATTCAAACTGAATGTAATCAGCTATGCAAAAGAGCAAGGAAATAGAGCTGCAGAGAGATAATTTGGACCTCCTTCCGCTGAGTGTATGATGAGACAGTGGAGAAAACAGGAAGAACAACTCCTTAAGATACCAAAAAAGAAGAAGGCCTGAAGAGGAAAACCGGCCAAATGGGCAAACTTGGAGCAGAGGCTTCAGACTTGGATTATGGAGCAGCACCAGAGTGGCTTATGTGTGTCAACCAAGCTTATTCAATGTCAGGCAAGAATGTTTGCAAGTGAAATGAACATTGTTGACTTTACAGGAAAGGTTAAATGGTGCTTCAGTTTCATGAGGAGAGAAGGTTTGGCCATGAGAACACAAACAAAGTTAGCTCAGAAAATGCCACCAGTTTGTGAGGATAAAATCCCAACAGTTTCGCTCTTATGTCATACAACTTCAGAAAAAATATGATCTTGAACCAAGTCAGATTGTAAACATAGATGAGATGCCTCTCAATTTTGATGTGCCTTCCAACAGAACTGTTGATGTGAAAGGAATCAAAACAGTGGCAATCAAAACAAGTGGCCATGAAAAGACACACTATACTGCTGTGCTTTCATGCTGTGCAGATGGTACTAAACTGCCTCCTACACTTATTTTTAAGAGGAAAACATATCCTATAGAGACCATACCACCTGGCATTATTGTGCAAGTTCAAGAGAAGAGATGGATGAAGACATTATAGCCATTTGGTTTGCAAAGGTTTGGTCCAGAAGACCTGGGGGGCTCTTAAAGAAGCCAGTTCTACTTGTCTTTGATCAGTTCCAAGCACATTCTATATAATAAAAGGCCAATATGCAAATTGACCAAATGGCAGAACAACCAGCTGCTGTGATGCACACTGACCACCAGGGGCAGGCACTCAACACAGGAGCTGTCCCCTGGTGGTCACTGTGCTTCCACAGGGGGAGTGCCACTCAGCCAGAAGCCGGCTCATGCTGGCGAGCACAGCAGCGATGGTGGAATCCTCTCCCGCCTCCGTGGCAGCACTAAAGATGTCCTACTGACGGCTTAGGTCCGCTCCCCTAAGCCGTCAGTCGGACATCCCCTGGGGGCTCCCAGACTGTGAGAGGGCATAGGCTAGACTGAGGGACCACCCCTCCTAAGTGTACAAATTTCGTGCACTGGGCCTCTAGTTTAACAGAAAAGACAAAAAGGCTTGCATCAGTTGTGCAAACACACCTAGCAGTTATTCCTGGTGGACTTACAGGTCAGCTACAGCCACTAGATGTTTCGATCAACAAGCCATTTAAAGCCCTGATGAGAGAAGAATGGAGCAGATGGATGCAAAAAGCAGGTGATAACTTGACACCAACAGGAAGAGTGAAAAACAAAAACAAAAAACAACCATTACCAAGTTCTGCAATTGGGTCCTAAACTCATGGTATGGCATCAAACAAGAGGTGATTGTGAAGTCCTTCAAGAAATGTGGAATCGGCAATGCCATGGACATGGACGGAACTGAGGATGATCTCACATATATAGACAGTGACTCAGAAGATAGTAGTGATACAATAAAAGTTGAAGAAATTGCTATGTCTGGAACTAACAGTGATGAAGAAGGGAGCAGTGATGCAACAGAGACTGAATAAAGTGATATGCTACATAATATCATAGCAATGGTATGTAAACATGACCTGCGGTAACGACTAAATAAAAATGTGTTCTGTTTTATGTTTAAAATATTAACTTCTTTATTTTGGGTTGGAAAAGTGGGGGGCGTCTTATACATGGGGGCATCTTATACACAGAAAAATACAGTATTTGTTAAAATAGTAATGTGAAAGCTCTGCATCTGTGAATCAAATGAAAACTTAGCACTTAGAGATGGCTGGAGCAGATTGCTGCATAAGGTATTTGGGGGGGTCCTCTGAACCTGACAGCCCTATTCTGCCTCATTATTCAGTGTAACAGGGCTTGGGTGTGTCATAGATTTGAGTAAAATAAAGTGATCACATGATAGTGGGTGCCTGGTAGGTGAACAAGTCTGGGAAGCAGCAATCTTTTTTAATTTATTGGCTCGTTAATATTAGGACGATGGGTATGTTTCTTTTATAGCTGCATTCAATACTTATCTTTTTAAAGACAGGAATCAGTACAGTGCTGTGCAAGAGAGAAATGTACTTAAAAATCACAGCATTACCTGTGGTAAAATTATCATAAAAACTACCTAGTATTCAAGCAGGGGGTTACTTCAATTCTGCGCACATAATGACAGGAAATGGTCGTTGGTGAAGTTGTTTTCCATGAAGCTGTGATGAAATCAACTAAAATGGTAATAAAGGGAATGTAAAAGTGAGGGACTCAAGTGAGATGTAAAAGTGCAGAAGGTGTTAGAATGTTTGAATTAGAACCTGCAGGAAATAATTCTGTAAAATATTAAATATGAATTGACTGAATTCTCAGTTCAGAACTGTCAGCTGTGCAGGCAGGTCTCATGGCTGTGGGAGGTTAGAAACCCACGTCCTACTGGGCAGCTCCCATTGTGCTAATGGCCAGAGAAGCTAGCCAACAGAGAAATGGTCTTTGTTGGCAAATGATAATGTAAGAAAGGGCCTAGAGCCCTATTTCCTTCCTTCTTGCTCAAAACCAAGGACCCAGCCACCCAGGAGCATGATCATGCTTTTTTCCAATGACCCTTTGATGAAATAACAGTAGATGTCTGTTATAAAAAATTGGAAGCATGCCTCAGTAAAACCTCAGTGAGCTGTGGAAGCACACTAAAGTATATATCATGAGATATTTTTATATTATAGAAATAACGTTTACACCGATACCATATTTCAAATGTCAGATCTATTTTCCTCATGCCACCACTGCTGCTACCACCTGCACTGTTGTCATGCTTGTCTACTCAGCAGTGTCCCTGCATCCTCTTCAGTCCTTCTCGTTGTTCTGCACACTCCTATCGGAACACTCTTTTGTTCAGAATCATGCAGAGCCTTTTTGTTGCTCTGAGAATAAAGTTCAAAATCTTCAGCATGGTCATCAAGACCCTGCATAATCTGGCCAGCATACTTGCTTCATCTTGTGCCAATCCCCATCTGACTTCCTACATTCAGGCCTCAAGCCTCTTCCCATTGCCAGAATGCACATGTGCTCATTGACCAGAGTGCCTTTGCACTGCCATTCTGTCTGGAATGCTCCTTACCCTGTCCTCATTCTTACCCTCACCTCATCACACCCCACCTCCTTTATCTAGGTAACCTCCTATTAATCTTCTATATTTCAGCTCAAATGTCACTTCTTAAGAAAAGTTTGCCTAACCCTTACCCCAAATTTGGTTAAGTTTCTTCGTATGATGCTAATAGATCTGGGGATTTTCCTTTAACACACTTAGTTTCTTTTTTTAAAATCTTTATTGTTGAAATTATTACATATGTCTCCTGTTCTTTCCCTATAAACCCCTTCCCCAGACCTTCACAACACTATTGTCTGTGTCCATGGGTTATGCATACTAGGTATATGCATACAAGATCTTTAGTTAATCTCTTCCCTCTTACCCACTCACCCCGCCTTCCCTCTGAGATTCGACCGTCTGTTTCATGCTTCTATGTCTCTGGATCTATTTTGTTCATCAGTTTATTTTGTTCATTAGATTCCACATACGAGTGAAGCTTTTAGTTTCATTTGTAACCAACTTACACATTAATTCACATGGTTTGATAATAGAAGAGACTGTGTCTGCTTTGTTTACTGCTGTATTCCAAGTACGTGTAATCCTATAGTCAGTAAATGTTTACTGGATGGATGGATGGATGGATGGATGGATGGATGGATGGATGGGTGGATGGGTGGGTGGATGGAATGATGTGTTGCATTCTGAGGACCAGAAGGTAAACTCAGATTCTAATTTCCACTCTACTGCTGGTTTGCTGTGTAATACATAAGATACAATATCTCTGAGCCTCAGATTTCTCAACTATGAAATGAAAAAACTACATAATGATCTGAGGTATTTTGTTTGCTTTTAAACAAATATCCCTTGGGTGTAGATAACTGTGTTAATCATATACCCAGGTCAGTGGTCGGCAAACTGCGGCTCGCGAGCCACATGCGGCTCGCAAGCTGCGGTTTGCCGCTCTGTTGACTAATGAGTTTGCCGACCACTGCCCCAGGTCATAATACATCATCCTCAATAGCCCAAGCAAGACCTTCTCTTTTATTTGTATTTTCCTTTCTCTGAACCCCGCTCCTATTGTCCTTGCCTAATGACACCATCTCTAGTATATTTGATTATATCCTTAATATGCACATATATTTGTAAAATCTACAATGTTGGGTGTTTGTATATGTGTTTTAATTTTCAAATGTTTTTATGCTATAAATCTTATTCCTTTTCATACTTTTCTCATCCAATATTATGCTTTTTAAGACCTATACATCATTGCTTCTCAGTGTTACTTAGTATTCCATCACATAATTACAAATTTATTATTAGCAAAGTTATATAGTTCTTACTGTTTGACAGTGTTCTATATGTTTTACATGAAATCTTTTAACCCTCCCCACAATCTTGTAAAGTAGATACTGTTATTGTTCTGATCTGTCTTATTCATACATTCCCTGGTGATGATACTTCGGTTGCCTCCAGCTTTCTCTGCTCTAAAAAACAATACGACAATGAGTTTCCTTGTATTTGTCTCCTTGCCATCTGTGTGAGAATTTCTCTGGGACCTGTATTCAGAAGTGTGATCCCTGAGTCCTGGAATGCACACAACTTGAATTTTGCTGCACACTTCCAGATTGCCTTCCTGCATGGCTGTGCCGGTGCACACTCCCACCACCGGAGTGGAGTACGCGGGAGCCCTTGCCCACACTTCTGCTCTTTCATCTTGGCCATAAAGTAGTATCTCAGTGTGTTCATTTGCATTTCTCTGATGCATATTGAGTTTCTCCACTGCTGCTGCTGCAAGCCACCACCATCTCCTCACTGCTGCCAAAGCCTGCCTCCGCATGGGTATCCCTGCATTCGCTCTGGTCCTTCTCATTGTTCTCTACACTCCAGCCAGAGCAATCACATGGAAACACTCCTTTATTCTGAATCACCCAGAGGCTTTTTTCCCTTTAACCCACTGAAATGATACATGTTCTGATGGTAACCCACACTAGCATTCCCAGGACAACTGCTATTGGACATTATGTATTTTTTAAATAATTATAGTTTGATTGGCTAATATTTATTTTATAATTTTTATACCTGTTAGAAAATGGGCCATAAGTTTCTTTTTTTGACCCATCTCTGAGTCATTTTACAACCAAAGTTACATTAAAATGACTTGAGCAGCTTTCCCTCTTCTTCTGTTTCCTGGATCACTGTAATAAGATACAAATTCCTATTCCTCAACTAAGTGTTTCTCAAGGTTTCTTCCTAAGTAAATTTGATGACTTGATGAGCTACTGTGAGTTTCTTACCTTTGCTTCACTGGCTCTGTGGTTTAGCCAAGCCGATTCACATGCATCCAGGACCTGATGATGTCAGAGGGAGTCACCGACTACAGGCACAACGGTATTTGCCAATCTGAGCCCATTGAGCGCTGTAGACAGGAGTCCCATGGTCAGCTGGTATCTATTTCCATCCATTCATTTGTTTTACTAAATTTTAGCCACATAAATTTTGGTATATAAATTGTGTCTAATAGATTGTAAAGGGGCTATTGGGCCTCACTCCCACCGAGCTGATTTCCTGGACTCTCCTTCCCCATAGTAATACACTGCTTGTTTTTACTCCTACTTGCTCCCTTCTTCCCACTGCACTCTTCTCCTTCCTGCCTGTCGGATTTTTATGACTCTAGAAGAAAATTGGGTTCATTGAGCCTAAAGACAGAGATTGCCCAAAGGGGTGGTTTGGCCAAGATTGAAGTAGTGGGTAATAGAGGGAGAGGATTTGGCAGAGTCACCCAGAGGCTTTTACAAAAGAAATTATGCTGGTGCTTAGTTTCCTGATGGAGAGATTCTGGGGTAGACACAGGGTGTTGGGCAACACACACTCACTCTTGTCAGTTTAATAAACTGCTTTGATGAGCTTTGCATCATGATTCTCGAATCTCATCATCAGAGCTAAAATGAAATCCGAACATGTGACATTGCTATTCAGACATCTCCCATTCTTAGTACATATTAGTTTCAACTATAATAGTTATTTTCATATCATGTTGTTTTTATTTCTCATTTGGCTGAGGACAGAGTGCACACAGAGAAGATAGTTTGTCAGCCAGTGACTACCTGGCACACATAGTCCATGTAATGGCAGTTAAGCTGCGATCCAGAGACTGACAAACAAGCTCTAAAATTTAAAAGCTAGGATTTCTTGTGGTAGATTGGTTATAATAATTTTTTGTCTCAGTATTTTACATATGTGACATTTTGTATGATAAACAATTAACCACCTGCTTTTTACATTTGAAAGTTAATGTGAAGAGAGTTATAAAGCAGATACTGTAAACATCACTACCATAGCGAGGTGGTAAATGGCTGTCGGCCCTGGAAGGGTAAGACCTAATTATTCCTCACAGTGCACTCTGTACCTTTTTACTGCTAGTTTGGGTTTCATTGTCTTTGATAAACAAGATAATTGATATAAATGATTGCTATCCTGTAAAATGGTTCCCCAGTTGCAGATTTTCATGCTGGAGTATAATTTTCCTTATGGCACATTACAGTTCATCTTTAAATGGGTAGGGTGGTTAATCTGCCTTCCACAGAAGACATTGGTGAGTTGCTCCTTATCAGAGCTGACAAAAACATAGGGTGTAACCAGGACACAGGAAGAAATGACTAATGGCCCCATTAATGAGCAACAGCATGTGGATTTTTAAGGGAGGTTTAGAGTTGGGAATACAAGAAAACTGCCTTGGAAATAACAGGAGGTGCAGTCCTCCGGAAGAGGACAAAGGAGTGCATGCTGAGAGGGATGTCTGGCTGCTCTCAGCTCTCCACCCTCCATCCCCAGTCCCAGCTCTTACCCCCTAGAATGCTGATATTGCTGCACTCACTGACTTATAGGCTGACGATCTTAAACAAGGAAGTCCTATTCTGCTTTATTCCCTTTCCTTGGTGGAAAAGGATTAAAGCTTTGCAAAGCTACCATTTTGTTCCATAAATGAACACTTAGTGTTCTGGATCCTCTGTTGGAAGGCTCGCTTTGGGAAATGTCAAGGGCCAGGCAAGCACAAGAGGCAGGTGAGTTTGTACCCATTGGGAAGCCGGGATAAGATCATTGGCAGTCTGCTTTGAAGAACCCATTTCTCTTCATGCATAAAGTATAAAGTACAACAAGGAAGAAGGAATGAAAAAGAAAGTGGGTGAGGCTTAGGAGACACCATAACGTGGCGTATCCATGGCTTCTCTTGGGGGGATGTTGTGCAACTAATCGCTAAGAGTCATGGTGGTTTAAAAAAGTAATAATTAATAATCATTCCTTTGTCTATGGCTTGCTAATATTTAGTTTTAAAAACTAAACTCATGGCAAGGAAAACCATGGTAAATGAGGTTTTTCCCAGGACAGTTCTCTTTGGCGGTGTTATTGCACAGCCTTTCAAAGATGCAGCCTGCGAAGGGCTGTGTGCTGTCCAGTCTAATGTCATCTCCTCACCGGAGGGACGGCTGCCTCCCTCCCCTGCTCCCTCTCTTGAAAGGTTAGCCTTTCTTCAGAATAGTACAGGTTTTTCCAGCAACATCTGTCAAGTTGGCAATGAGCACACCCTCAGAAAATTATGGGCATTTGAAGACCATCTAAATATTGTAAGGAGCCCTTTTTCCAATCTCTCCCTGCTCCCCCTCCTGCCTTCCCCTAAGAAGAGTGGGGCAGCCACATGGCATTTACCACTGTCACTCTCCCTGACAAATTATAAGCCCATTTGTGTCTCTGATTTTTTTAATGTATCTTGATTTTTCACTCATGATGGCTTATGAAAACCTCAAAGCAGTGACTGTCCTGGAAGGCAGGCTGTGGACAGACAGACTTCTTTGTTTAATGAAAGGAGACCTGTAGTCACATACTGTTAGCACAAAGAGGCTTCTTCAATCTAATGACTCAGATCATCTTGGTCTGATTCAGTAGGTCAGGAATTGCTGTCCCCAGCAAATATCGACCAGTAGGAACTGCTTTCTTGGTGATTCTGAAGCTGCCAGCTGCATATTACACTAGCAGGTGCTAATAGTTTTTTTTCAGGTCAGGAGAATTGTTATTGGTTCTTCTTTCCGTTGCCCCCTATCCTTTTACAACTATAAGGTGGCTCATGGGAATAGAAGACTACCTGCTTGTATAATGCCTAGGTTCCTGAAACACTCGTCCCCCTGCCCCTTCCTCATGGGAAAAAACCTGGCTCTTTGGGGCTGGGAAGTACCAAGTCTGGGTATTGCCTTTGAAAATCTCAAGATGCTTTTAAGACATCATCATATTTATTCTGTCAATGTTCGTAGGAATATATAGAGAAGAAGGGGTTATTCTCTTTAGAGGTAAAGAAACTGAGTCACAGGGTGTTTAAACATCCTCCTTGGGACTGCCTAGAAATCCGTTTACAGAACTGAAGTCCGTTCTTTGGGTGTCTGCCTCCCAATCTGTTGCTTGTCCAGTGGATGTTAGAGCTGAAGGCAGGCAGGAGAGCAGCCATTTCCCCTCTCAGAATTAAAGTATTAGACGTGATGCAGTGGGCGCTAGACCTCAGAAGTAAGATGCTTCTTAACAGGCAGATTTGAAATATTTGTAATAAAGCCCCATTTAAAAATACCCATTTTTCATTTCCCAAAGCACTGTGTTAAACCATGAATAATTAATTGAAAATAGTAGCAAAAAACTTTTTAAAAATTAACTTTTATTGTATTTTAGACAACACTTTTTGAAAATATATTTTTATTGATTTGAGAGAGAGAGAAAGGGAGAGGGAGAGAGAAACATCAATTAGCTGCCTCCTACATGCCCCCTACTGGGGATCAAGCCTGCAAACCCCCCCCCCCCCCCCCCCCCCCCGGCATGTGCCCTGACCGGGAATCAAACCAATCAAACCAGTGACCTCTTGGTGCAAGGGACAATGTCCTATTAACTGAGAGGGCTAGACAAGACTTTCTTCGTCACATACTATAAATCTACTAGAAAACAGCATGATTCTATTTCCTCCATCTAGGAGGTTAACTGGCCTCCAGAAGGTAGTATAAACTGGTTCTGCTGAGGTTTTTTTCTTTTTCTTTTTTTTCTTCTGTTGACTGCTTTACTTAGAGACAAGAATAGAGTTGTTCTAGGTCACTTGGAAGACCCTAACTGTCAGTCTTTGGAGTGGGGCGCCAGATTTCCCCAGGGACCCCACTTCTCCCTGTAGAGAGGTTTCACCTCAGTGTCACCTAGGGGATTGCTCAGCCTCTCCACAGCCCTGGGCTGGTCCCTCAAGCTAACCCTGGAAGAGAGCCCGGGAGGCAAGCTTTTCCCTCCAGCATCCTGTGTGGTTTGATTACCGAGTGTCAGTTCTGAGAGCCCAGTATTCAGATGTTGAGATTCACCCATATGTTTCTGCTAAATTCTAGTCTTGCTCCCTTGAGAGTCTCAGAGACTCTTTCCTTCCCACACACCTCAATCCAGGATGCTTTGTGGGGACTGAGACATGTGAGAATCTGGCGTCATCTCTAGCCTTTTTCTTGTTGCCTCCAAAAGCTGTTGCAGGAAGGCTCTGCCAACAAGGAATTGTAGGAACACGCCTGTCACAGATGTGATTGGGGCCTTTTCTGTGCAGTGCACAGGCTCCACTTAATATTTGAGCACTCACTTCCAATACTACTTTTAGTAAAAATTCAAATTTTACAGTTACTGATGCATTTTAAAGAAATACCATTTAAGGTCTTAAGACTGAAGAGTTACCCATTATCCCAGAATCATTCTGACTTCATATTTTCTGAACTACATCCATCCTTCTGCTGAAAAGAAAAGAGAAAAGAAAAAAGGAAAGCTACTACTTTATGAAAGGGATAGTTAAAAAAAACCAAAAAACTTCCTTTCAAAAAAGTATTATGCAAACCACCACTTCCTTTGTGAGGCTTTTCAATCCTTTTGCTCATCTTTGTTCTATGCTGGACTGGAATGAGAAATATTCCCCCAGGCTGTGGTGACATCTCTGATCTTGAGTCACAGAATTGTTGTGGCCTGACAAGACCTCTTACCCATTAGCAGAACAAAAATAACTGTTGATTTCAACATCTTTTAGCAGATAAGGAAAAATAAATCCACATAAAACTCTTATGATATAGAAAATGATGCCCTTTATACTGTAACTTTTCAAATTTTTTGAGATAGAGTTTTCAAAACCTGCAAACCAATTTCAACAACTTTTTGTATGTTGAGTATTGACCCCCATCCCTATTGACTTGAGTAAACTTGTCCCTCTTTGGGAGCAGATGTAGACTTTCTGACAGTGTATATCTGGAAAAAAGAAAAACCCACCCCAGTGAGATATATCCTGTTCACTCAAACAGAGTTCGATGTTTCGAATATCTTTTTTCTTGCACCTGGAACGCCTTTGTCTTAAATTTAAAGGCCTCACCAACTGAGTGCATCCCTCTTTGATAAACTGCAGTAATTACTGCTATTAAAAGTCTAATGCTTGATTCTTCAAGGCAGCAATTTTCAACCTTTTTCATCTCATGGCACACATAAACCAATTACTAAAATTCTGTGGCACACCAAAAATATATATATATTTTTGCCGATCTGATAAAAGAAATAGGTATAATTTTGATTCCTTCACATCAGGTGGTTATTGTTGTTCTAGCTGTTGTTATTTTATTTTTTTTATTTGACAATTTAAGGGGAAAGAGTTCAGTGCTCCTGACTAAATAATTAGGGATTGCATGTTTTAAAAATTCTGCAGCATACCAGTTGAAAATCACTGCTTTAAGATCTTTTTGGGGTTTTTTTTGTCTGTTTGTTCTTTTTTAAAATCTTTATTGTTGAAAGTATTACATATGTCTCCTTTATTCTCACATTGATTCCTTATAGCCCACCTCCACCCCAGTAAGATCTTTTTGAATTGAAGATTCTCACAGCTAAAACCTCCAGCATTCAAGCCACACAGAAGAGAGTTGACCTCTAAAGAATCAGTTCTGGCTCTGGCTGGGTAGCTCAGTTAGTTAAAGTGTCATCCCACACACCAAAAGGATGCAGGTTCAATTCCCAGTCAGGGCACAAACCTAGGTTGTGGGATCAATCCCTGGTTGGGGTGAATACAGTAGGCAACTGATCTCTCTCTCTCACTCTCTCAAATCAATAAAAACATATCCTCGGGTGAGAATTTAAAAAAAAAAAAAAAGTGTTAATTCTGGGCCGTGCTTTCCTTCAAAGGCCCCAGTGTGTGGAGAGAGAATTCATTGGTCCTGGTGAATTTGTACATTTGAGATTCCCCCAGCCCCACCCCGCCTCACCTTTGCCCATGGGAATAACCACCTCTGATTTTTCACCTTCATCTTCTAAAAAAAGGCCATTTCTTCTGAAATGTTTGGAGCTATCTATCTATATTATAAAAGGCCCGTGGCCGTAACACCGTCATGACCAAATGACCAGTCACCAGGAAGTGCATTGAGCACCTCTCGGTCCCTCCCCCTGGCCCATGAGCAGCAGCTCTTGGCGGCGGGCAGGGCGGGACGTGAGCTACTAGCAGCAGAGAGCTACGAGCGCCAGACAGCTACGAGCGGTGGAGAGCTATGAGCGCTGGAGGTCAGGGCGTGAGCTACGAGCGGCGATGGGCGGGGCTGCCAGCTGAGGCAAGCAGATATATATAAAAGCCTAATATACAAAGTGTCCCCTTGGGAGTTCGACCAACTGGGAGTTCAATCACTTGATATGACTTGTGCTGACCACCAGGGAGCAGCATGGAATGAAGGAAGGTCCTGGCCAGCAGCCGGGGAAGGGAGGCCCTTGCCAGCAGCTGCTAAGGATCCTACCCATGCACAAATTCCATGCACTGGGCCTCTAGTAGCTTTATCCTATACTAGAGGCCCAGTGCATGAAAATTCATGCACTCACAGGGGTCCCTCAGCCTGGCCTGCATCCTCTCACAATCTGGGACCCCTCGGGTACAGTCCCTAGGCCTTGCCTGAGATCAGGGCCTATTGGGGCTTTCCTTCCCCCGACTGCAGGAAGCTGGCCTCCCTCTGCAGGCGACAGGCTGGGGTGCGATAGCTTGGCTGGCCTGGGCCTCCCTCTTTCTTTGCTGGGGGTGCTGGGCCAGCCCTGCGAGTGGCTGTCTGCCTACCTGATCACCCCTAATCACTTGCCTGCCTACCTGATCACCCCTAATCACTTGCCTGCCTACCTGATCGCCCCTAACCACTCTGCCTGCCTGTCTGCCCCTAACTGCTTGCTTGGGGGCGGGGCCAGCCTGGCAAGGAGCCATCTGCCTACCTGATCTCCCCTAACAGCTGGCCTGCCTACCTGATTGCCCCTAACCACTTACCTGCCTACCTGATCACCCCTAACCACTGGTCTGCCTACCTGATCACCCCTGACCACTCTGCCTACCTGCCTGATTGCCCCTAACCACTTGCTTGAGGGAGGGGCCAGCCCGCGAGGGGCTGTGGTGGTCTGGTCTCTGGTTGTTTCAGTCATGACGCCTCTGGCCTTTTATGATATAGGATAATAAAAGCCTCATATGCTAAGTGTCCTGTCAGCAATTCAACCAATCAAAATGTAATATGCTAATGATATGCTAAGGCCATTTAGCTGCTCACTATGATGTGTACTGACCACCTGGGGGCAGACGGTTGACCAGTTGACCAATGACTAGTTGCTATGAGGTGCACTGACCACCAGGGGACAATTGACTGGTCGACCAGTCGCTATGACCTGCACTGACTACCTGGGGGAAGATGCTCCGACCAGTAGGTTAGCTTGCTGCTGGGGTCTGGTTGATTAGGACTGAGGGAGACAGGCCAGATACGCCCTGGAGCCCTCCCGTGGTCCCTCCCCGCTGGCCAACCTCCTGCATCCCTCCCCAGCCCCGATTGTGTACCTGTGGGGTCCCTCGGCCTGGCCTGCACCCTCTCACAATCCGGGAACCCTCAGGGGATGTTGGAGAGCCAGTTTTGGCCTGATCCCGCAGGCCAGACCGAGGGACCCCACTGGTGCACAAATTTGTGCACTGGGCCTCTAGTAAAGTTATAAAATTTGATTATTTGGCATGGAGGGAGGACCAGATGTGAAGCTTGGAAAAGTGTTACCTCTTCCTATCCCTGGCTAAGTAGAGCCCAATATGGTTGTCCAAGCCCTTATAATAATCAATATCAAGATATGCTGTGATTTGGGCAACCTTGGTGATGTCAGAATTGGATGCTAAGATGAATACTAGTTGAAATTATAAAAGGAAAAGCAAACAAGAAAAAAGAGGCTCAAAGGAACAGGGCTCCAGCACTCAAAGACATAGCCTGTTTTCTCCCCCTATTCCCCTGCCAATATGGAGAGGGGTCATGACAGAATCCTGGGAACTGGGTTAGGAAGCAGCCTTCTCACAGAGCTGGGAACCAGGAAAATTTGAGGAAAGAAAAGTTTAAAATGTTTTTCTTCAGCGATGTGATGTAATATATGATTGAAAAGTTTTGTTTTTTTTTAATCTGATAGATAAAACTAAGAATTAATGTAACTTAGTGCCAGTGTTGTGGAATACATTTTTGTAGCTTTTGATAGTTTCTAAGAAAGATGAGCTTGTGTTCTAATTCACTATTGTTCCTTTAGCGAAGGTAGTTTTTCCTTTGAACTAAAGACAGAGGGTGGATTGCAGTTGGGTTGGAAGCTTGCCTGTCAGCAACAAGTACCTGTATATGCCTGGTGATAGGCCCCTAAGGTGAGTCCCCCTTAAAAACAAAAAGTGTAGCTGTGTGGGTGAATATATGGGTGTGACCTTCAGCTAAGAGCCTTAGTTGCCTTTTTGAAAGACATACATTGTATCTCTGAAAATCTTGGCATTAGAGAAGAGTCTGTGCTGAGGCTATTAAGCACATGTTTGTGGCATGAGCCACTGTGTTGTTAGAAAACATTTTGTACTGAAATCAGGTGGGGAAACAGTGACTGAAGCCCTCCATGAGCACAGTTTTGAAGATGATGGTCCTCTGTTAAGTGCTAAGTGCTTTCATTTTTTAAAATTTGCGTCAGATGGGTTTGTTTTCTCTTCCTCTCAAAGGTGATTGCTGGAGACAGTTAAGTAACATGTCAGTCTTATCTTTAAACTAGAGGCCCGGTGCACGAAATTCGTGCACTGGGGGCAGGGGGAGGTCCCTCAGCCCGGCCTGTACCCTCTCATAGTCTGGGAGCCTCATGATTGATTGCCCCAAAGAGGTAGGCCCTGTCCACCCAGCCGGGGCTCCGCGATGGATCACCCCACAGAGGGAGGCCCCTCCCACCCTCCGCAGCACCGCTGCGGGGTAGCCTGGGCCTCCCATTTTGGGGTGATGGATCGCACTGCACAGAGGGAGGCCCTGCCCACCTGCCGGTCAGTGGCCTGGGCCTCCCTCTTTGGGGTGATTGTGGAGCCCCCTGATTGATCAATTGCCTCGCTGGCTGGTGGCCTGGGCCTCCCTCTGCAGGGTGATCATGGGGCGATGGCCAGGCCCCCAGTCAATCGCATTGCACCTGCCTTGGCTGGCCTGGTGCCAGTGGGTGTCATAGCGTGGTGGTCCATAAGGTTGTCCGGATAGTTGTTCAGTCAATTTGCATATTATGCTTTTATTATTATAGATTATTGTAGATATAGCAGGTATAGCTGGCCCTCAGGTCATGAACTAGTGAAGTAATACTACCTTTTAAAAAATTTATTACTCCTGATTTAAATTTACTGGCAAGCTCTTGGCTACCACGGTGCTGTGTACTAGTAAGAAGGAAGAACGATAAAATTGTTTTCAGATCACTTTTTCTGCAGTTCCCCACTGTCTGAGTCATCCCAATACCCATACACTTGCAAAATGTATACACTTCATTAACATGCAACTTTTGCATTCAGAACCAGCAAATTAAATTTGTCTGAGCTGAATTGCTGTGTGCGCAGAGGGGGGTAAGTAATTTCTGCCCAGGCAGTTTGTTTCCCTTTGCCTTTTGCTCAGAGCATAGGCTATTGTAATAGGTGTATAACTGAAAGGATGGCAGAGAGAGGCAAACCACAGAGAGAGACACAGATGCTGGATTTTGGTAGTATCCTATATAATAAAGAGCTAATATGCAAATGGTCATCATGCCCTCGCACCAGGGCCCGTGGACCTGAGGCCAGGCCAGGGGACCTGAGGCCGTTCCCCCTGCCCGGCGGGGCTTGACGGGGGACCTGAGGCTGCCCCCCCCTCCGCCCTGCGGGGCTTGACAGAGGTGGGGCCAGCTGGGTCTGGGTCTTGCGCAATTTTGAGGCACGCATGAGTGGGTGGGGACTTGACTCTGGTTCCCTTGGCACACCCCAGACTCTGACAGGAGGAAGATTTTCATACACATTTTACTAATTTTCTTTCGTTTCTGACACTTCTATTATAGAGAAAAGGCAAATAGCGATATTAAAATATTTCCTCTAATTAATTCCCTTTTAATGTGCATGAATTTTGTGCACCGGGCCACTAAACAAACACTTTTATAAACTAAGTGACACAAATTAGGGCAAAAATTCCAGTGGGACAAGGGAGGAAACAGGAAGACTAGAAATACAGTATAAAGCTGAGTCCATCCAGATGGTATTTTTAATAAATTTATCAGATGCATATGAAGTATGGTAATGAACATTCAAATGGGGAGTGGCCCGGCCCCTATGGGAGGAAAAACAGTATGACACCTTTTGTGCCTTGCAGTCAGTTAGAATCACTCTCTGATTTTTCCCAGTAAAGGAGTCACAGAACTTATTTAGACCATTGAGTAATCATTAGGCAGTCCAACTAGGCAGGCTGAGGTTTGTGTTTCTAGGAAGAAAAATTAATAACGGAATTACTTATTGCTGAAATAGAGGGAATGGCCTATGTGTGCCAGTAAACCCAGCAGTGACATTTAAGACAAACCTCTTCTGTGAGAACTCCCTTAGTGTGACTAAAGCAGATAGCTCTCCTCAGGCATAAAAGAGCTTTTATGTTTATTAAAAGCCACATTGTTGCATACATTCCTTCTCTCCTTCCTGAACTCCCCAAAACGATTTCTTTGTCACAAAATAGTTTAGTCTACCATGAGTGACCACACTTTCTGTCTATGGGCTAAACTGTTAGGGGAGAAGTGGAGAGAGCAGATGGGTATGTAATGCTTAGATAGCAGCTCTTCTGCAGTGGGCATATTTGTTTTCGTTCTAATGTTTAGGTCAAGTCCCAAAGATTGATTATACTTTACTTTTCTAAGAAAACTTTCACTGAGAAAGCAATTTTTTTCTGCTCTATTCAGTAGCTTTTAGATTTTTTATCTTTTGGTAAGGAACTATGTTAAGTAAGGTTAAGTGCCATAACCTACATAGCCATCTTGTTTTCCAGCTCTAGTTAATCATTCAGCAAATATTTAGTATTTACTCTATGCTAGGCACTACTTTTGGGCATTTAGGAGTACAGCAGTGAAAAAAAGAAATAAAAGTTTCTGCCTTTATGAAACTCACATTCTAAATCTCTCATTGTCAGGTTAGATCAGAGTTAAATACTGATTTGGTTATTAAGAATTGGTTGGTACAGTAATGGACGGATAGTCTCATCTTGATTATTTATAGAAGGTCCTTATTCACTTGGGTTTGTGCACAAGTTCCTGTCCTTCTCTCCCTTCCACTTGTTGGCATCATTGGTCATTTTACTGTTAATTTGACTCATTATCTAAAAATAGGCATGAAAATTAAGAAAAGTGGTAATCTTTTGATTTTCTATTTTATGAAGTAGATATAGTTGCTTATCAGGTTGCTAGTAGAGTTCTAGCAAAAGCTATTTCTTGAAAGGAAATTTTGGATATAGGGTAGATTTCACTGATAAAGTCCACCTCTACATGTATATGTTGAGATGTGTATGTGTTGGCCACCCTTTGTAGATCCAGATTTTGACTAATAAACATTAATGAATAATTATGTCAGAATCATAGTAGAGACCATGGTATGTTATTCTTCAGCATATACATACAGGATTCCTTGTTTAGAAGGCAAAATTGTTTAATTTAGCATAAATTTTAGACCACCTCAAGATTCCAGAGGGTCAGAGGGTGATGTTACTAAAGTACTTTTGCTTAAAGAAAATGTTAGAGGTGGAAAGAATCTTCTTTAATAAACCCATTTATAAATGTGTCTATATAAAAGGAGTTCTGAGTGCTTACCCTAGACTTGTTTCCCAAAGAGCTAGAAACTGTTACTAGGAATGACTTTGTGATAGTCCCTGATGCTGCTGTACTAATTGACCACTAGTTAAAATCAGATTATCTAGGAATAAAATTGTGAAGCAGTAACTAGGGTAGATGGAAATTAACAAATTTAGGAAGTGTCCACAAAGATAACTGGTAAGACCCAGTGGGTGCTAAAGAGCATATCAGTGTTGTTCACAATCGTCATAAAAGGTTTTATCCTTTCAGAGGCTTGCCAGCTTTCTAGTTTTCATGAAGACAGTGTTAGAATATGTGAAACTGTTAAAAAAATATATTCTGTATGTGGAACAGAACATAGGAACGTATGGGTAAAGTTTGGAGATGAGGAACACTCTCATGCTCACCACCCAGCTTTAGAAATGAAACACTGATAAACCTTTAAAGCTTTGGTGTATCCCTCTCCCATTCGCTTCCCCGCTGTCTTCCTATCCAGAGGATAACTATTTCTCTGCATTTCCTAGGTTTTCTTTCTAAGGTCACCATATAGGTATATATTACTAAATAGTAGAAATGGAAACATACACTATGTGTTTTTCTGACTTGCTCTTCTTAACCAGCTTTCTATGTGAGATTGAGCTTTGTTAACACACGTAGCTTTAGTTCATTTATTTTTAGTGCCGCATAATTTTTGTTTAGTAGTGAGCTTTAATAATTCAGTGGACAGGTTAGTCACACCTAAAAAGAATTATTGAACACAAAAAATAATCTTAAGAAATTACCCAGAATGCTTCAAAAAGAGGTTAAAGAGGAAAAATTCAAAGGAAGCTTAAAAAGCATGGAGGATGGAATGAAAAGTTCCAACAGAGGTCTATTGGGAATGCTAGAAGAAGAAAAAAACAGAAAATAAGGGGGAATCAATACCCAAATAATGGCCAAAATTTCCCAAAGTCAATAAAGCCATAAATGTTCATATTCAGTTCTGAGCAGGATAAATTTAATTTACATCTAGGTGCAATGTAGTAAAATCACAAAACACCAAAATCAAAGAGAAAGCCTTAATATTAACTGTAGAGAAAAACACAACTATAACAGAGGGATAGCAGACTTGGGCGGACATAACAGTAGAAGCCAGAAGACTGGAATAATATCTTCAAAGGTCTGAGAAAAAAAAAACAGCTTTTAACAGAGTTTTATACCCAATTAACCTATTTTTCAAGAATGGTGGCAAAATGCACTTTTAAACAAAGACTGCTGAATACTAGTGAATGTGTCTTAGAAAGAAGGAAATTGAGCCAAGGAGAAAGGACTATATAAAAAAGTAATGGCAAACATATTGGTGAATGTGAATAAGTAAGTTTTGACTGTATGAAATGATAATAATGACTATTAATGTTCAGAATACAAAGCAAGGTGGAACTAAAATGTTAGATAACACTGACAAATAAGCCATAAGGCAAGTGATGTGTATTAAAACTGTTAAGGGAAAGGGCATATGTGATTTTTCATTTTAGGCATAGAGTGTGGTGTGCATATCTAAAATTTAGTAAAGAGTTGAAATATATAACGTTCAAATCAATAGATAGCTGGTGAGGGAAGTAAGGAAAACTGTCAATTCATTAGTAAACAGCAACAGAGTGGACAGAGAAGTTGGGGAAACAGCAAAGAAAAAACTTATAAATAGAAAGTAAAGTCAATCCAAAGATATGAGTAATAACAATTAATGTAAGTCATATAAATCTGCCAGTTATAAAAATACTGACTTAAAAAAATCTAGTTATATGTTATTTATAAGAGGTCAGAAAAAAAATAGAAAGTAGAGTAATATTAAGGAAATAGTAGCCAAATAAAGATGCTGTAGCACAAATCATAAAGGAAAATATTAAGTATTTCAACTCAATCCATTAACCAACAAAGAAATAGCATTCTGCAAATCAGTTAGAAAGACAGTCGACAAAAGATAAAGATAGTTTACAGAAGAGAGGTGGAGAATGATTCCAGAAGGGAAAGAAGAGAAAAATGTTAATCTAACAAAAAATAAAAACACATTGAGATGTCCTGTCACACTTATCTATCTAACGTTACCAAGAGATGGTGAGGGAGGAGCATGAGTTGAGAGTATAAATTCTTACAACCACTTACGTGAGTAATTTGGCAGATGGAAGGTCAACTCATAGCCTTGAGTGTAATTCCACTTCCATGCGTATGTAAATCTTATGGATTCCTTGAAGAAACACCCATGAGCAGAAGAAAACACCTTTGTTTGTAATCACAAAGACAAGAATGGTAATAATCTAAATGCCTCTCAGCAGGAGACTAGATATATAAATGCTTGTTTATTTATACATTGAAATATTTTATATACTTTACACGAATGAACTAGATTTATCTATCTATTGAATGTTCCTTCATCCTAGTTCAGTGTTTGTGGTAAATGTTAATATTGTTCGCCAAACATTTCCTTTCTTCTAAGGGCACACAGCAGGCTTGCACTTTCCCACCTCCTTGAAGTTAGGAAGGCCCTGTGACTTGCCAAGTCAACCAAATGTGAGCCAAGTGATGTGATACTTTGGGGGAAGAGTTTTAAGAGCCAGTACCCAGCTCTCTCTCTTCTCACATATTAAAACAAAGCCTCTGTCACCTGGTCCCTGAGTGATACAGTGAGCACAGCCACTGGGCTGATTGACACTGAATACATAGGGTGAGCAAAGAATAAGCGTGTGCTATGTGAACCGCTATGAGAGTTGGGGCTGTTACTGCCCCCACAGTATTATGTCTCAGCTCAATTTACTGTGCATCTTGTGTCCCTTCCATAAGTTCTCTCTTCCAAATCACAGAATACTTCCTCTTTTCCATGAGACACGGTACCAGAACATCACCTCTAAATATAGCGCTTCATCTGTCTTTTTTCAAAGTCATGGGAGCTTCTCTCTAAGCCCCTTCTCTCAGAAAACTGTCCTTGCAGGTTATTGCACCAGTGTTTTTGCTTTTTGCTTTGGAGTTAAGCTTCATAGCAAGAGATTCATCACCAGAAAATTCATTCTCTCTCCCTTCTCCTCCCCTCCCTTCCTTCTTTATCTGTGGATGGCTTTCCTCATCTGCCAAGAGCAGAGCCATTAGGGAAGGTCTGTGAGATGAGGGCTCAAGTACAGGCATGCCCAGCTTTGGGAAATAAGTACATTTCATAAAGATACATATACGACTATTTACTTGGCATCATTGTAAAGTCAGAAATGTTTTGGCACAGTGGTAGTGCTGCTCACCCTCTTTTCAGAGTATAATGTTATACCGAAAAGTACAGTATACTGTATATCTGATGAGAAATTATCTTTTTTTCCAATCTATTTTCAAATTATGTAAAGTAAGCTATAAATCTTGAATGTACATAGCTAGGGTTAATTGTAGATTGGGGTTAAATAACTTAAATGGCTTAAGGAAAAAAACAACCCTCACCTTTTATCATTCTCTTCTTAGTGTTTAGAAAATCTGCATTGTTTTTGAACGGCTATTATTTTGTGGAAGCCCTTGATTTTTATAAATGAACAGCTTGATATGGCTTGGAAGTAGAGAGGGAAACTCAGAATCAAAACAGAGCTGGTGTTTCAAAATATAGCAGTTTGTGAACAAAGAGAAAAGCATGTGTATTAAAATGCATGGAATAGTAAACAAACAAAAGAGGGAAATAAATCATGGCTGAGGGCAATGTATATTCTGAGAAAGGGTGCCATGTCCTGGATATTTTTCTTATTTATGAATTTTAAAATGGTAATATAGGTACATATATATAATCTTCCTTCAAATAAATTTATTAAATGTAATAAATAAGTGCAGTTTAGAGAATACAAGTGCCATGAGCCTACCATGTAGCTAAAGAACAGAACAAGACCAGTACTTTTGAAACCCCTCCAAAATTTCATTCTGGAAATGAAGTCATTAATGTTTGAACCCCATTGGTGGGGGTCCCTCCAAGATTTTATCTCTCTTTTCCCAGACAGATTATCCTCAAATTTCTATAATAATTCCCTGGACTTCATTTTTAGTTTTACATGTATGTATATATCTCTAAACAAATATATTTTTAGTTTTGCCTTTTTTAAAACTTTGTATAAATGAACTCATACTCTGTGTTCTTCTGTCTTGCTTTTTTTAACTTAACATAGTATTTTTTTATTCATCTACTTGCATATAGCTATGGTTCATTAATCTCAATTACTGTATAGTTTCCCACTGTAGTATTATTTTGCAGTGTGTTAGTTCATTTTATATTTTATGGGGTATTATGTTTCTTTTCCATAAAATTCTGTAAGGTTAATTGTTATATGTAGTTTGGTTTGTTCCAACCTTACGTACAACTGTGTTTTGTTTTGTTTTGTTTTGAAGCTATTTGACATGGAAAATGTGTTCATATTCTGAGATAATCAAGATATTATAATTTACCTTTTGTCAATGATTTGAGATAGATATTGATTTTTTTCACAACACACTATCGAGAGATATTTGGCTTTTCTTGTCTTGATGCTGAATCTTGGCTTCACAGTTCCTAGGGAGAATGTCGCAACGATTGCTGATTGTGCCAGTGTGATTGAAGGAGTCAGTCGGAGCCGAAACGCCTTGCTGAATGGGGACACCAAGAATTATGATTGGGATTCTGGCTACACATGCCATCAGCTAGGAAGCGGGGCCATTGTGGTTCAGCTGGCACAGCCGTATATGATTGGGTCAATACGGTAAGAAGACTACTTCTCACTCATTACTTTTGAAATGGAAGACACGTACAAATTATATTTTAGTACAGCGATGTGTCAGTAACTTCAGTGAAGACACTCTTCTGTTCTTTGCTCTTGATAGGGAGGGAGGGGTAGAAAAGGGGTACAGAGATACAGGTACTTGTTGGATTCTCGGGGGAAGGGGAGATACAACAAGAGTTAGACTTATGGGGAAACCAGAGTAGAGGCCTCTCCCTGGTTCGTATTGGTTAGGGACTTGAAGGATAATGTCAACACAAGTTATACAGAATAAAAAATCATTTGAAGCTTTAATAAATGACTTTGCATAGGGACCAGACAGAACTGTATATGAGACCTGCTTCTAAAAAGTCTTTGTAATGATCTTTGTGTCTGGTTTTTAGTTGTTGTTTTCATTTTGCTTTAAGAAAGGAACTTTAACCCAATATTGCTTGATTTATAGGATCATATAATTTTGTTGTTGTTGTTAATCCTCACCTGAGGAATATTTTTTTTCTACTTCTTTTTTTTAAATTTAATAAATCTTTATTGTTCAGATTATTACAATTGTTCCTCTTTTTTCCCCCATAGTTCCCCTCCACCCGGTTCCCACCCCACCCTCTGCTGGCCTGCATAGTTTTTGTTGAGAAATGAGCTGACAGTCGTATGGGTGCTCCCTTGTAGGTAACTAACTGTTTTTCTCTTGCTGCTTTTAATATTCTCTCTTTGTCTTTTGCTCTTGGCATTTTAATTATGATGTGTCTTGGTGTGGTCCTCCTTGGATTCCTTTTGTTTGGGGTTCTGTGCACTTCCTGTACTTGTAAGTCTATTTCTTTCACCAGGTGGGGGAAGTTTTCTGTTATTATTTCTTCAAATAGGTTTTCAATATTTTGCTCTCTCTCTTCTTCTGGCACCCTCATAATTCGGATGTTGGTATGCTTGAAGTTGTCCCAGAGGCTCCTTACACTATCTTCATATTTTTGGATTCTTTTTTCTTTTTGCTTTTCCGGTTGAGTGTTTTTTTGCTTCTTTGTATTTCAAATCTTCACTTGATTCTTGCGATCCTCTAGTCTGCTGTTAGATCTCTGTATAATATTTTTTATTTCAGTCAGTGTATGCTTAATTTCTAGTTGCTCCTTTTTCATATCCTCGAGGGTCTCACTAAATTTATCAACAGTTTCTAGAAGATTCTTGAAAAACCTTATAACCATGGTTTTGAACTCTATATCCAGTAGTTTGCTTTCCTCCATTTCTTTCATTTGTGACCTGTTTCTTTGTCTCTGCATTTTGGTTGCCTCCCTGAGTTGATAGAGTGGCTTTGTGTGCTAGGTGTCCTATAGGGCCCAGTGGCTCAGCCTCCCCAGGTACCTGAGGTGGACACTCTTGGTGCACCCCTTTGTGGGCTGTGTGCACAGTCTTGTTGTAGTTAAGCCTTGATTGTTGTTGGTTATCACTGGGAGGAATTGACCTCCAGGCCAATTGGCTGTGAGGATCAGTTGTGTCTACGATGGGAGAACTTCTGTGCTGGAGACACCCTTATGAGACAAGACTTGCAAAAACCTTTGTGCTCAGCTTGGATGGGGCGGAGTCTCAGGGCAGAGCAGACAGCATTGGTTTCCTGTCAGCCCTGCCCTAATAGGCCCCCGTTTCTCAGTGTCCCGTGGTAATCGCTGCAAGCACCTCTGAGAGAAAGCCGCCCTCGAATTCCGCCCGCTGCCAGAGAGTCCAGTTTCTTTCTGAATGAGTCTGGGTTCCCAGAGTCTCACCCAGAACTGGAGTTCAGTGCAGTCGGGAGCTTTTGTCTCCCTCCCGTTTGAGAAAGCCAGCCGTGTACTCAGTTGCCTGCCCTCTCTGCGCACACGCCTTGGTACCTCTGCCTTCCACATTTCCTCTGAGTCTCAGTGTGCTTTTCTCTTTCCTGACAGTCCAGTTTCACACCTAATGAGTCTGGGTCCCCAAAGTCTCGCCCAGAACTGGAGTTCAGCACAGTCGGGAGCTTTTGTCTCCCTCCTGCTTGAGAAAGCCAGCCACGCACTCAGTTGCCAGTCCTCTCCGCACGCGTGTCTCAGTACCTCTGCCTCCTGCAGCTCCTCTGAGTCTCAGTGTGCTTTTCTCTTTCCTTCTAGTTGTAGAATTTCCACTCAGCCAGCCTTCCTGTGGTTCTGGATGATGTCTGTTTTGACTTTTAGTTGTAGTTTTGAAATTGTTGTGCGAGGCGGCAGTTTAGGTGTTTACCTATGCCGCCATCTTGGTTTCTCTCCTGAGGAATATTTTTTCCATTGAATTTTAGAGAGAGGGGAAGGGAGGGGAAGAGACACAGAGAGAGAAACATTGATATAAGAGAGACGCATCAATTGGTTGCCTCCTGCATGCACTCTGACCAGGTCTGGGGATCATACCTGCAACCGAGGTATGTGCTCTTGACCAGAATCAAACCCAAGACCCTTCAGTCCACGGGCCGACATTTAACCACTGAGCAAAACTGGCTAGGGACTGGTGACATCCCCTAGACTCTAGGGCAGGGGTGGCCAAACTTTTTTGACTCGAGGGCCACAATGGGTTCTTAAACTGGACTGGAGGGCCGGAACAAAAGCATGGATGGAGTGTTTGTGTGAACTAATATAAATTCAAAGTAAAGGAGCAGAGGGGAGAGCAAGAGAACCCTCTGCTCTTTCGGCTCCGCGGGCTGGATAGAACAGCCGAACGGGCCAGATTCAGCCCGCAGGCCGTAGTTTGCCCACGGCTGCTCTAGGGCCTAGAGAATATACTTTTAGTTCAAGAGAACCATCTGGGTCTTAAATAGGCTACCTATTTGTTCTTAATGTTCTAAGATTGTCTCTGAAAGAGTAATGGTAAATTTTATATATATATATATATATTGGAGGCCTGGTACATGAAATTCATGCACAGGGGGGTGGGGCATTGTTCCTCAGCCTGACCTGCATCCTCAGGGGATGTCGGGCCTAAACCGGCAGTTGGACATCCCTCTCTCAATCCGGCACGCTGCATGCACCAGTGACCATACTTTTCATACAGGTGAAAGACATCTTGCTGTTGTATGGGCAGCTACATTTTTTTTGCCCTGATTACAAAAGGTGGTACATAACATGATCTTTCTGAGGCAGTAATATCATTTCCCCCATCTTATGGGTAGAAAAACTGAAGCAGAGAGAAGTTAAGTAATTGGCTTTGTCACACAGTTATAAGTGTCCGAATCAGGGCTGACCACAAAATGTGCAAGCCAGAGACCATGCATGTCATCGCTGCATCATCCTGTTTTTTCAGTGTGAGAGTAGCCTTGCCAGGTTTGAATTTTTAAATCTAAGGGACTGTTCCCAATATATAGGGTAGGGTCCCTAGGCCTGGCTGGCAATCAGGGCCTTCTGTGGGGCGACCGCCAGGTGGGGCGATCGGTCAATTTGCATATTAGGGTTTTATTATATAGGATATATATACATATGTATATATGTATATGTGTGTGTGTGTGTGTGTATGTATGTATGTGTGTATTTGTATTTATATTTAGCATTAGATGAGCTATTTTACATTGTATCTTAGCCTGCAGGGATAGAGATGTTGGCAGGACATGGCCGCTTTCCCCCTATCACACTTCTCAATTTAAAGTCAGTATGTATAAAGAAAGAAATAGCACAAATTAAGGTAGTAGGGGTCTAATACGCAAAAATTAATTGATGTTTAGACTAGTAACCACAGAGGTAATTGCTGCTTGCCTCAATGATTTGAGATAGATATTAATTTTTTTTCACAATAGTTTCTAGGTACCCTGATGAGTGATGGTAGATTTCTTGGAGAATTAGGACTGTGGATTTCTTCATTTAAATTGTCAACCCCTTTTCATAAAGGGCTATGTACAGCCTGAGTACTGTAGCCAACAAATTGCAGATAGGGAAGCCTGTGCTTTATACTGCAGACAGACAACTCACATTGTGCTTAGGAAGGGAAAGAGACAAGCCACAGGCAGTCTGAACAAACTGCCAGTGCAAATAACCTCCATCACAGAGCAAACAGCACCCCTCTTTCCTCTTCCTCACCTGCATGCATTAACTAAAGTGTTCATAAGCCATCTATTTCATAAGCCATTCGTGAATTTTTGTCATAGGTGGTGTGAAACTTATCTGAATATTTCTCATTACAATCTATCCCTCTTCACTTTAAAAATCTGGGAAACAGTTGTCCTTCTCTTGTCACTGGCACTCTTTATAGTCTCCACAATTTCTTGAAGATTACCAATCGTGTCTCTGAGATTACATCTGCAATTTCTTTTAGCAGGCGTGTGGTGTAACTCATCTGAGCCAGGAGACTTGAAATCATTTAAATTGACTAGATACCCTCTTTCTTTCACTTCACCTATTTGGGGCTTCAGTTTTCTCTTTATTATGTTTGTTCTGCCATTTCTAATTTGGAAACCAGCCGTCTTGCCAATGAACAGGTAAGCAAACTGGCAGCTTAGTAGCTCTTCCCACTCTCTTTTAAGGTTCCCTGTATTGTTTCTATTTACCTGGTACCTCTCCCCCACTCCCCCCCACACACACACATACACACACAAGCCTAACAATGTCCCATGTGCATCTCAAACCAATGTCAGAAATGGATTCCATTATTTTTTCCTTCCCCTGTTCAAGTTGCCTCACACCTCGATGCCCCATTTCACCCCTCTATCCATCAACTGAGCCCAAAACATGGGAATCTTTCTAAATTTCTTCCTCTCTCTCCCTCCTCCCCTCAATCAGTCAGCTGTAGAGTTCTGTCAATACCAGCTCCTACATGGTCTCACAAATCCTTCCTCTTCTTCCACTGTCATCACCACAGTTGCACCTTTGTAGTTCCTCCTCTCCACCTGGCCTTCCAGACTTTCATCATTCTAGCCCTTCCTTCCCCCCAGCAACCATCTCCCATCTGTTACCACAAATCTGATGCAGCCAGGTTCCTTCCTAAGAGAATTCGTGGCTACTGTTTGCCTTCGGGGGAAAGTTCCGACAAAGGCACTAAGAGTGATCTGACTTGGCTTCTGTCTGTACAGCCTGTCTCTTGCTTCTCCACCCACCCTGCACCTGCTCTGTCACAGCCTCTCCTGCTCCTTGCAGTTTTACACTTGTCACCCTCTTTCCCCCGCATCTTCAACTCTTTGAACACGCTGTCCTCATGGCTTGTGTCTCTCACTGCCTTCTCATCACCCCCTGTATGCCTGGCTATTATTCCCGCTTCAAATCTCCACTCCATTGAGCACGCTTCTATAACCTCACCATCTCCTGGGCTAATTTGAACATTCCTCCTCAGTGATCTCAGTGATCAAATTGCTACCGGAGCATTTGTCGTATTTGTAGAATTGTGTCCTTGCTGCCTCCTCCGAGCCTCAGCTTATACATAAAGCCTGTGGCAACTCAGAATGAGTATCCCTCGACAGTTTGTGCAGATGAGGTAGTCTGACAAGATAGAGGGGAAATTGTGGTGGGTAAGATCTAGTAAGAGATCTAGAATCTTAGATCCAACAGGGGCCTCATGAGGTCTTTGCCAAAGTGACAGCTTAGAGAAAAATAGGCTCTTCATGTGACAAGGCCACCTTGACCTCTAGCTCAGGTCAAAGCATCAGAGAGGTTGAATCTGACTCCAGAAAAAGGTGTGATTGGGACTTATGGCAAGAGAGAACAGTGTCCATTTGTTTCTCTTTGAATGTGGAATTAAAATGGTTCCCCCAGTTTTCCTTTTCCTGACTCAGAGGAGGGATGATGTGCATGAGCACAACCAAAGGCAGAGTTGTGCATCTCAGCACAGTGTGACGCCTCCGACTTCCTCCAGCCCAGATATTGTTTCTGTGGGGAGAAAATCAATGCAGCTGAAGCCTGTATAACTGGCTGAGTGCTCAGAGAGACACGTCTCTGTGAAACTCACATTATGTTGTTAGGGGCTGCATTTGCCTCTTCTGTGACATTGTTAAGAAGAGAGAGAGAGGGCTTTCTTAACCACCAATGCCCATGGATGATGCTGGATGTCCTGGCAGGCTGTGGTTAGCAGCAGCTCATGTGCCCAGACAGATATTTATTGGTGGGAAAGTAGATCAGGGGCACCTCTTCATGGGGATGGGTAATTGGCCAATGACAGTTGACTAGTCAGTGACATTTTACCTACAGTTTCTACAGTTGCTTGTGATGACTGATTTGCTTCCTACTCACTGTATTCGAAGAAGGCCAGTGATTCTGAATCAGCTCCTGAGGATGCACGTTACAGGGCTGAGTGACTTACACTTTCCCATCTGAAAGCAGAGCTGACAGTCCTGGAAACTCGTGGTACCCTGGCTTCAAATTTAGATTTCTTTGTAGGTGATGACTTCTAAGGCCAAAGTCTCAAACACAAATGATCTCCATCACTGCATTCTTTATTCCTGTGAGGAGACATAGTTGTTTGTGGATAAAAACAATTTGTTTTCGTCTCTATTTGTCTGATTTCATCCACAGAATCCATTTCTTCCTTTTCTGAGTTCCCCCTGTGGCTGGGTAGGCAAGCAGAGCCTTGTTTCTTTTCTTCTTCTTTTTTTTTAACCCTTTCCCGAGGATAGTTTTTCTGTCGATTTCTAGAGAGGGTGGAAAGGAGGCAGGAAGGGGAGAGAGAGAGAGACGGCAATGTGAGAGAGACATATCGATTGGTTGACTCCCGAATGCTCCCCTACCAGGGCTGGGGGACCTGCAACCGAGATATGTGTCCTTGACTGGGAATTGAACCCAAGACCCTCAGTCCGAGGGCCGATGCTCTACCAGGCGTCCTCAAACTACGGCCCGCGGGCCACATGTGGCCCGCCGAGGACATTTATCCGGCCTGCCGGGTGCCGCTGCCTGTCCTGCTTAGCAGCCGACTCGTCCCGGGCCCGCAGTGCGCATAGGAATTTGTTCATAGTTTTTTTTTAAACTATAGGCCGGCCCTCCAACTGTCTGAGGGACAGTGAACTGGCCCCCTGTTTAAAAAGTTTGAGGACCCCTGCGTCTAGGCATTGAGCAAAAGTGGCCAGGGCAAGCCTTGTTTCTTGATTGATAATGCTTACACCTAACCTCAGTTAGCAGGAATGTAATCCTGCTAGTGTGTCTGGAGAAGCTGACCTTGAAATATGATCTCTGACCATCTCCACCTCCCCCTGTTTTCTTTTATTCATTTAGCACGCGTGTGTTGAGTCTTCTACCCTGTGTCAGGCACTGTTCTAAGCACTGGGCTACAGCACTGTATAAAGAAAACAGTCGTCAAACATTGGTGCTCTCATGGAACTGACATTCTGTGGGAGAGATAAATAGTAAACAAACATTTTGTGTAAGGTGTCAGATATTCCCAAGTGCTCAGAGGCAATTAGGAGGGAGGACTAGGGGATGGAGACAGTGCAGTTTTAGATTTAGAAGACCAAGCCCATTGGGGACCTGCAGGGAGCACGTCTGACCGGCTGCAGGAGCCACAAGGAGGCCACTGTGGCTGGAGCAAATGGAGGGGGTTAACTGGAGAGGTGGCAGCCCCGAGTTGCTTTGCTGCTGTTTCTATTTTCAGTCACCAGTTCCCTGACCATCCCACCTGCCACCAACCTGGTCCCAAGGTTTCAGCAGCACAGTTAGAGGGGAGGTTTCTTGCTAAAGAGAGGCAGGGCTAGGGCCATCATGCCTTTAGAAAAGCACCTTCCTTGCTCCTGGCTGCCCTTTATCTAACCAGCTCCTGGAAAAGGAACAGCAGGAGGCGTCCTAGTCCTTGCAGTCTAACCGGAAACTTTCTCCCCATCCTTGTTTCTCTTCTCAAGAGCCAGAGCTGGCAGTGCACCTGGGAAATAAAGGAGTGTGTCTTTGTTGTTGCTAGTTTCACAGTCACAGCAGAAGTTATGCATTTTATTTGAGAGAAAACAGGAGAAATTGCCTGGAATGGGCCTTAAAAGTGGCAACCGAGTAGTAATTATATCATTTTCATACCATTTAAAAAACATTAAAATTTAAATAACAGGAAATCCTCAGAGGCTTGGCCACATGAAAAGACCAGAGTAGAGTCATAATAACTAACCAGATATACTTAATGTCTTAGTTCCTCTGTCACCTTAATTTAAGATTTATCTTTCACTTGCTAATCTTGATATTCTTTTAAGTATTTCCAGGCTAGTATGAGAAACCATAAACAATTTTTGCATTAGCTTTGAAAATGATGGATTTGTAATTGATATGAGCAATACCATAAGTAAAAATACCCACAATACTTTAACAAACCTAATTGTAAGTAGACTGCCCAAAGACAAAGCAGCACAGGCAGGTGCCACTAAATAAACCTGGAGTCTTGGGTGCTGAGGATTAAGGAGTTAGTGACACAAAAGGATTTTGAGTCCCTCCATTGGAAAATGTTAGGACAGAGTGGGTCTACCCCAAAGAATGTTCTTGATGGGTATTCCTAATCTCTTTAGTCTATGGAGGTGAAGCTCTTTTTATTTTGCAGTTGGAAAAGCCAATTATATTTATAAAAGTTAATCTAGCACTGAATGTCTGAACCACACATAAGGTTATGTTTTGTAATTATTAAACATAAAATAAAGCAATAGCAAGTTGATCATTTAAAAAAAATTAGATATGCCACTGTGGTCCTCGCCCATCCCAGCATATTTTTCTTTCTCTGAGTTGTCAGGCTCGTGCAGATTCAGCTGCCCTTTCACTGTGGTGTGGCTACAACCAGCTCAGGATGAGCTATTATTCAGTGTGCAAATTCCTGAGACCCCTATTTGATGGCTGTTTTTCCTTCTTCCCACTGCTTACCTCCCTGCCAAACTGCTGCTCATCCACTTCTTGCCCAAAGGCTAGGATCAGAAAAGAAAAAGGAGAGGAGTCGCATACCGTTCCCTTTTGTTTCCTATTTAATCGCTCCATGAAGGCTTAGTCAATAAGGATGGGGAGAGGAACCGAAGCTAATGACTCCAAATGATGTTTTGTGATTATTTGAGTATCTTCCACATCTGTACTGCCCTTGGTCTCTCATAGGACCACAGATAATCTCCAGTTGAAGATAGTGATTTTGTAGGATTGAGATGAACTTAGGTCTTTGTCATGATTTCCAAGTATCTAGTACAGTTCTCTGTGCTGTGAGTACTCAATAAATACTCATTGACTGAACTGACAACATAGTATGTTAGTGCAGTAAAGGGAGTTCTATCTATCAACTAAATTGGACATCATATTTGCTCGTGTCTGATCTAAGTGTATGTGAGAAAACTGCTAAAGATTTGGCATCTCCGGCGAATGACTGAGATTAAGCTCTGGAGTTAGGCACCGACATTGGCACAGGTAAGGAAGCTTCCCTCACATTCCGTGCCACTTCCACTTCCTTCTGGCTGAGTGCTGCACGGGCAGGCAGTACATCTGTTTACATTTGCACAGCCTCCTTTGCAACCTAGAGAGCTAGACATTTCCTATTTATAGTCTAAAGAATACAACAAACATCAAAATATATGACTCCTCTGGCTTGGATTAGATTGCCTATAATTCTCGTCAAAATTGGAAAGATATTTTATAAAATTTGCTTCATATCAGTCTTGCTGAGCATCGTCTGTCACAGCCCTGAAACAAGGAATTCCTCCTTGTCTTGCTGATCCGTGATTTATTTAACAAGTGTTGTTTCTCTCTCAGCCTGTCTGCATTGCACTAGTCTTCTGTTACCACCCTCAGACCTTAGAATTCTCATCCCCCCCACCAAAAAAAAATTGTTGAATAAAAAATAATAACTGTCGCCCTGGCCGGTGTGGCTCAGTGGTGGAGCATCGGCCCTAGCACCAAAGGGTCTCAGGTATAATTCCCAGCCAAGAGCTCGTACCTGGATTGCAGATTCATTCCCCAGTCCTGGTCGGTCGGGGCAAGTGTAGGAGGCAACCAATAAATATGTCTCTCTCATATCCATGTTTCTCTCTCTCTCTCTTCCCTCCCCCCTCCACTTTCTATAAATCAATGGGGAAAAAATATCCTTGGGTGAAGATTAACAAAACAACAAAAAAATAAAACAAAAAAATAATATCTGTGGTTCCCAGTAGACACTTAAGTCTGAACTGTGTGACTGTTTAGGAGACCAGATTGGTTGAGAGCATGGTAAATATGCCTCCACCAGTTTCATCCTAGAAGTATTTCAAGACCAGAAAGTATTGCTATGGCAACTAAATTGCATGTTAAAAATACAGGAGGGGCACTAGAATTCAGATGTTCTTTGGAAAAGCAAGAAAGGTTAAATGCCAAAGAAAAAAGTGTGTGTGTGTGTGTGTGTGTGTATGTGTATGTGTTTGATTTACTTCACATGTCAACCATTTATCTCTCTTGAGTGATTAGAGAACTTGACAACTAGTCATCGTAAAATATAGCTGGATACATGAAAAGAAAAATCCTTTTACTTTGAAAGATAAACCCATCAATAAGGCATTTTTACAGAGTCTATCAGCCCCATTTGACCCAGTATTTAATGCACAAATGTATGTTTAGTAGTTATGCAGAATTGTTATCTAAGACCCCCCCCTAAACAAGTACTTCACCAATAGTGCTTTTAACAGTCATTAAAAAAAAAACTGGAATCATTTACCTTGGAAGATGAAATGAATGGAAAGCATCAGCCTGCTCCTTCTGTACTTGTACTGTGGCAGGTGTTTTACACACGGCTGACCTGAGTTGGGCATACAAGGTCACAGAAATGTGCCTCTTCTCAGAAGGGCTAAAGGTAGCAGAGGCCTTTCAGCAAACTGAATGGAATTTCTACAAATTGAATACATCACATCACTTGAAAATATCTTTTGAATGTTAAGTAAAGCTAATCTGAAAACTGATGAAGGTTCACCTTTGAAATCCTTCAATTCCTTGGGTATCCTTAAATCAGAGATATTTTTCCCCAAGGGCCCAATTTTGTCACCTTGTTAAGCTGCTTTTGGTGCATCTTGGTACCACCTGATGTCAGCATTTCTCACTTTGTTTTAAAGCTTAGCCCTTTGTAAACTGGTAACCACAGGGGCACTTGACCAAAACATCCGCATATCTCTAGTTAAGAATAAGGAGAAGCACCGAGATCAAGGAAGACTCTTCCACCTCCATCTACCTCCATTCCACATCCTCCTCCTGGGAAAAGTGATTGTGACAGGCGAGTTGGTGCCCTCAAAGACTTCTTTCAGCAACTTTCCTGGACACTTGGGCCCAGCTCCAGCTGAGCAATCATTTTTTCTGCTGTGTTGCCTCTTTCAACAATGTATAAGATTCAGTATAAGGGGTGTTGGTTACTGGATAACGGCAGACTATGCATTTACTTCTGCCCGGATTGTCTTTCCTTTCTCCCCTAAGTCCTAACGATAAGGATCCTCTTCCTTCCTCTTACCTTTTGATGTCTGAAATCATGTCCCTCATTGACTCTGACATTACCAGCCTTGCCACATTATCATTTCATTGTAACTGAAAACCAGTCAAGACTGTTTAGATGTTCTGTACAGTCTAATGTTTTGAAATGGCTAATGGTCCTTTCAGTTGCCATGTCCCTAGAGTAGCTCTGGAGCTTTAGTGGCTTCACTGTCTCCATGTGAGAGATGATGAAACCAAAGTATAATTGAATTCCTTCTCTTTCTCTCCACCGTGAACATGGCGAGGCATCTGGTGCTAAAACTCTATCTTGAAGATTCTAATTTGTTGCAAGTTCCTACACAAATGTCCCATGGCCTTAAAAAGAAAATTAGTTCTGGTGGAAGTTACAGAAACTTTCATTAAGTGTTGTGGCTAAGACATGACAACATGTATTTTTATTACTGGCACTCATTTGCTCAAAAGGATCTTGCATTTGGGTTCCATTTGACTGAAAATAAAGAACCCAGTTAAGAAAGACTTTTAAAGTGTTGGGTTTTTAAATCTATTTTGTTTTGATTTTTGTTTGTTTCCTTTGATCTCACATAGCAAAAAGGCTGCAGGTAGGGGATGGCTGCTGGTATTGGCTCTGCATTTCAGTGAGCTTTTCGATTTTCTCCATCTTTTCCACATGTATTATGGCCTCAGAGAAACAAGGCAGCTGCTACAGCTTTAACTACCATGTCTGCATTTAGGCAGGAGGAGAAGGGCAAGGGGAATGAAAGGGTTAAAGGACCCCTGCCAGCCAAGTCTGTTCCTTCTATTAAGCAAAGCCAGAGCTGTATTTGAAGCCACACCTTGCCAACTTCCACTTAGTTATTAGGTAGAACTGTATTATGCAGTCTTCTCCCATCAGGATTGGAGAGGAAGTTGAGGGCATGGCTGCTCATCCATTCAGCAACTCTGCCACAAAACCCTGCTTGACATTTCACATCTACTTTGGAATTTTATAAATCTCCATATTTCATGCATTCCACTTATTTTTTAAAACAGCTTTATTGAGTACAGCAGGCGTAGCTTGATGGTTGAGTGTTGACTTGTGAATCAGGAGATCACGGTTCAATTCCCGGTCAGGGCACATGCCAGAGTTGTGGACTTGATCCCCTAGTTGGGGGGCATGCAGGAGTCAGCCGATCAATGATTCTCTCTCATCATGATGTTTCTCTCTCTCTCCCTCTTCCTTCCTCTTTGAATCAATAAAAAATTTACTTTAAAAACAACAACACAGCTTTATTGAGATATAATTCATACATCATGCAATTTACCCATTTAAAGTTATAAAATTCAATAGGGGGGGGATGCTTCCATTTATTTATTATTTAAATTTTATTTATTTATTTTTAAGTCATTATTGTTGAGAATATTACAGGTGTTTTCCCCCCTCTTTCCCCCCTATTGCTCCCCTCCATCCAGTTCCCCGCCCCTCCCCAGGCCTTCACCACCCTATTGTCTATGTTTATAGGTAATGCATATAAGCATGTAAGATCTTACATTAATATCTTCCCCCACTCCCCTCTTCCCTTTGAGATTCAGATTGTTACATGTTTCTGTGTTCTGGTTTTATTTTATTCATCAGCTTATTTTGATCATTAGATTCCTTGTTTGTTTATTTTGATTTTTAGATTCAATTG